>NC_045599.1:73873985-74183285 GCF_009762305.2 Zalophus californianus
TCTGAAGAGTTTTAATCAAGAAAGGATGCTGTACTTTGTCAAATGCTTTTTCTGCATCTGTTGAGAGGATCATATGGTTCTTGTTCTTTCTTCTATTAATGTATTGTATCACATTGTTTGATTTGTGGATGTTGTACCAACCTTGCAGCCCAGGAATAAATCCCATTTCGTCATGGTGAATAATCCTTTTAATGTACTGTTGGATCCCATTGGCTAGTATTTTGGTGAGAATTTTTGCATCCATGTTCATCAGGGATGTTGGTCTGTAATTCTTCTTTGTGGTAGGGTCTTAGTTTGATTTTGGGATCAAGGTAATGCTGGCCTCATAGAAAGAGTTTGGAAGCTTTTCTTCCATTTCTATTTTTTGGAACAGTTTCAGAAGAATAGGTATTAATTCTTCTTTAAATGTTTGGTGGAATTCCCCTGGGAAGCCATCTGGCCCTGCACTCTTGTTTGTTGGGAGATTTTTGATGACTGCTTCAATTTCCTTAGTGGTTATAGGTCTGTTCAGGTTTTCTATTTCTCCCTGGTTCAGTTTTGGTAGTTTATACATCTCTAGGAATGCATCCATTTCTTCCAGATTATCTTATTTGCTGGCATAGAGTTGCTCATAATATGTTCTTATAATTGTTTGTATTTCTTTGGTGTTGGTTGTGATCTTTCCTCTTTCATTCATGATTTTATTTATTTGAGTCTTTTTTTTTTTTTTGATAAGTCTGGCCAGGGATTTATCAATTTTATTAATTCTTTCAAAGAACAAGCTCCTAGTTTCGTTGATCTGTTCTACTGTTCTTTTGGTTTCTATTTCATTGATTTCTGCTCTAATCTTTATAATTTCTCTTCTCCTGCTGGGTTTAGGCTTTATTTGCTGTTCTTTCCCCAGCTCCTTTAGGTGTAGGGTTAGGTTGTGTATTTGAGACCTTTCTTGTTTCTTGAGAAAGGCTTGTATTGCTATATACTTTCCTCTAGGACTGCCTTTGCTGCATCCCAAAGATTTTGAACAGTTGTGTTTTCATTTTCATTGGTTTCCATGAATTTTGTTAATCCTTCTTTAATTTCCTGGTTGACTCATTCAGTCTTTAGTAGGATGCTTTTTAGTCTCCATGTATTTGAATTCTTTCCGTCTTTCCGCTTGTGATTGAGTTCTAGTTTCAAAGCATTGTGGCCTGAAAATATGCAGGGAATGATCCCAATCTTTTGGTACTGGCTGAGACCTGATTTGTGACCTCGGATGTGATCTATTCTGGAGAATGTTCCATGGGCACTAGAGAAGAATGTGTATTCTGTTGCTTTGGGATGGAATGTTCTGAACATATCTGTGAAGTCCATGTGGTCCAGTCCAGTGGTCATTTAAAGTCTTTATTTCCTTGTTGATCTTTTGCTTTAATGATCTGTCCATTTCAGTGAGGTGGGTGTTAAAGTCCCCTACTATTATTGTATTTTTGTCGATGTGTTTCTTTGATTTTGTTATTAAATGGCTTATATAATTGGCTGCTCCCATGTTAGGGTCATAGATATTTACAATTGTTAGATCTTCTTTTTGGATAGACCCTTTAAGTATGATATACTGTCCTTCCTCATCTCTTATTATAGTCTTTGGTTTAAAATCTAATTTGATATAAGGATTGCCACCCCACCTTTGTTTTGGCGTCCATTAGCATGGTAAATGGTTTTCCACCCCCTCACTTTCAATCTGGGGGTGTCTTTGTATTTAAAATGAGTCTCTTGCAGACAGCATATCAATGGGTCTTGTTTTTTTATCTAATCTGATACCCTGTGTCTTTTGATTGAAGCATTTAGCCCATTTACATTCAGGTAACTATTGAAAGATATGAATTTTGTGCCATTGTATTGCCTGTAAGGTGACTGTTACTGTATTTTATCTGTGTTCCTTTCTGGTCTATGTTACTTTTAGGCTTTCTCTTTGCTTAGAGGACCCCTTTAATATTTCTTGTAGGGCTGGTTTGGTGTTCGCAAATTCTTTTAGTGCTTGTTTGTCCTGGAAGCTGTTTATCTCTCCTTCTATTTTCAATGACAGCCTAGCTGGATATAGTATTCTTGGCTGTATATTTTTCTCATTTATTGCTCTGAATATATCATGCCAGTCCTCTGGCCTGTGAGGTCTCTGTGGATAGGTCTGTTTCCAATCTAACGTTTCTACCATTGTAGGTTACAGATCTCTTGTCCCGAGCTGCTTTCAGGATTTTCTCTTTGTTTCTGAGACTCATAAGTTTTACTATTAGATGTTAGGGTGTTGACCTATTTTTATTGATTTTGAGGGGGGTTCTCTGTGCCTCCTGGATTTTGATGCCTGTTTCCTTCCCCAAATTAGGGAAGTTCTCTGCTATAATTTGCTCCAATATACCTTCTGCCCCTCTCTCTCTTTCTTCTTCTTCTGGGATCCCACTTATTCTAATATTGTTTTGTCTTATGGTATCACTTATCTCTCGAATTCTCCCCTCATGATCCAGTAGTTGTTTATCTCTCTCTTTTTCTCAGCTTCTTTATTTTCCATCATTTGGTCTTCTATATCACTAATTGTCTCTTCTGCCTCATTTATCCTAGCAGTTAGAGCCTCCATTTTTGATTGCACCTCATTAATAGCCTTTTTGATTTCAACTTGGTTAGATTTTAGTTCTTTTATTTCTCCAGAAAAGGTTTCTCTAATATCCTCCATGCTTTTTTCAAGTCCAGCTAGTATCTTTAAAATCGTCATTTTGAACTGTAGTTCCAACATCTTACTAATATCCATATTGATTAGGTCCCTGGCAGTCAGTACTGCCTCTTGTTCTTTTTTTTTTTTAAATATTTTATTTATGTATCTGACAGAGAGTGACACAGTGAGAGAGGGAACACAAGCAGGGGGAGTGGGAGAGGGAGAAGTAGGCTTCCCCTTGAGCAGGGAGCCTGACATGCAGCTCGATCCCAGGACCCTGGGATCATGACATGAGCTGAAGGCAGACACGTAACGACTGAGCCACCCAGGTGCCCCTCTTGTTCTTTTTTTTGAGGTGATTTTTTTCCATCTTGTCATTTTGTCCAGAGGACAATATATGAATGAGAGAACAAAATACTAATAGGGTAACAACGACCCCAGAGAAATATACACTAAACAAATCAGAGGAGACCTGAAACTGGGGTAAAAGAAGGGGAAAGAAAGAAAAAAAAAAAAGAAAAAGATTAAAAAAAAAGGATATGATCAAACATGATCAGGCTGGTGCATAGATCAGTGCCACACACTAGATTTTTGGTTTATTTTCGTCTGTTATAAGAAAGTGCCTCCCAAAATTTTAAAGAAAGAAAAACTTATATATGTACAAAAATAAGGGTAAATATGATGATGGGATGGAATATGAGTGTAAAGATGAAAATTATAAAAGATTTTATAAAAGGAATTGATAAGATAAGAAGTTGGTTGGAAAAAGAAAGAAGAGTATTTTAAAAAAAAATGGGAGAGAATGTGATCAGGCAGGAGACTAGAACAAAGCCATACACTAGAGATTTAGGGTATATTTTGGTCTGTTCAAAGAAACTGTATCCCAAAATTTTAAAGCGAGAACAACTTATATATTTATACCAAAAATAAGGTTAACTACTATGAAGGGATAGAATATGACTCTAAAAATGAAAAATAAAAAAGATTTTTAAAAAAGGGATTGATAAGATGTTCGTTGAAAAAGGGAAAAAGAAAAATTCAGAGAAAAAAGACAATTAAAAAAATTAATTTTGAAAGACTAAAGAATCATGGAAAAAAGCCATGAATTCCATGTGCAGTATACCCCTAGCGCTGGAATTCTGCCGTTCTCATTGATCGGTGTAGTTGTTCTTGGCTGGGTGTTCTTGCTGATCTTCTGGGGGAGGAGCCTGTTGCTGTGGTTCCCAAATGTCTTTGCCAGAGGTGGAATTGCCCCACCCTTGCTGGTCTGGGCTAAGTAATCTGCTCCGGTTTGCTCTCGACAGCTTTTGTTCCCTGCAAGTTTTCCATACGGCTTTGAAGGATGAGAGTGAAAATGGCAGCCTCTGCCCTGGGGGAGCCAAGAACTCGGGGCCCCACTCCTCAGTGCACCCCCAGAGAAAAGCAGTTAGTCACTCCTGACTCCCTGGTCTCCGGCGGCACTCTGTGCTCACCCGGCCTGTGAACAAGCATTTCTATCTCTGGCATCCGACCCTGTGTGGAGTCTCCAAACCCAGCAGATCCCTGTGATGCACTCCCGCGCCGCTCCTCCCCGGGGAGGAAGGGGAGTCTCCCTGGATCTGCCTCTTGTTGGGTCCCTACTGGAGGAGCGGTTGCCTGACTGTGCCTTGGATCACGGTTTATGGCAACCCCAAGCTGAGAGCCTGCTCCTCGGCTCCATCTCTGCAGCCGGCTTCCCTGCTCCGATACCTGGGAGCTCTGCCGCACTCAGGCACCCCCGGTCTTTCTGTGACCCCCAGGGTCCTGAGACCATACTGTCCCAGTGAGGGTTCCACCCCCCGCTTAGCCACTGGATCGATGTCCCTCAGTGGAACAGACTTCTAAAAGTTCCAATTTTGTGCTCCGCTGCTTTATCACTTGCTAGTAGCGGCTAATGGAGGCCCCCTCCCACCCTCTATCCTCCCGAATATTGCCTGGGATTCACTTCTCTGCACGTCCTACCTGCCAGGAAGTGGTCGCTTTTCTGTTCAGAGAGTTACTGCTATTCTTTTCTTCGATCTCCTATTGAGTTCGTAGGTGTTCAGAATGGTTTGATCCCTATCTAGCTGAATTCCTGGGACCAGACAAAATTTAGGTCTCCTACTCCTCTGCCATCTTGCTCCTCCCCTCTCAGATAAATACTGAATTTTTTTAATGTAGATTGAATTGCCCTTGTCCCACTCTGGTCCTAAAACTGGAAGGAGCTTGTAACACTAGAACGTCTTGAGGAGGAACACTGGATATGGCCCTTTATTAGCAGAAATAGTATCAGCCCTTTAGGAGTGGGGGCAGTAAATGGTTGGGAAGGGGGTATGGATCTGGCTACAGTGGGGAAAAAAACTGGTAGTATAACTGGAAAGATGATAATAACTATGCAAGTCTAGATATTTTAATTTGAAGATGAGAAGAGAGAGTATCAATCAAAAATAATACTGAAGGGCGCCTGGGTGGCTCAGTTGGTTGGGCGACTGCCTTCAGCTCAGGTCATGATCCTGGAGTCCCTGGATCGAGTCCCGCATCGGGCTCCCTGCTCGGCGGGGAGTCTGCTTTGCCCTCTGACCCTCCCCCTCTCATGTGCTCTCTCTCTCTCATTCTCTCTCTCTCAAATAAATAAAATATTTTAAAAAAAATAATACTGAAGTCCCATATTAAGATTTAAAACATTGAATGGGCTCTAAAGTATGGAGATGACTGTCAGTAAAAATATGCCCAGGGGATCTCTAGAGAAAGTGAGAATTAAAACAAAAGAAGAGAAAAAAAAATGTCCTTAAGCTGAAAATTTTAAAAGCCTCACTAGGTGATTTTAGAATGCCAAATGGACTATTCACCAAGGATACAACCTGTTAACTTAATATTTAATGGAATAAGCTGGGCTTTTCTTAGAAAAAAAAACCCTCTAAGAAAATTTTAATTGTTGTTCACTGTAAAATAGAGTCTTTACCTGCAGACAGGATTATAGACTTGGGAGTGAAAAGTAAAAAGCAAGGTGAGAAACATAAGGATCAGAAGTATTGTATGAGAGCAGAAGTCAGGTGAATTGGTTTGTCCAAGCTGTTGAATGAAAAAGGAGAACATTTCAAAGCAGGCTTGTGAAATGCCCAGTTGGGATAATGCCCAATGGATGGTCAGAGCAGGGATGCATAGCAGAGAAAGAGTAAGAAATGGGGAAGACTTAAGAGCAATTTACCATTGTAAATGGCATAACTTTTAGTACAGTTAACCCTGGAGCCAGATTCTAGTAATATTGAAAAAAATCTATTTTTTTAATGTATTAGAGATCTTCAAAAGGTCTATCAGCAAAGTGTTACAACATTTAAATCTAATATTCTATATTCTGTATGGCTACCAATGGAAATATTCACAAATATTATGCATAAATAAATGATACCATCAATAATGCTTGATAATGATACTTGTATATATATTTTTCAAGGAGTGAATGACAAAGCAGGCATATTAAAGGCTGAACAACTAGATTTCTTTGAAGTTCAATCCTTTGAAAAATGCTGGTAAAAACAAGCAGTTCTGGTTCAAAGGAACATATGTTCTGGTGTTTTTAAGTAACATTTTAACTGGAAAACAACGGTTGTTTGAAAAACACAATTGCACACAATAATAGAGGTGGGTGGATAATATCTATTCAAACAAACATTTGAACATTTTAGACCTTTTCTGAAAGAGTTTAGGGTAGTTAGATTTAGCATATAAGTATCATTCTGATTTTCACCTTGGCTTCTCCAAACAGGATTGACAATATAGCAGCCTTGCAGTTTAGAAGATATCTGTCAGCTACTTCTCTAGGAAGAATTACATAGGTAATAAAATGAATAAAGTCAACTTTTCTTATGACTGACTGTATCGTTACTGACCCTGGTATGTGACTTTGCTTACGTTACTCTTTGTGCAAGCTCTTGTTGTTTAAAAAAAAAATGCTAATCTTGAATTTTATGATTTTTGTGTAAATTTGCAAGCTTTATCTCTCCCTAGATAAGTTAATACAATACAAATACATTTTTCACCAGGCTGATTTCTAGGCCGGTAGGTCCGTAGTTTATCAGTGTTGCCTTCTCCTATCTCCTCTTTGCTTCCTCTCTCCCAGCCTCTCTCCAGCAGCTAGCCCTGATGCCCTATTCTGCATCCTGGCAGTGCAGGACTCCGCTACCATGTTTCCCTAAGCTTGTTCTCCAGAGCACAGCCCAAGCCGTCAGATCCATAGTCTTTGAACTGGTTTTGACTGAGTACCCTAAAAGAAAGAATTTTGAGCACACCTTCAGTATCTTCATAAATTACATGCATATATTCATTAAGAATATAGTATAACATACTGAAACAGAAAGATTTCAATAGATGAGATAAAGATGAAGTAAATAATACTTTAAATAAATGTAAACTATTAATAATAATACAAAATACATTCTATCTAAAATGTTACTGTTTGTAAAGCTTTTTAGAGAGAACAATAATTAAATGTCTCAATATTTTTTAAATCTTGGTTTAATATTTTGTGAAACAGCAACACAGATGTCTGCTTTTTTTTTTAAAGATTTATTTATTTATTTGAGAGAGAGAAGAGAGCACACAAGCAAGCTGGAGGAGGGGCAGAGGGAGAGGGAGAGAGAGAATCCTGAAGCAGACTTCACGCTAAGCAGGGAGCCCACCATGGGGCTGATCCCAGGACCCTGAGGTCATGACCTGAGCCAAAACCAAGAGTTGGACACTTAACCGACTGAGCCACCCAGGTGCCCCCAGATGTCTACTTTTACTTTTAGTTTATTTAAAGGTTCTCTGAAAAGAGCTCACAAAGATATATGGATTTAAATGGAAGAACTGTTTCTTAGATGGGTTACTAAATCACAATACTTATTTTTCAGTACGACTTGCTATGTAAAGGTTCTGGTTAATATCTAATGAAACATTTCCAATTTGCCTGTTACTCATTTGTTTCTACACTCTAATGAGAAGGTGTTGTAAATGTTTATATTTTTAACAAATGGCTTCAAACGGCATGGAAATTTTATTTGAAAAATGTTTAACTGGGTTTAAAAAATCCTATGAGATACGAGTTTTTATAGGTTACATGCAGTGTTTTTCATCACAAAAATTACATAATGAAGGAAATATTTTCTAACATCAACATAGCATGGTAGGTAAGGGCATAGACTCAAGCCAGTCTACTAAGTTGGAATCCCAACTCCCCTACTCATTGTTTATGTAGCCGTGGGCAAGTTACTTAGTCTGTTGTGCCTCAATTTTCTCTCCTGTGAATTAGAATGGTAATAGAACCTATTCAACAAGGCCATTATGAAAATTAAATAACTCAATAAAGTACTTAATATAATATCTGACATATAGCAAGTATACTTAAATCTGTAAAGGATTAGGGGGAGAATTCTCATGCCCTGCTGTTGTAAACAGTGTAAACATTAAAATTACTTTTAATGTCAGTTGGGTATTATCTACCAAAGTTGGACATACACATACCCTGTGACCTAGCATACCCACGAGTATATTTAACAAGAGTCATCCTCAAGGCTTTGTTTGTAATAGGCAAAAACTACAAATAACCTACATGTTCATCTACAATGGGATGGATAAGTAAATGGCTTTGTATATATCCACTGGATGCTATTCAGCAATAAAAATGAACGAGAAGAATAAACCACAGCTACATTCACATGAATGAATCTGACAAATGATGAACATAAGAACAAAGACATAAAAATGTATATATAGTGTGATGCCACTTATAAAAAGTTCAAAAAGAAGCAAAACAAAAATGTTTGCTTAAGAATGCACAGATAGTAAAATTATATGGAAAATAAATAATCATCACAAAAGTCAGGCTCATAATTCTCTCTTAAAAAAAGAAGAGGACTGTAACTGAGGAGGGGCACCAGGGGTGTGCATGCGCGCGCGTGTGTGTGTGTGTGAGCACGTGTGCCTGCACCCTTGAATGAATGCTGATAGTAACTTATTTTCTGATTTGAGAGCTGTTTAGGAATGTTTACTTTACAATTATTAACTTATGATAAGTTTTATGCACTTTTCTGTGTATGTGTGTTATATTTCACAATGAAGAAATTTTTAAAAAACTCTACACAAGTCTTGTTAGCACAAAATTAACTGCATTGTTAACATCTTATATTACTATGTATTCTGACTCCAACTTCTTTGCTGGAATAACTGTCTGTAAGATGTACCATGAATGAGTTTCATGTGGTTGTGCTCACTGTAACCTTAGCTTGGAATCCACGCTTTTATTTTTTCTTTAATAAAAAGTTCTTCTTAAAACAACTAATCAATCAGTGATTACACTTACACAAGTTTTGCATAAAACATAGTTTTTATTTTTAAAAATTCAGTTATTACTTAAAATACCATTTAAAGAAGTAGCAGAGAAGGATTATCTTCTCTACTATAGCTTTCCTTTAGTGGCTTACAAAAAAATGTCATTTTAAAATGTATTTCATTATTGAAACACAGTCTAGTAAATACCACACTGAAACAGAATCTATCTAACATAACAGAATCTATCTACCATAATGTGAGACATATTAAAAACATCTGTGCTTTCAGTTTAACTTTATGGTAAACTTCCCACATTGTGTAACTTGTTCCAATACTCATGTCTTGGGGTCTTTAGCAGTGCTTTATGTGCATATTCTCAAGGTATTAACTGTCAAAGGAATGCAGTTGTTTTTTTCCATTTGTGTTCCATGTATAATTTCAGACATTTTCATCTTGGCAAGAAGAAAACTGTTTTCCCAATTGTATGCTGCTTTCTGACTTTCATTGTTAAGAAAGCTCAAAGAGGCTTTTTAGCATTTGTAATATATGAATTTTCTTTAAAGTATTGGCTTAAATAGTATATTACTAAATATGCTGGATATGTTGTGGAGTTTTGCCTTCGTGCTGGGATACCTAGTTTTTAAATGGCTAACTAATTGTAATCAGTTCAGAATATCATCATCTATGAACTCTGATATGCACTTAGGGTAAAGTCAGTAAAAGTAGGTGTAAATTCATATTTAAAACAATGTTCTTTCTAGTTTCAATGATTATGGCCACCTTGTCAGATCTGATTAGTCATTAGTTTTTTACTTGGCAATGTAGCTTCCAAAGGGCATCAGAAATGTCAGCTCAGCCAATTGTGTTTGCCTGTTCTTGCATTATGAACACTATCTCCATTGGTCCATGCTGTAACAATTAGTTTACTTAAATATCATACATAAATCCACTTAGTTAGATATAGAAATTGCACCATGTGGCAATATGTTGAAAGCGAACAAAGGAGAGAGCCCTCCCTTCCTCTATTATGTGCTGCTGTGCTCGCCCCCTCCCCAGAGCCCCCCAGGTGCTTGCCCACTTATGGATCAAGTGGGGTGCTGGTGCCAGTCCTCACATTCAATATGAGTAAAGCTTAATTTATTCCCCTCTTTTTTGGTGAAAAATATATTTGTTTGTACATAGAAATTCAAATACTTTATTCTAAAATTTCAGGGGTCACATTCTGTATCCCACTTTGGAGACCTTTGCTCTAGATAAGAGTTTTAAAATTTTGTGGTTTTTTTTAATGTTAGAAATCCCCTCTTTTTTACTGAAAATAAACTTGAAACTCTAATATATTTTTAAAAAATTAGATGACAATAACACTGGTCTGATTGAGATGGGAGAAGGTGGTGCTCAGATCTCTCTAGGCATCCATCTTTCTCCCCAACCTCCTCAGGTGGAAAACTAGTTTCCTTGAAACAGAGTTGGAAAAATCTTATGCCAACCTTAATTCTTCAGATCTACACTTAGTAACACTTGCTTCCTCTCTAGTCATTAAGGAATCAACAAAATTTTTAATGGTATATTAATTTCATGATCTGGTATATTAATTTATATTAATATTCATGATCTGGGGATCAGTAATAACTCATTGAGTTACCTCATACATACCTGACATGCATGTGTGGCTACATTTTATCTGGGGATGAGAACATCTATTAGAATGAATATAAAATAGTGGCATTTCAGCTGTGAAAATAGGAAAACTATTGTTTGGGCTAGAGGAGCTTGCTTTTGTTTTCCCCAGTGACCTTGAGATTGGATGACATAATGATAATTGAATTTGTTACACCCTGGTAAAAGTAAATTTTTTATTAAATGCTACTGAGGGAAACTACAAATACATAAACCAAATAAACATTGTAAATAAAAGGAAAATAATTACAAAAAAGTAGTCAAGATAATTCTGAAAAGAATCTTTAAGATATCAGGAAATGGACCATCTGTGATCTTGCATTAGCCAAGATAAGTAACACTAGCTACTGTAATAATTGACCACAAAATGTCTGGCTTAACTCAATAAGGGTCCATTTTCTTACTCATGTCCCAGTACAATGCATGCTGTGAGGCAGCTCTGCTATAACCAGTCCTTCAGGGACCCAGGCCTCCTTCGTGCCGCAGACCAACAATTTCAAACACATGGCTTCAACATTGACCTGGCTTCATACAATTACGAGAAGGAGGGATAAAAGAGAGTGGAGAAAGCATACTTTTAACTGCTCAGCAGGGATTATATTCTACTGCCAAAAACTAATCATATGGCTCTATCTACATGTAAAAACTTTGGGAAATGTAGTTTAGCTATGGGTCCTGGAAGAGAAGGTGGGTTTGGTGAGCATCTAGCTGAGCTCCATCATATATACAGAGGAATTCCTAATCTATAATTGAGTATCATCAGGTCTGACTTTAGAAATCTCTTGAGAAGTCACTCTCTTTTTTGACTGTTGTAATAAGGAGGCAACTGCACTCTAGCATGAATTTCAGCTCTTGCCGTTCCCTGAACAAGCCATGATCTTCCTTCCATGTCTCTATACCTTTACATGTGATTTGCATATGATGTCTGTCCATTCTTTCTAAAACTCTTTCCCTGTCCTCCTCCCTCCTCTTCTTCCATATCTAACAATTCCTCTTCATCCTTTAAGACCCAAGACAATGTTTACTTCCTCTATGAACTTCTCTCTGATGACACACAGGCACAGATCTCTTCTTAATGTTCACTTTTATCCTTGTACTTTGTACCTACCTCTGTTACTGAATGTGTGAGCCTGTATTATAATTATTTAAGGAACCAGTATGTTTTCAAAGGATTGGGTGATTAATATTTACAATATAGTGACCATTAATTATAGACTGAGTTTCTCAAGGGTAACACTTGAGTCTTATATATCTTATTATCTCCCATGCCTGCCTAGCACAGGCCTGGCTCACATACTCAGTAACAGAAGAGAAAAAAATGAATGCTGTCTCTCTTCCTGCCAGTACCCAATTCCCATCCCCCTTTTACATATTGTGGCAAAAACATATAAAATGTATCATCTTCACCATTTTTAAGTGTACATTACAGTAGTGTTAACTATATGTATCTTGTTTCAATAGATTTCTAGAACTTCTTTATCTTGCAAAACTGAAACTCTACCAATTGAACAACTCTCCATTTCTTCCTACCCCCAGTCCCTGGTAACCACCATTCTTTCTGTTTCTAAGAGTTTGACTAGCTTAAATACCTGGTGTAAGTGGAATAATGCAGTATTTGTCTTTTTGTGACTGACTTACTTCACTTAGCATAATGCCCTCAAGATTCATTCATGTTGTAACAGATGACAGGATTTCCTTCCTTTTCAAGTCCAAATGTTTCATTGTAGGTACATACCATATTTTCTTTATCCATTCATTGTTAGTGTCTTTGTTTTTGACCTGTGGTTACTAGAGGGGACTGACAAGAAAATATATTTTCTATTGACCCAAGAGAAAAGGTGATCCTAACCTCTTAAATATTTCAGGATGGCTTATGTTCTAGAGACTAAAAGAGAAATTATACTTAGTGCAAGGAAAACTAGATTTTTTTAAAAAATCAGTGACTACAGAATGAATGCCTCTTGTCATACCCTATGAGCATGAGAAACTGTGTTATACTGCTTCCAACTGAGCAGCAAGGGCCCATAATAAAAAGCTGTTCACATTCCAAAGGCCTCTTACCCTAGTCTTCTCACTGCCCTACTCAGTACCTCTTCAGTACCTCAGGCCCTCAAAATAGCTCTTTTGAGAAAAGAAATTTTAAAGTAGGGCAAAATAAATAAGGAAAGGGATAAATAAGAACGCTTTTAACACAGAGCACTTGTGAGAATTTTTATGTTTATGGAGAAGCTGAGTCCAACAACAGTAACCTCTGGCCCTTCTTGGTGTTAGTGGATTCCAGTGTTCGTTTGCATTAAGGTAGTTTGAGGCCCTTTAGAGAACTTCATAACCTTTACTTCAGTGCGTTTTCATGAAAGAATCTGAAGTATCCTTGCATTAGCATGATCGTGATTATTTCAGTTGGTCTAAGGAGCTATTATTAAATATGTAGCCATTATGTGTACTGAAAATCTCCAAGTAAACTAGCATCTAGCTTGTAAACACATTAAACATCTCACGCGTAACTTCCTTTTACAACTATGACAATAAGAACCCCAGCATTTAAAAAAAAAAAAACCCTGCGGTTTTTGGTAAAATATGCCAAATATAGCTTGAAATAGTAAATAATCCCTCAAAAGCGATATTAGCAAATTGGTGTGTGAACAAAGAACCCTTTCTGCACCAGCATGAATGTTGCTTTTATTTTTTTTTCTCACAAGTATGATTTTAGAAAACAGCTGTAGTGCATGTTGACAAATGACAAAGCGGCAGACGTGGTAAAACACTTTCCGTCAAGGCCAAGAGGGGAAAAAAAATTGGGCTGCCGGAGCGGCCCACGGGCCTGAATGCCTAGCTTCCTTAACCTCCTTTTTCCCGGGTCTTTGGGGAGCGGGGGCCTCCCCGCCCCACCCCCCCCATCCCTGGCTCTGGTTACAGCCTTTCGAGTTGAACAAACTTGCTGCAGGCGGATTGGCGATCAGGAGCTCTCAGGCTTGGGCGCTGCATTTATTAATTTATATTCCGCGAGGCCCTGTGCGGGGTGCTCCTTTGTATCTGGCGGCCGCCGCCAGCCCGGGGGCCCCAGCGGGGAGCGCGCCCCCCGCGTCCGCTCGACCCCCAAGGCCAGCACGTGCTGCGCCCGCCCGCCAGGCCCGCGGAGGGGGCGGAGGCCCCGGCTTTTCTCCTAAGCCACTCTCGGCCAGAAGGAGGAGCAGCAGCAGCAGGAGGCGACAGCTGCCCTGCCCAGGGAGCGCGGCAGAGAGGGGGCTGCAGCGCCCGGGCGCCTGGCCACTCTTGGCTGCGGCGGCGGCGGACGGGGAGGCGGGAGCGGCGGGCCGCTCGGGATGTTCCCGGGCACTTCCTGACTGGTTGGCAGCGCGCACACGGCCCGACTCGCACGTCCCCGGCCCCCTTGTCGCTCTCTCGCTCGCTCGCTCGCGCGGGCCCGCTCTGCGTCGGCCGCGCAGCGGTGGAGGCGCGCGAGGGGTACGCGGCCGGGGATGAGCTGATTGCGGGTAAATACGCCGCTGCCTGGCCCCGAGAGGCCGCGAGGAGCCGCTTTTCTCCGAGTCGCCGCCCTGCCCTTGGATTTGAGATCATGTACGTACGCGTCGCGGTCCTGCCATTGTCTCTACCCCAGCGCGTGTCGTGCGCCCCAGCTCGAGGGGCTTTTGCTCATCCTCGCCGCGCGCTGCCCCCCCCCCCCGCCCTTCCTGTTCGGATTAAAGTGATCCTCGCGCTGACCACGCGCCTCTTCTCCCCCTGGCCCCCTCTCTGTCGTGTAGGTCCATTCACATCGTGGCGCTGGGGAACGAGGGGGACGCATTTCACCAGGACAATCGGCCGTCGGGGCTCATCCGCACTTACCTGGGGAGAAGCCCGCTGGTCTCGGGGGACGAAAGCAGCTTGTTGCTGAATGCGACCAGTACGGTCGCACGGCCGGTGTTCACCGAGTATCAGGCCAGCGCGTTTGGCAATGTCAAGCTGGTGGTCCACGACTGTCCCGTCTGGGTAAGGGGTGGCAGCCGCTCTGTGCCGAGGCTAACGGAGCTTTCCTTTCATTGTTTTTTTCCCTCCTCTCCCTTTTCCCCATTTCATGAATGTGGACAGTCCGGGTTACCTGGGTAGAGTTTTTAAACATTTTTGGGGAAATCTTTGTTTTCCTTTGTTTCATTAGGCAGGGGGCAGCCGGGTCAGAGAACCCTCTTAGAAGGCAGAAAGCCCCGGTGGCAACATGGAGCACTTACTCGCACGCTTGACGACTGTAGGGTGTCCCTTGGTAGCTGGCAGTTGAATGTGACAACCCCAAGGGACGGGGTCACTACGTTTCACCAGCAGAGAGCAATGTTTTTTCATGCCTACCCTGTGGGTGATAGTGTAATATTAGTGTTCTAAAAATAAAGTCCTCTGAAAGCTCAACACAAGCAAAAATAAATTTCACTGGGACAGTTCAGGAATAGGACCCCTGGAGAGGAGACGAAGAGACAGGGACTGAGAATTAATTTTAAACCACTCATTTATAACACTATCCACCTTTGAAAATTTTAATTAATGTTTTTAATTTTAATAATGCAGATACTCTTGATATATTAGCCGTTTGTTTTCAGTGACTCATAAATCGGAAATAATAATACTGCTTGGAATTTTCAAAAAGCTTTAAAATGTGCAATAATTAAAAGAAATTGTAATGAAGTCGATAAAATTCTAGTCTGATTCTTGAGTGCTTGATAAAAGGAGAAAGGAATCTACTCTCTGACACATAAATATTTTCAGTACGCAATAATATAATGTAATATGCAATAACAGTAATTGTTTAAATGTTTTCATCTAATCTTATTTGGAAATCTCTGATTCTTTACTGGTATTGGAGTTATAATATGATAACTGAAGCTAAAGATTATATTTTGTAACAGAAGAAAGCTTGGTGTCTGAAAAAGAATACAAATTATCATTATGTGAGATTTTACGTTTAAAGATCAATTTTAAAAAAACTGTATTATGTGCTATAGGGAATTACTACACCTTTCTAAAGGAATGTATGGAATGTACCTAGAAAAATTACTTATGCAAATTACGGGATGAAGAGATCACTAGCTCAAATAAATTTTCAGTTAAAGGATATTTATGTTAATGGGCTAAAATAAATGAAAAACAGGTTTTTTCAATAACCAGGATGATATTAAACTCCCATTTATCACAGTGATGATGCCAGTCATAAGAAGGAACTCACTAGCTGAAGTCCATGCAAGCAAATGAAACACTTACTTTGGCCATTTCATTGTGAATGATCGTACAGTTTAAAAACTTAATGGTTTTACACCCAGTTGAACAAATGTTGAGTGAATAGAGTAAATAAACGTAGGGAAAATAAAATAAGCTGAATTAGGATGTTAGGATTACTTTTCCTGTTTCTTCTTCGAGCTGTTAACTCTTTCCTGTTTATGTTGTTAACTTAGCAAAAAATAATACTTGTGATCCCAGGTATTGTAGTAAATGAAATCTTCCAAAAGGGTTAAAATAAGCCTCTGTAGTCTAGATTTTTGCTCTATACCGATTGTTGTGCTTTATTGTGCTAATCACTTTTTGTTTGTTTAGAGTCTGGTCCTGTTAAAGGCATTGAGTATGGGTACACTTTTTTGGGTTAAAATGATCTTCAAGCATAAGGGAATATATTTGTAGAGCTTCTCTTTATAAGGTGCTTTTCTTGGTGGTAGGTCAAAGTCCATCAAAGATATTCAAGTTGACTGTATTTAACAGCTGATACTTGACATCTACTAGAACAGAATATTCGGTATAGCAAAGCAGATAGAGCACAGGTTTTGGTAGCAAAAGGACCTGATTTCAGATCCCCACATTGCTATTTAGTGGTTTTCCTTGGTGAGTCATCTATCTTCTCTTAGTCCTATTTTTCCCTATGTATAAAATAAAAAGACTGACTGCCTCCTAAAGACTCCCTGCCCCCCTGGGGCTGTGTGGAAGAGTAAATGAGATAATACACGTAAAGTTCTTAGGATAGAAGCTGACATGTAGTAGGTACTCGAGGTGGTAGCTATTATAGTAATACAGTGTTCATTACGTTAGTATAACCATGAATCACTTATACTAAGCAAAAGTAAAGTTTTCCTACACATCATTCAAGACTTACACAAATACAATACATAGAGGCAGCAGTGCTGGTGCTTAGTAGATGCTGTATTTGCAGCCCCGCTGTCAAGTAGAATAAAATTGTTGTTTTGCTATAAAATTTTAGATTATTTTTAAAGATGAGTTCCATTCTCCCAGTGCGGCTCCAAGTCTTGTGTTGCATAACCTCCTAGAGGAAATCCTGGAACTGATTTACAAGGGGAGGGAGAATTTGATTTCCTTCGTATTTCTAGAAACCAGGGGAGCATTTTCTCTTTGACATAGCTTGTTTAGAAATGTGGTGTTGTTTCCTTGGAATCGGAATGAGATAGTTTGTGCTTCTCTTTTCTAGTTTCTTCTGTAGATCCGTAGCCTCACTCTGGATCCTTGCTGTATGCTGTATATACTTGGCACTTTAAACATAAATGTGCTTCAAATTCATTTATGTAGTTCATTATTTGGTATGTCGCTCTCAGACCCACCCTCCTTTTTTTGTGCAGTTATGTTATTTCTAGATCTTTTCCTGTTTACCAAAAATATTCCACAAAAAGCAGTGAGGTAATACATGTACAATTTCTTGTGCAGGGTTTGAAATTCTGATTTGTGTTAAAAGTAAAATTATTTGTAGTTTTTATATCCTCGATACAACTGTGATAATGATGCCAAAACCCATTTTCTCATGACATTTTCCTCTAAATGTCTCCTTTTCTCCCAGTACACCTCTCCAGTAACTCTGGAATTTGAAACTGTTTGGAATGCAAAGAGCAGTTACTTTTGATTTGTTCTCTCAGAGTTAAATGGCTGTTTAATGTTGGTCCCACCTATGTTTAGTTTTTGTTGTTGTTTTTTATTCCATTCATCTGACTTTGTTCTCTTTCTTTGTTCTACTTGTGTACCCTTGTTATGCTCGCATACTTTGAGCTTGGATACTATAACAGATACAATTGGAACTGAATGGGTTTGTGGTTTGGGATTTGGAAATTAGCATAGAGCTCTGCTGGGAAGCTTTCACATTTTCTTGATCTGTGTCCCACTTCACTTCTCCCCCCTCTTAGTTCAAGTTCAAGACTTTGCCTTTGATGTTTATATTCCCATAGTTTGCCTATTTTTCTTTTTTTGGTCCTTTTAATTTTTCTTTTTAAATGCTCCTGTTTTCAGTAGGGTATTTATATCTAAAAATTCTGCAGTTCTTGTTACTCTGAGTATACTTGTAGGAAGTGGGTGGGTTGGGCTGGATATAGGGAATTGGGAGAGGCTTTGCTGGACACCATGGAGGTACTGGTGAGAAGCAGCTCTCTTTGCAAAAGGGCATTGCTGTGTAACACTTCTCTAGAATTTTCCATCATACTGTGGAAGCTTTGTCACGTGGATCTTGATTGACCGATTCCAGCATTATTACCCTGTTTTGGACTCATATTTCAAAGTGCAAACTTTCATAGCCCAACAGTTTTTGGACCTGTTAGCCACATCTAACTGTTTTCTTAATCTAGCTTTAATATATTCTGGAGATATATGTCAAAGGCCGCATGAAAGGACAAATAATAATTAATAGTTAACTAGAATATGAGAAGAAACCTACTAATGCATATTTAGCAGTGGTATTAAGACATTTATTTTTCTTATGCTACTATTCACATACAAACTTTGAAAAAATACTTCTAAAATACCAAAGCTTTTAAGGAGTAGTCTTCATAATAAATTACTTTTCACCCTGATTCTAAATATAAATATTATTAACTGTAGTCCAGAAGTGAAAATTTCAAAATTGGAAAGTTTCTTCTGAATTTTTAACTTATATAAGCTAAATACATGAATTGAAAATCTGTTCCTTACCACATTGACACTTTATAATACACAGTATCTTTTTATGAAACATACATTCCCTACACATACCCGTAGACAGTACACTATACATATACGGATACAGTACTGTCCAAAGGATGGATAAAGTTGGAAAGTATATATAGATTTTTAAAATATGTATACAATATATGGAACTCCACAGAATTCACAATGTATTGCAGTTTAAAACAGTGAACAATCCTGCAGTGTCTAATTGGGTCACAGAAAATCCTTTGAAGCTTCCTTACTCATACTGATGCTGTGGCATCTAATGCGTAGTGCTAACATTTTCAAAATTATTAGGTGATAAAAGTAATGGCATAATTTTAAAACAAAGTGCTTATTTTTAAGTACAAATACTGAAAGGGGTTGCTTATTTCATCAGACTCTCAGTAATTCTCTAGATCTGCTTTACAGTACAACTACACTGCTGTCTAGGTTAAAAGAATACATAAAAATAGAAGAGTTGGTAGGCCTCAGACATTTTTAATTTTAGGTAGTTACTTATTTGAAAATAAATTCTTTTTATGAATTCTAAAAATTAGACTATAGCAAGAAACGGTATGTGTCCCATTTTATTTCATGACTGATTTGAAGACAAGTAGACTAAGGAGTGCTCTTTGCATTTTGGTTTAGGACATTTTTGACAGTGATTGGTATACCTCTAGAAACCTAATCGGGAGTGCCGACATCATTGTCATCAAATACAACGTAAATGACAAGTTCTCATTCCACGAAGTAAAGGATAATTATATTCCGGTGATAAAAAGGGCATTAAATTCAGTTCCAGTAATCATTGCTGCTGTTGGTACCAGACAAAATGGTAAGTATTTAAATTTTCTTCTTATGATAAGCGTGCAGGTACCATGTTAATTTTAAATAGTGTTAAGTTTATTAATAATTCATATGGTTTTGGGTTTTTTTGGGGAAAAAATGACTGTTCAAATGCCAGCTCTTATCTCTTCATCACTGGATATGATAGTGAGACATCAAAGGAAAGTGTTACAGACGACTGTTGGGATTCTGATGCGTACAAATCTATCTTCTAAATTGCTCTTCCGCAGAAGTGAAGGAGGTCGGTGATTGTATTCTTTTGATATAGGAGAGGTATGAGGCTGGCGCTGTGCTTTGGGAGACCCTTTTTGACATTCTAAAAGTCCATCCAGTTGGAAGGATAGATTGTCCACAGAAGGATTGGGTTTAGGAGCAGGATTTTTAGGTAGCTGGGAACGAGTGATCTGGAGACGCTGATGGCCCGAGAGAGAGGATCATTTACTCCACGGCTGATGGATTCCATTGGTTCAGTCTGTTCCAGCAGCTGCTGCTGGGCATGTCATTGTCAGATATCCTAGGGCCAACTCAGAATTTGCTTTGGTTTGGTAGTATTTTGATAGTTCTTTTTAGTGGTGTTTCCTCAGTGAAGCTGTCTTTAAAATTTTATTCGTTTATTTTTTCCTTTTTTTAAAAAAATTTATTTTATTATGTTGTTAGTCACCATACATTACATCATTAGTTTTTGATGGAGTGTTCCACGATTCATTGTTTGCATATAACACGCAGTGCTCCATTCAGTACGTGCCCTCTTTAATACCCGTCACCGGGCTAACCCATCCCCCCACCCCCCTCCCTTCTAGACCCCTCAGTTTGTTTCTCAGAGTCCATAGTCTCTCATGGTTCATCTCCCCCTCCGATTTCCCCCCCTTCATTTTACCCTTCCTACTATCTTTTTTTTTTTCCCTTTTCATTAAGGTATAGCGAAGTAAAGGACATAAAGTTCACTAGGTATCATGGTGCAGCTTAATGCCTTTTTACATATATATACATCCATGCAGCATCTCACAGGTCAAGATAGAGAACATTTGCTTCACTTTGGAAGGCTCTCATGCCTCTTCCCAGTTACTAGCCCCCTCCCCAGGGATGACCGCTCTTCTGACTTCTAACAGTATAGATTAGTTTTACCTATTCTAGAACTTCATATACATGGAATTATACTGTATGTAGTATCTTGTGTCTAATTTCAATTAGCAAAATACTGATATTCATCCATGTTGCACTTATCTACAATTTGTTATTTTGCTGTGTATTTTTCAGGTGTGTGAATGTGCTGTAACATATTTATTCATTCTCCTTTTCATGATGCTTAAGTTGTTTCCTAGAAGTAGGATTTTGGGTAATAGTCATAGGGTAGGTATATGGTTTAGCATTAGAAGACACAAATAAAGCAGACCTGACCCTTCCTTGACCCCACATCCCCTCTACTTCCCTATGTTTCTTTTTATTGCTGGCCTCCATTCTTGAAAGAGTCACCCACACTTCCGGAGTCCACTTCCTGACTTCCCATTCTCTTCAGTCCATTACAGTCTGACTTTGACTTTCACAATTACATTGGGTTTGTTCTCCCTCAGGGTTACCAGTTAAATGCTTATTGCCAAATTTGATTTCCATTTCCATTTAATTTACACTTTAATTTATATTTTAATAACAGTTCACCCTTTGAGGTTATTCAAACACATCTCTCCCTCCATTTAAAAAAGCTACTCTTTCTTTCTTGGTTGTTTCAATTCTCTGTCTTCTTACTGGTCAAGACGCCCCCACACCTACACATATTGAACCAACACATCCTTAGTTGTTGCCAGGGTTCCATCCTTTGGCTTCACCTCTTCTTGCTATTTGCTCTGACCTTGAAGCTGTTAATCTGTTGCTCTCCCTTCCCATGTATAGACACTGATGAATACCCAGTCTCTTTCTCCCACTCTAGTTTCTCTTCCAATCTGTATCACCACAGAATCTTCCTCTTTCTGCTGAATTCTCTGACTTGGTGAATGATGCCAAACCTATTCATTCACCCAAACTAGAACCATCCAACCCAACTTTCCTCCCATTCCCCAAATCCAGTGGACTAGGAAGCTCTTATTTTTTCACATTTCAAATAAACCTCAAATTCATTGCTTTCTCTTTGTCTTCATTGGATTTCAGATCATAGTCATTTACTTATCTTTCTTTTTTTTGGGCTAAAGGGACAGTTCCTGATCTTGTAGGACCTGAAACTTACACAGTTCTAGAGGTGCTTTGTAAGGAAAAAAATGACAACATTATAGAAAACACACACACACATGAATGTTTAGAATGAGAAAAGGAAGCATGACAAGTTGCAAATCTAAAAAGCCAGCAAATAAAACCACGAGATGCCACCTCACACCGGTTAGAATGGCTATAATTAACAAGACAGGAAACAACAAATGTTGGCGAGGATGCTGAGAAAGGGAAGCTCTCTTACACTGTTGGTGGGAATGCAAGCTGGGGCAGCTACTTTGGAAAACGGTATAGAGGTTCCTCAAGAAGTTAAAAATAGAGCTACCCAGGGCGCCTGTGTGGCTCAGTTGGTTAAGCGACTGCCTTCGGCTCAGGTCATGATCCTGGAGTCCCGGGATCGAGTCCCACATCAGGCTCCCTGCTCAGCGGGGAGTCTGCTTCTCCCTCTGACCCTCCCCCGTCTCATGTGCTCTCTCTCTCTCTCTCATTCTCGCTCTCTCAAATAAATAAATAAAATCTTAAAAAAAAAAATAGAGCTACCCTTTGACCCAGCAATTGCACTATGAGGTATTTACCATAAAGATACAAATGTAGTGATCCAAAGGGGCACCTGCACCCCAATGTTAATAGCAGCAATGTCCACAATAGCCACACTGTGGAAAGAGCCAAGATGTCCATCCACAGATGAATGGATAAAGAAGATGTGGTATATGTATACAATGGAATATTACTTGGCCATCAGAAAGAATGAGTACTTACCATTTACATTGACATGGCTGAAACTGGAGGGGATTACACTGAGGGAAAAAGGTCAGTCAGAGAAAGACAATTATTATATGGTTTCACTTATATGTGGAATATAAGAAAGAGTGCAGAGCATCATAGGGGAAGGGAGGGAAAACTGAATGGGACGTCATCAGTGAGGGAGAAAAACCGTGAGAGACTCTTAACTCTAGGAAACACACTGAAGGTTGCTGGAGGGGAGGTAGGTGGGGGGGTGGGGTAATGGGTGATAGGCATTAGGGGGGCATGTGATGTGATGAGCACTGGGTGTTATATGCAACTGATGAATCATTGAACACTACATCTGAAACTAATGAAGTACTCTATGTTGGCTAATTGAATTTAAATAAAAAATTAAAAAAATAGAAAGCTGTCAAATACCACAAACATTTAAAAATATTTCCATTATTTAACAGCTTGACATTTCTTTAAGTTTTCTTATATTTTTTGACTGCATAGTCTTTGATTACTTCTTAATATGATAACCACTTTTGATATTTTCTATATAGAGAAGACAATTATAGTTAGTTTTTCTTCCAGCATGTTTGTTTGCTCTTCACATGGTTTGGAGCTGGGCACAATGGTTTGTGTTGTGCTCCTCTTTCAGCTGAGCATCTTTGTTTCACGACACCAAACAAGTCTGCTCAGCGGGTGGCAGCAGCATCCCTCAGTGCTATTCGTGTACCAGGACAGTTCTCAGACATTTAACTGTACAAGGAAGTGACTGCAAACCACAAATAGTATCTCACTAAACCTAAATTTAAATTCCCATTAGCAGGATCCCAAAGATGCCTGTCATTATTCCCAAGCTGCCTGACATACAAGTGAGTTGGAGTGGAAGGAGACAGTGGTCTTAACCAAATGTAGTTAGAATATCTTATTTTGCAAATTTTACAAAAGCATATGACTATGTGAAAGAATCTATTGCTCAGGTTTCTCCCAAGGCTTTGGAAAGGACCCATAAGACAAGGGCCCTCACACTTAAGCTTCATCAGCTTAATGGTGAATTGACCTGTGGTCTCTTATCCCTGCTTTGCTCCTTTCTGAAGTAACTCCTCTCAGAATAATCATCCTAGAATACAAGTCAGATCGTGATAGTCAATGCTTTAAATTCTTTAGAAACTTTCTTCTTTTTCCCTTTTATTTGCAAAATTTCAAACCCAGGAAAATTGAGCAGAATAGAACAGTGACCCCCAGAGATTATAAACACATACACACACACACTCTCTCTCTTTTTTCATTTGGGAGGGAATTATAAAAATATGGGATTTCTTTTTTTTTTTTCCTTCAATCCTAATTACTTAAGCATGTATTGTCTAAGAAGAGCCATTTTCCTATCAACCATAATCCAATCATCATTCAAGAAATGTGAGATACTATTACCTATTATACTATTATTTTTAAACATAATCCACATTCAGATTTTCTCAGTTGTTCCAAAGCTATTTTTTTTTAATCCAGGATAAAATTAAGGACTACGTACTGCATTTAATTGTTATGTGTCTCTAATGTCTCTCTGGTCTCTTTTAATCCATAACAATTCCCAAGCCTGTTTTTGTGTGTGTGTGTTTTGCTTTTAGTCTTTCATGATATTGACATTTTTAAAGAATCTAAGCCCATTATTTTGTATAATTCCTTTAGTTATGATAACTGTGGTTGCAAAATAGTGATTTTCTATCATTCCACCTACACTTATTCGTTGGTATTATTCTGTAAATAGAGCTTTCCCTTCTCTCTGCTCCCACATCTTTCTTTTAGAATCATTATAATTTGGGGTGCCTGGGTGGCTCAGTTGGTTAAGCGTCTGCCTTCGGCTCAGGTCATGATCCCACGGTCCTGGGATCAAGCCCCACATCGGGCTCCCTGCTCAGTGGGGGGAGTCTGCTTCTCCCTCTCCCTCTACTGTTCCCCCTGCTTGTGCTCTCTCGCTCTATCAAATAAATAAATAAAATCTTTTAAAAAAAAGAATCATTATAATTCATGGATTTGTTTTTTGATTCAATATTTTATAATCTGTTCTTCTCATTCTTTCTGTTGCTCATATTACTCCAAATTTGCATGGAGGGAGTCTTTTCAAGCTAGTTCCAATTAATTTTTGAGTGCTTCCTAATTTTCTGGCATCAGATGTCCCAGGCTCACCTGGAATCAATCAATCATTTCTTCAAGGGAGCCCTGGTTCCATTTAGTGAGCAATGATATTTAGAAACCAAGATCGGGGCTTTAGGGGTGCTCATAATCTTAAGTGTCATTGCTTCAAGGCCCTTTCATTGGATATATATATATATATTTAAATATATATCTTTTAATCATGAGTTCCCATTGATACTCTTTTTCCAATCCAGTATTTATATCTCACTTCAATAATTTTCTCTTGTAACATCTTACTTAAAAGACATGATCCTTCATGATCTATCTCCTGACTACTTCTGCCCCCTTGTAGGCACGATTTTTTGTGTCTTATGTACCTGACACACTAAACTACTTGAATTTAATGTCTTTCTTAGATCTGGGAAAGTCTCAACTTCAGATATTGATTTCTTGATCCTCAGATTCTTGATTTCTTCAGATACCACCTTCCCTCTATTTTCTCTATTATGTCCTTTTTGGACTCTTATTAGACTGATGTTGAAACTTTTGGATCTCTCCTTTGCTTCTCCTATTTTTCTTTTATATTTCCTAACCTTTATTTCTCTGTTGTGTTATAGGAGAATTCTTTGGTCTTTTTCCCGAACTCACAAATTACTTGCAGGGTCTATCCTGCTCTTTTGCATTATTACATTTTTAAAAATTTTCATAGCTTTTCATATCCAAAATCTCTAATCGGTTGTTTTTCATAATTTCTTCTACCTGTTTTAAGAATGTAAATACTTTAAGAAGAAAACCTCTCTCAAGTAATTATACTTATTTTAAGATTCTGTTTTGATTGGTCTACTGAGTTGTTTTAAGGAGGACGATCTAAATCTTTTCATTTGATGAGATTTTATTTCATAGTATGGAGGCTTCTTAAATGTTGGATAATTCTTAATTTGCCTAGTTTTGCAGTTTAGATTCTCTGTTGGATTAACGCCTTTCTCCTCCTCTGCTCAACTGCTCTCTGAGGTTGGGGTGGGAGTGAGAGCTCATATGAGATTTGCAGGCCTCGCTGCTACCAGTGGGTGTCCAACTGATCTCCACTTAGTTGTCCATGGGCCTCCTTGTTGCTCCTCCATGATTGAGCAGTGAGTATTCTTGATGTTGCCCAGTGTGTGATTTCCCACCTGTCCTCTGAGCTTCAGCTTTCCTCTTTGGTCCTGTGCTATCTGCCTTCAGCCTTTAGGCACTCCTCCTTTCTGGGCTGATGAGTTTCTCTCCTCCTAATTTTTGAGTATTTCTGTATATGCACATTTCCCTTCCTCCTTCCCCCACGCCTCCCTTTCTTCCTTCCCTCCATTTCTCTCTCCTTTCTCGTCCCCCCCCATCCCCTCTTTGTTTAATCATTTCTGTGATTTGACAGGGAGAGGAGTTGTGGGCTTAGCTTTCCATTTTGAAACTGGAATCTAATGTACTGTTGTTTTTTCTTACATCCAGATCTCTGCATATACTATACCCTCTAATGGGAGTGCCCCTCTGCACAACTTCTGTCGTATCTGCATGGCCAATTCATCCTTATCCAGTAAATCACTGCCTCTTCTGTGAAGCCTTTCCTTAATCCCCAGGCAGAGTCAGTTTCTTCCCTTCTGTTCCCATGGTGATTTTGCATACTTTATTTTAGTATTTATTATATGTATTATATTATAATTTGCAGTCACGTCTATGTTGGCTCAGTTGACTATGAGCTTTTATCTGTGTATATTTCTTGTTTGATATATGGTAGGTACTCAAACATTTGTTCAGTTAGTGGATGAATGGTTTTAAACAAGATGAAATTAATTTCACATATAGATGTGATTGCAAAGTAATTACCAAGCTAAATCAGATACTCAACCCGAGGATTTTTATTGCTTCCCTCCCCCAGTCCCTTGCAATACATGAAGCTGTGCTGTGTGTTCTCCTGATAATTCCTCTCTTGAGCTCTTTTTAGAATTAGTTCAGCAAACACAATCAGTCTCATCGTTTCCTTTGTTACACATGTTTTGACAAGCTTGACTTGTATGTCTTCTTCATCACATTTGGCTTTGAACAAATTTTGGCTTTTTCTAAATATTGAACCTGTCTTTAAAAGAGAATTTTTTTTCCTGAACATGCCTAGAGGGTATTCATAGCCTTAAGCTCCCCAAAATGGGTGTCGTGTCTTCTTTTCTTTTTGAAGTTTTGTTAGAGTCGAGTACATTGCTAGGCTAGAATTCTTAAAAGGATTTCTAAAACTTTCAAGCACTTGGCAACATTGTACGAATCACCCTACAGATTCTGAAAGCCCCTGCTTTGAAAGAGATGCCATTCATTTGAATTCCAGAGTTACAATGTGTTTGCTTAAAAAAAAAAAAAATAGACATTTGTGATACCTTAAAAGATGTCGCATAAGAGAAGGAACAAAGACATGTTAACTAGAAGTGTAACGCTGATGTCCAGAGTCCCTGTGACCCTGAGGTAGGCTCACAGGAGTGATCTCCTGAAGAAGACACCACAATTTAAAATTATTTTGGGTCCTCTTATGGTTCCTGGTGAAATGCATAATGTAGGTTTATTTATTCTATAAATGTTTTGTTGGTTTTCGTGCTATACCCACCACATAATGACAAGACATTTTTTCCTTTTGGGTGCATGTGAAGAAAAAGCAATGTCTTCTGTGCTACAGAGGAGATATGAAGACTAGATATGAAGAAGAATTTTCTAGGCGTGTATGTCAGTAAAGGGCACTCCTTTAGATTTTTATTTATTTTAGAGAGAGCGAGCGAGCGGAGGGGGGAAGTAGAGGGGGACTGAGAGGGAGGGGGCAAGAATCTCAAGCAGACTGCATGCTGAGTGCAGAGCCCCACGTGGGGCTATAGACAGCTGAAAACCCTGCTCAGCTGGGTTAAACCTGAAATTAGTTGGATTTTCCTTCAAATCAAGATTATTTGTTAAAAGTTATTTTATATTATGTTCACTTAATTTTTCACTTGCAACACATTGCTTTATTTTTGTTTAGAAATACAGTTTAATACGATGGGCTGCCTACTTACCCCATTCCATCAACATAAGGAGAGCTTTGTAGGCATAAGAAGGCCTCTGTCTTCAGAAAATCAAAGGCACTGTTTATGAATCTTTGTAAAGAATGTGAAATACCAACGTGTTATTTTTCAAGATAGGCTAAATTCTGTATAAAAACTTGATATGCTGGAAACAAGATGATCCTGGAAGAAGAAGTAAAGCAAAAACTTAGAATTCAGGGCTTAATTTTGAGAACCAATGCTTACCTTTTAAATCACTGTGTCTTTACTCAAACTAAATTTTTATCTTATCTTTTGATGTCACTTTGCTTATCAGATAGAGCAAGTAACAGTGGTATCATTGTTTTTCCATCTCTGACACACAAAGAGACTTGGACAAGTCACTTATCTTCCCTGAGCCCCAGTTTCCTCCTCTGCAAAAGGGGGATGTAAATTCCTGGTTTCTGAGCTCTAAAATGTTTTCAATGAAGCTAAAATTATCTACATAGTTATATACGTAGCACTCACATGCACTAGATATCCTTTGTGTACTTATATATGGTCCACCTATATGCAGTTCACGGGTAAGGAAGTTATTGTGTAGGCTGTGGGAAGTTGCCCAAATGTCCTTTTTTTAAACCTTTTTTTTTTTAGATTTTTATTTGTTTATTTTAGAGAGAGAGAGCGGGGGGGAAGTGGAGGGGTACGGAGAGGGAGGGGGCAAGAATCTCAAGCAGACTGCATGCTGAGTGCAGAGCCCCATGTGGGGCTTGATCTCACAACCCTGAGATCATGACCTGAGCCGAAATCAAGTCAGATGCTTAACCTACTGAGCCATGCAGGTGCCCCCCAAATGCCCTTTGGGGCCACTGTACTTACTCTCTCAATTACCAGAATGTTGGCTGCTGATGGCACACAGCTGAGTCCCTTCCCGGGTGTTACCTTTTGCTGATAGAAGCTGCTTGCTCAAGGTTCTGCCCCCTCCATGGCAGCCTCATCTAGTCATTGATTATCTTGATTGATTTAGGGACACAAAGGCCCAGCTGCCTTCCCTCAAATTGGGAACCATTCTAAAGGGCCATCTAAGCTCCAGCCCCCGCCAGTAGGATCTGCTGAGATCTTTGTTCTAGCTGTATTGCAGTTTGAATTTTTTCTCTGCCCAGTCCCACTTCCCTCACCCCTGAGTACATTTGTTCCCAAGATCATTCCCCCAATAAACCTCCTGCACACCAGTCTCCATCTCAGAGTCCACTTCCCAGGGAAACTAATCTATAACAATCTGCATTTCTAGAAAGGGATTTATCCCCCTTTGATTTGGCTGCCGTTTAAACAATGGTATATCTGATGTGTCATGAAACAAAACAAAGCTTGCTGATGAATCTAGAGTAGAACATACATTTTTAGCTTTATTAAGGAGTGTCCTAATAGATATGTTGATCTACCACCTGCCCAGCCATACATCTGTACATGATACAACCATGACATTTACGATAGTTCACATTTTGAAAATACTTTTTATTCCTTTATAAAAATTTTTTTAATCTTGACGAGAAAGATAAGTGATTGAATTTGTTTTCTGCAGTTGAATACTTTAGAGTCTAATAATTGAAATGTTTGGATTAATAAGAATGTACTTTATATGAAATATATAAAATTTTGCAGCCTTGAGGATTCAGATCTAGTCAACTCGGTGAATATATTTCAAGTTTATTACCAAAAAAAGAAAAAAGAGGTAACCCAACCCACTGTTTTCCATGGCTTCTATGGGCAATTAAGTTGTTAATTTGTATTGATACTCAGGATGTCAGGGTTGTATAAAGGGAAACATGTCCTCCATTATAGCTGATTGGTTTAATTACTATAAAAGCTTTGCTTTGGTGATATATATTCACTTATTTTAAAGTTTTTCTATTTTCTAAAATACTGTTTATTATTCTTGCACACAAAGCTTGTTTACTTTAGGGACCTTTCTGTAACACTGGTGCTTTTTATTCAGTCTGGTGGATAGTGGACGTACCACATGCCCCTGAACTATGGTTCTGGTATGAGCTGTTAATTTGTTGTTCAGTGTTCAGGTTGCCTGTGTATATTTCTTCTCCTGTTTAATTTCAAAGCTCTTTGTTACTCATATTTCTTTTCTCAGAAGAATTACCTTGTACATGCCCGCTATGTACCTCAGACAGAGGGAGCTGTGTCAGTACAACTGAAGGGATCCAACTCGCGAAAGAACTGGGAGCTACCTATCTTGAACTACACAGCCTTGATGACTTCTACATAGGAAAATATTTTGGAGGAGTGGTAAGTGGTAATCCCTGTTACATAAAGTAATTTGTCAGGTTTGCTGTGTAGCTATTTTCTAGAACCTCAATTAGAACTTTAGTTTTAAAAATTGGTTTTAACTTTGAGAAACAAACTGAAAATAGAATAAGGTTTTGTCAGAGTAAAATTATAATTTTATTTTTCTCTTCAAATGAAGCGTTTTCTATTGTCTAATAGGATATTTTGGAGTTTTCCATTTGGTGACACTGTTGTTTTTTATTAAACATATCAAAAGCATATTTACTTACACAAACCTGTGATGTAAGTTTTCTTCGTATCTTTAAATTGTTCAATGAGCCTTGCAGCCTGAGCCGTTGGGCCCTGAAAGTTCTCCTTCATTTCTATGTAGTATTCAAAAAGAAAGATTTTTCTTCCTCTGTGTGTGCTTTGGCAAGATTTTGTATACTCCTAAATGATTCAGCTCAAAAATATCCATAGAAACTGCTTATACAAATAGCTTGTTGGGGTGCCTGGATGGTGCAGTTGGTTAAGTATCAGACTCTTGATTTCTGCTCAGGTCATGATCTCAGGGTCATGAGATCGAGCCCTCAGGGTGCACGCCCACCGAGGCGTCTGCTTCTGTCCTCTCTCTCTCCCTCTGCCCCTTTCCCTGCTTGCGTTCACATGCTCTCTCTCTCTCTCAAATAAATAAATCTTTTAAAAAAAATACATTTGGGATTTGCTTGCTCTGTAGCTATGGCATTTATTGGGCACTATAGGCACTTTGAGACCCGTCTTGGCACATAGCCCCTACCCTACACTGTTAGGACTGCATGGTGCTTGGAGAATACCATGGAGTTGTATCATGTAAGTATGAACTGACTTTGGAACTATCGTTTCAACTCTCTAAGAAGTGACTCCACTCAACAGACAAATTTGGTAAACATGGATAAGAGGTTTAAACTAAAGTAAACCCTGCATTAAGCAGGAGCACTTTGAACTTCTCCATTAGTTCCTTGGCTCTTTGTCAAGTACTCTTTCTAATACACCAGTATATTCATTATGTGGATTCATGTCAAAATGTTGAGGTCTCCACAGATGACTGTAGAAAATTTCATTTGTTCTGGACAGTTACCAAACTCCAAAGAAGAACCAAAGATAAAATAAGCACCAAATATAAATGGTTCTGATTTCTATCATGTATAAGTGGCTATTATTTGCCCACTAATGTGAAGAAACATTAATAATACAGCATTAAGAAAGGTATATTCACAAGACTGATATCATAATGACTTGAGAAACTTTTGTCTTTTTTTTTTACAGTGATGAATAAAAAATAGAAAGGGTAGGAAGGTAGAGAGGACTGAAATCTAATTTTCCTGTCAAAGATACTGTATTGTAGTGGATTAAAAAAAATCTTAATTTAGTCTAAGAATTTTGCATTTCCCTGAAATATTTAGGAAACTGGGGAAAAATGATAGTTCGGTTTCATTTGTTGGAGAGGAAGGGGCTGATTCTCTTGGGGTATGGAGCTCTCCTTTTTCCCTGCTCCACTTCCTGAACCTGAAATCTCAGGGTCACTCTTCCGAACGACCTGCCAACTCCCACTTTTATCTGCTCACTTCTGCTTCCTCCTCCTTGTTTCTCTTTGTTCCTAACACCTGGTGTTGCAGTTACGGTTCGACGCATGATAAGGATTGAAGATGTGGTCAAGGTTGGAAGAAAGACATGGCAGTTTATTTTTTCCTTAAGACTTGGTAAGAATATGGAAATACGATCAGAATGATCCCTTTCGAGATTATTGAATAGTAAAGTACAGCTTTGATCGTGAGTGTAAGAAATAGTGGCATTTGCAGGAATATAGATGGAGATGATAATGTCAGAGTGAAAGGAGCATTTAAAATCTTGTGTTTAAGGGTCAGGGATGGAGACCTGGGCAAGAGGGGTGTGTGCCCTGTAGCTTTAGAGAGCCCCATCTGGCCCTCCTCCAGTTGCACCCCCATGGCACAAGTTGAGGGAGTCAAGGGGGTATGCCCACCTGGAGCTAGAAGCTCTTCTAGACCTGCACCATCCATTATGGTACTCTATTCAATAGCACAGATACTATAGAGCATTTCCATCAACACAGAACAGAGGGTTCTATTGTACAGTGCTCCAACCATGTTCCAAAACCCAGGACCCCAGAATTCTCTGACCGGTGGCACTCAGTCTGTTTCTCAGGCTTGTGCAGGCCTTTTTCCTGTGTCAGTCCTCCTGAAGTGGATTGCATTACTAGTGTGTGTGTCCCTAGGTTTGAAAGGTGGCCAAAGGATAACTACATATGAGGAATGGGGGAGGGGAGAGTAGAGTTTGGACATGTAGGCATGAATGTCTACTTATACGTATAAAGCTCCTTGAGGCATGGGATGGAGCAGGGCATGAGAAGACAAGGAGCAGTCTTGGGGCCCAGGAGTTAGGGGCCAGTTCTCCCTGTGCTACACGAAACTCTGAGAAGTCTGAGAATTTAAATCCAAACCTGGCTGTCCAAGCAAGAGGATAGAATATCTTTTACATAATAGTTTGTTTTCTTGATTTACTCAGTTTAAATATTTGTGTATGTGGTACATGGACCTCTCTTTGTTCTTTTGCCCCAAGCCTCACAGTGTAAGGCATAGGTCTGGTGCTGTGCAAGTGCGTGTGGTTAGGATTTTTTTATTTTATTTTATTTTTTTTTTAAAGATTTTATTTATTTACTTGAGAGAGAGAGATAGCAAAAGAGAGCATGGGAGGCAGGGAGAGGGAGAATCAGGCTCCCCCTTAAGCAGGGAGCCCAATGCAGGACTTGATCCCAGGACCCTGAGATCATGACCTGAGCTGAAGGCAGATGCTTAACCCACTGAGCCACCCAGGTGCCCCTCAGCTTTTAAAATAATCTTTACACCTAACATGGGGCTCGAACTTACAACCCCAAGATCAAGCGTTGCATGCTCTACTGACTGAACCAGCCAAGCACCCCAAGATTTTTAATTTATAACATAAAGGATGTATTTCAATGTAATTTATTCAAGCAAAAAATAGAGCACGTGTAAATATCCCTAGTTGATATGAGCATCTGTGACATAGAGCCAGATCTGTCCTGCCTTGAGTTTTTCTGGTATTAACTGCTGTGGTTGCCCACAAGATGGTTATTGACAGTCACACAGTCGTACTGCTGGGCTTTCTTGATTATTCAAGAGAATAAACAGTTCCTTCTTGAATGGGTAGTTTATTTATGCTTAGACAAGGCATAGTCTGTTCTACTTGATACATTTTGTTTTAATAAAAAATTGTTTAAAGTGTTTGCTAAAGCTTACATGGAGATGGTACTGGCATTAAAAACATTTGGCAAATGTGATTTGGGGTACCAATAATCATGTCAGATACATAATTTTGTTGAAGCTTTAATCAAAATTCTATTCATGTTTTAGTTGGAGTATTTTATGATTCAAGCCTTAAATCAGAAGACAAGTGAAAAAATGAAGAAAAGGAAAATGAGCAACTCATTTCATGGAATTAGACCACCTCAGCTTGAACAACCAGGTGCATTTATTAACCAATGTTTCTACATTCAATTGATATTTATCAATTGATAAATGTGAAAAACTTCACAAGTCGTGGAGCAATTGTTCCCAAATTTGAGTATGTTGAGGGACTCACCTGGCATTCTTTTTCAGTAAATCTGGGATGGGGTGTAGAATCTGCTTTTAAAATAAGTTTCCAGGTGATTCTGAAGCAGATGGTATTTGGACCGACTTTGAGGAATTCTGTCTTAAACTTGAGTCTATAGCTTCTTTAAAAAATAGTGTGTGTGGTGAAGAGCTATCGTAGATTAAAGAGAAGGAGCAGTCTTGGGGCTCCTTCTGCAAATGCAATACATGAACCTTGATTGGATTCCGGTTCAATAAAAACATCTCAAAGACTTAGGGCAGTTGGGTAAAATTTTAATATGGACTGGAAATTAGATGACATGAAGGGATTGTTAATTTTTGTATTTATGGTAATGGTTCTGTGATTAATGGAAGAATGTCCTTATTCTTTGGAAATGAATATGACGTTATTTAGAGCTGAAGTATCTTGATAATTTCAAGTTACTTTTAAGTGGTTCAGCAGTATGAGTGTGTGTGTAAGTGTATCTTGCTAGAGATAAGGCAAACATGACACAATGTTAATTGCAGAATGCAGGTGAAGGATATGTGTGTGCTTATTGTATCATTCTTTCAACTTTTTCAAATGTTTGAAAATGTTCATAACACAAGGTTAGAGGAAAATAAAGATACATAAATACAATTTTATCAAAATTAACTTTTATCAACAATTTTGAATAATTATATCATAGAAATGAATAGTAGTACACTATGCAGACCAATTTGTTATGGAAATTGTTGTAAAATGTAGGTACTTGGTAAGTACTTGTTAAATAAATCAATATACATTAAAAATTCGGAAAACATAAATTAGTATGGGAAGTCAATTCCAGGTATTTTTTTTTTTTTTAAATGCAGATAGATCCTAAGTGATACACAGTTTGGCTTTGAACTTCCTGGTGTGCAAAGTAAGCGGGGAGATGTGGTCTGTTATGGAGCAAACCTGCTGCTCTAAATGCTTTCTGGATGAGAAGATGGGTGGGGAATAGCCAAATAAACAGTGGAGATAGATAATTTCTTGGTTCTTATTAATTCAAGAAGAGAAAACACCACAGTTCCTCTGAGAAAGCAAAGCCATTCATGGATTTAGCAGAAGGAGAAATTTCTCACGTGGGTCTCCGCCTGGGGTGCTCAGTGACCTAGCAGACGGGGCTTTCCGAAGGGTCCGGTCGACAAATGCAGTCTCCGTTCTCACAGGTGGAACTTTGTGCCCTTCTGTGAGGTGTCACACTGAACATTGGTTCTGGTGCTCATTTGCTCTAAGGGTAGATCCTGGGCTCCAGGGCATGTGGCTTTTACACTGTTCGTAAATCATTCAGGGTCTGTGAGGTGCCTTAGGCAGTGGAGGGAAGGATGAGTGGGGTGTCGTTCGGAAAAAGCCTAGCCACCAAAGTTCCTTGTTATTATCGGTTTTAGAGACTGGAGTTTTGCTTTAGAGTAAAGAATTTTCATTCCTAAAGAAGTTTGAATTCTACTGATTTAGAGGATTGTGTATCTTTCAAGCAACCCTTTACAGATAACACTTTCCTTGGCTCAGCTTGGGATGAATCTAGCCAGCAGATATTTTACAGTTAGGGTCTATGATAAGGGCCTAGAGTGTGATCCTCTGTGGGGATATTCTGAATCGACTGAGGGCTAATTTACCTTTGTTAGTGATCAAACTAGGAAATTGAAGGTTACATCGTTTTTTTGGAAATTAAGGACTCTAGAGAGAGAGATTTTATTTGGGGACACACAAATAGTGAGAAGTACTATTTTATTGCTGTTAATAGCATTAGTACCATTTTCTTTTGCACTGTAAAAAATACTGTGTATTTCTGTGACTGTTATCTCAGGATAATTAATTTATGTGTTTATGATTAGATTAAGTTACACACAATTGCTGTTTTCGTAGGGTCACAAATGGCCAAATGTTGGCAATTTCATGTGGCTCAACTTAATAATATTAAGAAAATATTCTTTTGTTGTGTTTAAAAGAAACCGGAAATGATTGGGTCTGTAGACCTAAAGAAAAATTTGTCACTTTTATTTTCTTCTTTGAAACAGAAAAAATGCCTGTCTTAAAGGCTGAAGCATCGCATTATAACTCTGATTTGAATAATTTGTTGTTCTGCTGCCAGTGTGTGGATGTGGTATTTTACAACCCAGATTTGAAGGAAGTTGCCGAGGCCCACAAGATTGTCCTGTGTGCCGTAAGCCACGTTTTCATGCTACTTTTCAATGTGAAGAGTCCCACTGACATTCAGGATTCCAGTATCATCCGAACTACCCAAGACCTCTTCACTATCAGCAGAGACACTGCATTTCCCGGTGCTCGCCAGGATACTCCAGGCAACCCGCCCTTACGCGTCGTCGTCAAAGATGCCCTCTTCTGCTCTTGTTTGCCGGACATTCTGCGCTTCATTTATTCAGGTATCTTGTTAAATGGTTCTGGTACATTCTCTTAATTAAGCTTTTGAAAGGAACTACGCCTGTGGTCCTCAGGTGTATTGTCTAGCTCCATGTTTATTTTCTTTCTACCATCCGAGGTAAGGATTATACATGAAATAGTCTTTACTTTATATACAGGAATTGGTCCAAGCTTTCCATCTTACTTATAAGTCTACTTGTCTTGGTTTTAAATCTACTTGTGAAAATAGTAATTTCTTTTCCTACTGAGCAGATATTAGTCAGTATTTTATTTAAACAAAAATAACCAAAATGTGAAAATATGAGCATTTGTCCAGTCTAACTCTAAAGAAACAAAATTTTCAAAGTGTGAATGAAAATAAGTATCTGCATCTTTTCTTAAAAGATTTATTTATTTGAGAGAGAGTGAGAGAGAGCATGAGCACATGCTAGAGAGAACGTGAGCAGTGGGAGGGGCAGAGGGAGAGAGGAAGCCCACTGCCAGATGAGTGGGGAGCGCAATGTGGGGCTCGGTCTCAGGACCCTGAGATCATGACCTGAGCCGAAACCAAGAGTCAGATGCTTATCCGACTGAGCCACCCAGGTGCCCCAGTATCTGCATCTTAAAAGATGGCCATTTATTCACTTTTGTTTTACTCTTAGATTTTGGAGGGAATTAAGAGAAATTAGCAGGGTCCTTGAATTCAGTTTAGGAACTGGAAAGAGTATCTGAAGTTAGTTTAGACTGAGATCTGATCAACTTTGTTTAATTAATTAATTTTTATAAGATTTTGTTTTTAAGTAATCTCTACACTCAGTGTGGGGCTTGAACCCACAACCCCAAGATCAAGAGTCACACACTCCAGTAACTGAGTCAGCCAGGTACCCTGACTTTGACTACTTTAGATTTTACTTTTTTTTTCTTACTGTGCACTTATCTTTTTAAGATAGAGCTTATCGGGTGCCTGGGTGATTCAGTTGGTTAAGCATCTGCCTTCGGCTCAGGTCATGATCCCAGAGTCCTGGGATCGAACCCCGCATTGGGCTCCTTGCTCAACAAGAAGCCTGCTTCTCCCTCTCCCTCTGCCCCTGCTTGTGTTCCCTCTCTCTCTCACTCACTCTCTCTCTGAAATAAAGTCTTTTTTAAAAAAAGAGCTTATCAATTATTTTTTTCTTGTCCTTTTAAATGATTGTAGCTACTATATTTTAAAAAATAGAAGTTTTATCTGAGCCACTTTAGCTAATGCATTGAGGGTGTCAAATCTAAATGTCCCATATAAGAATGGAAAAGAATTGACATAAAATGATTTTTAAAGTAAGCATCTAAGTAAAAATTTTCTGAGAACTTCTTTCTTCTTTAATTTTTCACTTGGAATCATGTTCTGATGAAATATTAAGTTAAGGTCACTCCTCTGGAGTGTGGCTGTGCAGAAACATTTATAATCTGTTTTTAGACTTCAAAATGAGGGACAGATAAGTTTATAAAGGTTTGCAAATAAATAAAGTGCTGTTTCATATTTGTAAGAAACTTTTGGATAGTCTTCAGTTGAAATAATTGATGTTAATATCAGATTTTACTTTTTTCATTTGGGATGTGGTTATATAATTTTACTCTAAGTTAAAATAAAAATTAATGGTTTTGAAAAGTGCAGTTGCAGTATGAAGATTTGAGTGCATTAAAATGTATATATATATGGGCCACCTGGCTGACTCAGTCAGTAGAGCATGTGCCTCTTGCTCTCAGGGTCATGAATTCAAGCCCCACTTTGGGTGTAGAAATTACTTTAAAAAAATTTTAAAAAATCTCTATATATGTACATACATATACCTACATAGGAGTAGAATGATAGTGGTGGGTCTTAAACCCATTATTCAGTGAATATTGGCTTGGAAAAGGCATGAATAACCACTCCTACAGAGCACACCAACACAGTGCCTTCAACATGGCAGGTTTTGTGTCGGTTGAATTAATGAGTAGACTCTAGTAGCTGTGAATCATCATATGAATAAAGCAGGCTAGTTAAACACTTCATTTACTAATAGATTTTCATGTTTAAACTTTGAGTCTCACAGTTTAGAATCTAAGGCTAATTCTGAAAAACAAGAATGTTTACATGTTAAATGAAAAAAAGTCTTTAATGATGTTTAGAGAACTGTGAAGGAAGTATTTGGCTTTTCTTTTCGGAGATGTTACTGTTGAAATTGAATTGTTCAGGGCGCCTGGGTGGCTCAGTTGGTTAAGCGACTGCCTTCGGCTCAGGTCATGATCCCGGAATCCTGGGATCGAGTCCCACATCGGGCTCCCTGTTCAGCAGGGAGTTTGCTTCTCCCTCTGACCCAACTCCCTCTCATGCTCTCTCTCTCTCTCTCATTCTCTCTCTCAAATAAATAAAATCTTGAAAAAAAAAAAGAAATTGAATTGTTCAGCAAGTTTACCACAATATCTATTGAATATTTTCGAAGGCACATGAGCACTTTGAAGTCAGTTACATCCTCTTGAATAAGGTAGCAATAAAAGAACTAGTTGTATCTCCAGTGACAGAACCTACTTGTCTTTCGTGTAGGGAATGATTTTTTTAAATTGCAAAATTAATACATGCAGATGGAAGCAAAGGGGAAAGAAAAAAAAGTTATTTCCTCAGCCCCCTTATGTGTTGACTCTAATGCTATTTGAAAGAAGTTAATTTATTGGGAAACATACATTAAGGAAAATGTATCTATAGTAAGTGCTGGTTTCCCCCCCGCTGGAGTACAGAGTGGGAGGTGAAGGCTTGCAGGAGATGAGGCTGGCAAGCCAGATGGAAGCTGTTCATCAAAGCTGTTCTAGAATGTTAAGCATGATCAGACTGGGCTTTGGCATGCTCATCTCTGGTGATAGTGGGGAGATGGAATAGAGCAGGCAAGACAGGAGTTTAATAAGGAAGCTCCATTACTCTGGAGATCAACCTCAGGAAGACCATTATTCTGACAACAGGTGGTTGCTGCTACAGCTTGTCCATCATTTGGACCAGGGCTTTTCAAACTTAATGTGCATGCGAGTCAACTGGGGATCTTGTTCATGTGCAGATTTTTTTTTAAGATTTTATTTATTTATTTATTTATTTATTTAAGATTTTATTTATTTGAGAGAGAGAGAGAATGAGAGATAGAAAGCACGAGAGGGAAGAGGGTGAGAGGGAGAAGCAGACTCCCTGCTGAGCAGGAAGCCCGATGTGGGACTCCATCCCTGGGACTCCATCCCGGGACTCCAGGATCATGACCTGAGCCGAAGGCAGTCGCTTAACCAACTGAGCCACCCAGGCGCCCAAGATTTTATTTATTTATTTGAGAGAGAGAGAGGGAGGGAGAAGGAGCATGAGCAGGGGGAGGGACAGGGGGAGAAGCAGGCTCCCCGCTGAGCAGGGAGCCTAATGTGGGGCTCCATCCCAGGCCCCTGGGGTCATGACCTGAGCTGAAGGCAAACGCTTGACTGAGCCACCCAGGTGCCCGTCATCTGCAGATTCTGATTCAGTAGGCCCCGGGGGGTTGAGGCATGAGATTCTGCATTTCACGCAGTCTCCCAGGTAATGCTGATGCTCTGGACTACACGCATCACCTGCTCTGGGAAGAACCACGTACTGGCCACGGACAGGGGGATAAGAGCCTGGCATTCAGTCCAGAGGCCCAGGGGAGGGACCTGGCCTATCAGTCTCAGGGCACAGAGTCAAAATGGGGTCAGCTGCAAGTCTTACTGCTGTGAGCTGTTCGGAGCTGGAGTTGTTGCTGCCCTGTGGTAGCCGCTGCCCGAGGGTGGGGCAAGTGGCTGCTTTGTGAGCCTGGGAAGAGCAGTTAGAGGCAGAGGAGCATCATAGCATGGAGAGCTTGCTACAAGCCCTTGAGCAGTTCAGAGCACAGGCTTCCTAACCTGACACTGAGCTGTTGCGTTTCTGCTCTGTTCATTCTCTCCTTGTATGTCAAGACCCAGAGAAGAGGTGGTGTCAGGTAAGAGCTGGGCCACAGGCCATTGACCTGGGGCTGCAGGGAGACCCCAGTGCTTTGAGGAAAAGGGAAAATAAATGCTTTAGCAGGTACCTATTACTTATTCTGTATTTATAGAGTATAACCTCAGACTCAAACAAAAGTTACATTGTGTTTATTCTTTTTTTTTAAGGTTTCTATTTATTTATTTGATGTAGAGAGAGACACAGGAGAGCAGGAACACAAGCAGGGGGAGTGGGAGAGGGAGAAGCAGGCTCCCCGCTGAGCCGGGAGCCCAATACGGGGCTCGATCCCAGGACCTTGGGATCATGACCTGAGCCGGAGGCAGACGCTTAACGACTGAGCCACCCAGGCGCCCCACATTGTGTTTAAATTATGTTTAAAAAGATATTAAAGCTGTACTTGTACAGTAAAGACAATTGTGAAAAAATGGAGAAAATTTGTTGAGGAAAAAATCAATCCAATTCCTACTCTTAGATGTCAAAACACTTACTGATGTTTTGTTTTATCCTCTAGTCTTTGTGCATAGGTTACCATTTATTTAGAAAATATTTTTTTATCACGGATATCTGGATGGCTCTCTCGGTTAAGCATCGACCTTTGGTTCAGGTCATGTCTGGGGTCCTGGGATGGAGCCCCATGTCGGGCTCCCTGCTCAGCAGGGAGTCTGCTTCTTCCTCCCTCTCTACCTCTCACCCTTGCTTATGCTGTCTCTCTCTCTCAATAAATAAAAAAAGAAAATATTTTTTAACAAATTAAAGTTTTAAATATATATATATATTTAGAGACTTCAGTAAAGACGACAGTCTTAAGGGATTTTTGTTTTGCTTTTTTTCTTCCTGCTGTTGTTGAGCGTTTTAAAACTTTTGAACTGAGCATAAGTTTTAAGACTCAGTTACGCAGTGGTTTCTTCACAGAAGCCCTGGCCTACCCACAGGTTATGTTAGGTGGGCAGTGAAGACAGGAGCTGTTTGTACTCGTGTCTGTTGGGTCAGTAACACAGAGGTAGAACTCCATGACACAGCATGCTCAGGAATATTTGCCCTGAGCAAACATGGACTGAAAAACCATCTTCAGTCTATCTCCTACTTTTTTTTTTAAACCAAATTTCAAAGAATGTCTTAATTTCCTCTAAATAACATACTTCTTTTTAATCTTTAGGAATTTGAAATTTTGTATATATGTGTCACCATGGATGTTTAGGTCCTATATTTAGGAAGGGTCTGTTTAATGGTCTGGTTAACATAAGGTTTCAGAGTATTCTCCTATGAAAATTCCTAAATAAATAGACACGGTAAAAGTATGTGTTTTGTGTATGTTAATTTTCTATTGGGTAACAGCTAACACTGTATAGTGTATAAGTACTGAAAGACTATTCCTCAAAGAGAGAGCGAGGCCAGCAGTTTGTGGGTCTTCATCGAGTCATCCTTTATTGGCATATAGTTGTGACATTCTTATAATACCTGATAGTCTTTATGCTTGCAAATTCCTGATGCACCCAATTTCAGATGGTTAGGAATTGAAATGTATGTCAGAGCCTCAAGAATTTTGCTTTGAGCTTTTCATACGACAGATGGCCCTTAGAATTTCACATCCCTTATTGAAATGCCGCCATAGTAAACGAACATGTGGAAAGGAGCTTTCATCTTCAGCTTGCCTAGTATCTTTCAGCTCTTGGAATTATTCTGTGGTATGCTCTTTCCTGCACTACCTAAAAGTGCAGCTTGTATGCATGAGTATAACATGCTCCCTAAGAACCTCAGTCAATTCAATCAGTGCTCTGAGAAGTTAACTAAATAGAAAATCCCAGTCAGTTATGCAAGATGAGTAAGTTCTAGAGACCTGCTGTACAATATCATGGCTATTGTTAACAACACTGTAATGTACACCTAAAATTCTGTCAAAAAGATAGATCACATGTTAGATGTTCTTTTTTTTTTAAGGTTTATTTTAGAGGGAGAGAGAGAGAATCCTCAAGCAGACTCCCTGCTGAGCACAGAGCCTGACAGGGGCTCGATTCCAAGTCCCCGAGATCATGACCTGAGCCGAAAGCAAGAGTTGGACACTTAGTCGACTGAGCCACCCAGGCGCCCCACATGCTAAATGTTTTTACCACAATTACAAAAAGGAAAAGAAAATCCCAGTATAAGGATTATTATTTTATTTGGACCAAAACATGTCAAAGATGACTTGGCATGCATTTCTAATTATAAGAACAGCCCAATCCTTAGAGTGCCCTATGAACTGGTCTTTCATCTTTAGTTATTGGATCCTTTTGTGTCTATTCTGAGACAAATGAGTGGCCTGTAGGCATTTATCTGCTATTAATCCCATGTATTTCCACTTAATTCTTGCTTTCTCAGATAATATTCTGAATGGAGATACTGTGTAGGTATTCGTTAATACAATTTATTTTTAAGAGCTAATATCTGTTCTCCTTTAACATGTGTGAGTGTAGACAATGAAAAAATACCTGTTGGCTGCATACCACTGATCCTGGGTTTTGATCATGGGTGAAGTGTCTGAAGGAAGAGCAGTGATGATCAGCACTCAGTGCACCTTAAAATCCCCTGGGAGGCTTTTAAAATGATGTCTCGGCTCCAGCCCCAGAAATCCTAATTTAATTGGTCTGGGACTGATACCTCCTTGATGGTGTTTTATGAAGGATCTCCAGGTAAATGTACTGCACAGCTATAGTTGAGAATCACTGGCAAAAATTCTTTTGATGTGGGTTCTGTTGGTTTCTCGGTGGTTCTTTTACTTAGGACATTTTAATGTAGACCATAATGTCTCTGTGTGTATAGGAAATTTTCTGGAGAGACAATGCAAAGAAAATATCAGATAGTGAAAAGAGTATGTGCCTTTAAAGTTAAAAATCCTTAGTGCCAAAAAATGAAAACAAAAAACCCGGGTGTTTCTTGACTGCAAACCTTTGGGAATTTGAGAAGGGAGGAGAGCCGACAGTGAAGTCAGGAAAAGAGCATCAAGGGTAGGAAGAAACAGTGGTGCTGCTGGAGCTGGTTGGCACCAGCTTATAAGAGCCTACTGGGTTTCTCTCTTCCCAGCTCTGTGCTCTGTGGTGTCGTGTTGGTGGCTTGAATGTGGCCATGGTGCGAGTATTTGCACCACAGAGGTAGCAAATGGCCCAGATCAGGGCTCTCCCTCCCCTGCCCCCTCTCCTCAGGATACACTGTAGCAATCATGAAGGTTAGGTGAGGGGAAGTTTAAAGATACTCTAGAGCGCCCAGTGCTACAGGGTTCAACTATAATGACGCTTGAGAGCCTCTGGGCTATCACTTGACTCTTCAGAGTAGCTTTGGATCTGGTTGGCTCAGCCTGGCTGCAATTGCCTGATCTCATTGGTTCAGTAATGTTTGTTATGTGCTCTCCCCATCCCTGATGTCCATGAAGGCATCTGGCAAAGTTCTGGATACAGAAAGGGGAAGATCAGAAGAAAGAGATAGATCGAAAAGGATTTTGAGTTATGCAGAGGTGAGAGGACTTGCTTCAAGTCACACCAGTAATTAATGGCAGAGGTAGAACTAGAGCCTGGGTCTCCCAATTATACCCGCCCACACTACACCTTGGTTAATTATACTTTTAGGCATTAGGACTTTCTGTAAGCCATGGGATAGATAGGGGTCATCTCTTCAAATATCATCATCAGGATTGTACTTTTGGAAACGTATCAGCACTGAGTATCGGGATTGAGTCAATGAGGAGAAGGCCACTGAGGAGCAGGTAGGCTGTATGGGAAGCTGTGGTAAGCCAAGCGAGAGAAGTGCTTGGAGAAAGGAGAACTTTTGCTGACCATCAAACAGTTTTGTAAGACACAGAGGAAAGGTGGGGCGCCTGGGTGGCTCAGTCGTTAAGCGTCTGCCTTCGGCTCAGGACATGATTCCAGGGTCCTGGGATCGAGCCCCACATCGGGCTCCCTGCTCGACGGGAAGCCTGCTTCTCCCTCTCCCACTCCCCCTGCTTGTCTTTCCTCTCTTGCTGTCTCTCTCTCGGTCAAATAAATAAGTAAAATCTTAAAAAAAAAAAAAAAAGACACAGTGGAAAGGGGCTGACAGTGTAGACAGACGTGAAATGAGCCTGGGAAGAGATAGCTTGGAAGTGGGGTGGGGTGAGGACAAAGGGAGGGAGGGACCAGGTGCAGTGATTTTGCTCCAGTGCAGTGGTCAGATAGCTCATCAGGACAGTATCTACCTCCCTTCTTCAGGTTGGGTCTGTAGAGATGGCTATTGAACATCCTTCTCTGACCCTGATCATGCGTGAGACTTTCTGAATGCATTCTGTTCCTACTGCTCTTTCTTCTACCTGATGGTAGTCACTGCCCTCCAGGATTAGTATGATTTAAGTCAATTAGGAAAAAAAAAACCACATCTGCCTTCTTAGCCCAGGCAAGTAAGTAATTTGAGTGTAGGAAGGACTACTTGTGATGGCAACTAATATTCTGGCCGTTGCTGTCATTTTTAGGTGACCATCTATTATAAAGAGTTGACAGCTGTCTAGGGAGGCAGATTTCAGGTTTTGAGAAATACATTAGGGGAAGGCAAACTGAGTTTTTAAAAATGTGAGAACTGTTTAAATGTTTTAGTGTAATTACAAGGATATATATTTGGTAAAGAAAAAAGAAAATACTGAAAGTGCTATCTAATGAGAGATTTACTTTTGTACTTCCTGTTTTAACATAAAAATCTAACATATATTAATTTGTCTACAGGTGCTTTTCAATGGGAAGAATTGGAAGAAGACATCAGGAAGAAAGTGAAAGATTCTGGGGATGTTTCAAGTGTAATTGAGAAAGTTAAATGTATTTTGAAAACACCAGGAAAGGTAAATTACTTTATTGAAAATCAGTTTATTTTGATGTTCCCTGAACTTTAACATATATACGATGATAAATGAATAATATTGAGTCATGAGAAGAGTCAACGGTGTAGAAATATGTTTTTCTTGAGTCTATTTTTGCCATTTGAATATTTTAAACACAAACGTATTTCTTACTATCTCAGATTTTAATTCATGTAAGAATTAAAATATGTGTGAGTCATGTCTTTAAAATGTTGATTTGTGAATTCCATCCTCTGAAACATTCCCCTGGATAGCTCCAAGAATATGCAGTCTATGTCAAGAATGAAGGGCTGTTGAATCTATCCAGTTCCAGTTAAGCTTGTTAAAGGGGATGCTTTCTCACTTCTCCAAATTTAAGTCCAAGTAGTTTTCAAGAGCAAGGCAGTTTCTCTGTGTGCCTTTTTCAAGAGTTCTGAGAAATCTGTTTGATCAGCTAGACAGTTAAGGATTTATTTCTCATCTCGTATAGGTTTAAAATTATAAACCAGGTCAAAAATAAAATAAAATAAAATAAAATCATAAACCAGGTCAAAGGTTATAAAATACAGACTTTGTATACAGTCCTAAATGTGTGCATGTTAAAACTCCAGTCCCTTAGATTGTCCAGTCTGTAAGGGCTTTAAAAAATAAATTTGCTGGGCGCCTGGGTGGCTCAGTTGGTTAAGTGACTGCCTTCGGCTCAGGTCATGATCCTGGAGTTCCAGGACCGAGTCCCACATCGGGCTCCCTGCTCAGCAGGGAGGCTGCTTCTCCCTCTGATCCTCCCCCCCCCCGTTCTCTCTCTCTCTCATTCTCTCTCTCAAATAAATAAAATCTTTAAAAAAAAATAAAAATAAAAATAAATTTGTTCATTTTAGAGATAACTACATTATACACTTGAGCCAGTGTATTCTTATTTCAGATTATGTGCTAAACAAATTGGCTACAGTAGGTAAAAAGGTAAGCTATGTGCAGTGCTCAGCAGAATATAGACTTATGTTAAATGTAAGAGAAATGATCATTCCTTGAGTTTTTTTTATACAGATTGACTTAGTCAATTCTACAACCTAAGTTAATGACATTTTAAGTTAATATTTTAAAACGGTACTAGCTTTTAATGAAGATTCCTGACTTATTTAAGAAAAAAAAAACTGAACAAAGTAACATGGAATTGAGAGCAAGCCTTTTCTTATTTCAGTCATACACGGAAGCAGGTATGCAGAAGCTGTGCAGTTTTCCAGGGCATGGCAGAGTGGTAGCTCTCTTGCCATCTAATTCAACTAAATAATGCTTTTGTAGAACTGTGTGCATAAACCTGCATTCTGTTTTTCGAAAGTTCTCTAGATTACTTGTTTATAGACTGGTGAAAATGTGCACCATGTATATCAGTGTTCTGTCCAAGCTGCTATATTCCTATCTTTTTTACCTTCACATTCAAGGCATGGGTGACAAAGGAATCTGTTGACACAGATTCATGATTGATCGATCGATCTATCCATACATGATCTACATCTACATAGTATTCATGACATACAAATTCATAACCTTTATATGAATGGGGAAGACAGAAGTGTTGCCTCTTGTTCTAAACCTGAGCCTTTCCTTGAGTGTGATTTTAAGCAGTCATTCCTTTGAGTACTGAGAAAAAATGAATTCTTTTTGGGGAAGAGGATTGGGGCTGGACAATTCCATGATATTGAACTAAATTCCCTTCTTTGTACAGGAGGAGAGATGAGTTCTGTGCTTTCTTCCTGTGCTTTCCTGGGGTAAAGGTCTCTCTTTCACTGAGTACAACACAGAGCTATAACCCTGAGTTAGGAATCAGGAAATGTACATTCAGTTTGTGAGTTGGCATGAATTATTTCTGGCTTTGAGCAAGTCTTCTCAGGACTTTCTGTAAGAAGAGGAATAGATGATGATTTCTAAAGCCCTTGCTGATTCTCAAATTCTGTGCTGCTTTTTGACTTGCTCTGCTTTGTGTGTGGCATTCACCTGAATCCTCTCTACCAGTTCCTTTGATGTGTATTAAGGTAGGTAGGTTGTGTACAGGATCTGAGAACATGCTTTATAGGAGCAGGATTTGTATGATCCTGTTTTGTTTCTCTGCCTTGCCCATGGAAATCATTCTGGAGTGTGTTTTCTTCCTCCTTTTGAGGAAGGATAATAGTTTGTTTTCCTCTTACCAAAGATGTTAGTTTCCCACCAGAGTGGATTAATCCAGAGTGGAGAGTAGGTGCCATTTATTCTTACTGCTGCAGTTGTATGCTTGATTATTTCTTAGGGATGAAGCTTTCCATATTCCCTGGATAGCCAAGCAGAGGTCAGAGTTCTGACCCAGGCAGAGGTCCTGAGATTCAGCTAGGGAAATGGTGGGAGGGGGAGGGAAGAGGGGCTGGCTCTTGAATTCTGGGGTTGGAACAAAGGAATGTCTGAAAGATTACAGGAAGGATAAACAAAGCACCAAAGCCTAAGTGGGGTGTAGTGGGGGGCTGGAGACTGCTGAGTCAGGTAGAGGCACTATTATGGGGGGCCACCACCTAGAGTGAGCCTGTGTGCGAGCACAGATAGGTGTAGTCATGGCATTGGTTCTCTGGAACTCCGGAGCAGAGATCCAGGCAACCTTTGAGAGGTTCCAGGAATCCCAGCTGTGGGTAGGATTATAAGACTGTACATTAAGACAGAGATGAATCAGTTAATTACTTTCAGGTATTTTAATGTTGATCTAGTAAGTAGTAGGACATGATATGATGGGGGAAAATAGATGTTTTTTAAAATGACAAATTTTTGTGTGTGTACCTCTTTAGTTAGGGAAAGCAAACAGGTTTTTTATGTGAACATATTTTATCAGGCATTCATATGAGGTTGAGCATTGTCTGTTTCCCAGCTAAAGGGGATGTGGGTGGATTCAGGGCCCCACGTTTCTCAGCCAGAGAGCTGTGTTTTCCCATAGCCAGTTCGCTCACTGCTCAGAATGTTACACAGAGCCGTGCTGCTCCCTCTTAGGGAGAGCATGTCATTCTTGAGAGCAAGTTCCCATGACAGCTAGGAGCACAAGTGCCATGGAGGAGGGAATCGTTACTTCTTCAGACATTTAGTGCAGTTCTCCAAATTCTCTAACCAACCTATATATTTATTAACAGAGCATATTGTACAACATTTCCACTTGTATTTTTGTTTTCCCTTATAGATTAATTGTCTAAGGAATTGCAAAACTTATCAAGCCAGAAAACCTCTGTGGTTTTATAACACTTCCCTCAAGTTTTTCCTTAATAAACCAATGCTTGCTGACGTTGTCTTCGAAATACAAGGTAGGGTTCAATTTTTACAAAGTTCAGTACTTGTTTTTATTTCTTATTTTCTTACCTAACTTTCTATTTCAACCTTGAATATTTTGGGTGAAGAAATAACTATTCTCAATGCAGGATATAGATTAATACTGGCTGAATTTCAGCAAAATCTAGGGAAATGAAGTATTTTGTTAAAACAAGGAAAGAAATTTATGTTTTCCTAGGTTTTTTTCCCCCTTACCATAGGCTTCATTAGTTTTTAGGAACCAGCGTGGAATGGAATGCTCTGTAATATCACCTCATTGTATATTTTTGTCCCTTTATTTCTTTGAGATACTAGTTGTTGAATCATCTGAAACCAGCCCCCTTCACATTATATTACCTGTAATTTATCCAGTTCTCTTCCTTTCTATTTGAGCAAAGGAACTAAGCAAGCATTGAGGGTCATGCCTGCCTCACATTAGGCCTGGGTAGGTATTGCTACATTTATTTCTCACGGCCCTCTGAGAATTATCACCAGAGCAATTGAGAGCTGCTTTTTATCTCTGTAGGAAAGTAATGCTACCTAATTTTAATAATGATAAGTTGTTTTAATGCCCATTATTGATTATCCGCTTGGGTAATTTTGCCACTTCAGTAGATTAAAAGCATAATCTTGCAAGTGAATTGTCAGGTACCTTCAATTCTGCAGGAAGGTTAGGAGTTGTTTCCACATGCATTAAGTAGAACTTCAAGTAGACTATTACTAGAAGAAAGAATTATAATTTTATGATAGAAATGTATGGCAGCTAACAGTCATTTGCTTTTTAAATTTTTTCCTCAGAAAGATTCATTTTAATTTTGGCCACTTGCCAAGACAGTGTATTGGAAACTTCCCAAGTGCCCTCTGATAAGCTCCAATCAGCACTGTTTGAAATGTGCACATGAGACACTGAGAATGGGACAAGAAGAGTGACTTTGAACTACATAAAAAATGATTTGGGGGGGGAGTAAACAAGAGACTGTATTTGCTTATAATTTGCATAGGAGGCCTTCCCCCAAACATCATGTTAGTGTAACCTACTGAAAAGTTTTTCAAAAGGAGTATGAAACATATGAAAATATAAAGAGAAAAGAGAGTGATGTGGAGAATTATTTCTCCTTAGCATCTCTTGCTTTTGTCTCACAATTCCACCTGCCAGCTCTTTTGCAGGCCCCTGCCCGTGCCCCCAGCTGTGCAGAGGCTGGGTGTGGGCGGGCTAGTTGTGGGCCTTTGCTGAGACTCAGCTGCTCTGCTGCTCTTTGTAGCCTCCTCAGCTCAAAAACCAAGGCCTCCCAAGGTCAGGAGCTGAGACAAGCAGGCATGGGTGGAAGCGGGCTCTAGCAACCTCTGCCATGTGTGGGAGGAGAGGCAAGCCTAGCTTCTGGAATTTGGGGAGGGAGCTCTAGTGTGCAGAAGGGAGCAGTGTTGTCTCCTCTGGAGGCAGACTCATCTGCAACCCTAGTTTATTTAGCCTCAGCTTTGCATTCCAACCAGCATGTATCTGTAGGACCGCTAATGCGTCTCGCTTTATGAAGTCTTCTCATTTCCAGAGTGAAGAAGGTGAACCAGATAGCTTCTAAAAGGTCATTTTTCGTGTTAAGCTTGCTGAGGAGGTAGTGACCAGGACTGGAGAGACCTGGTTGGGATCTTCTGTGGGTGCATATTTAGCGTCCTGGTGTGGTAGTGCTTTACCTTTCTGATCCTTTGTTTCCTCGCCTGTAACATGGGGATACAGATTTCTACCCGGTACAGTGGTCCTGAGGATCGGGGCGGTGCATGTAAGGGTATATGTAAAGGCTTGATGGTACATATTCTAAATCTCTCTTGAACTAGGCAGGTTTCCTGTTTTCAGAGTAAAACAAAAAAATTCTAAAAATTTCATTTTTGAAACTTGGAGAGTAATGCAAAGAAGGTATGACAAATGTAGGATTTTACTTTAGTGTATAATAAAAACAAAGATCTTTGATAATTTATGTTAAGGTTATTAGAAAACTTGGGCTTTCAAATTTTATTTCACTCTTAAGCATTTTCATTTAAAAAAAAGTTTCTAAAACTGTTAACAGCAATTGAATTCTACAAAGGAAAGATACTTTAGGCCTTGACATTTTCAAAGAACTTGTTTATCTTTTCACTAGAAAATTGATGCTTCCCCCCCTCTTTAATTCTTCAGCTTTATCTTATTGCTGGTTGGTATAAGAACACTGGATTGTTGGGGTGCCTGGGTGGCTTATTCAGTCTGCCTTCTGCTCAGGTATTGATCCCAGGATTCTGGGATCGAGCCCCACATCGGGCTCCCTGCTCAGTGGGGAGCCTGCTTCTCCCTTTGCCTGCCACTTCCCCTGCTTGTGCTCTCTATCTCTCTGTCAAATAGATAAATAAAATCTTAAAAAAACCCCAAAACACTGGATTGTGTTCATTTGGTATATTTGATACAGTGTTTATCTATTTATATAGTTTATATACTATGTTGAAAAATGTGACTATACTGAGGTGTATTGCATTATGGTTTCACAATGGAACAGTTTATAATACCAAACAGTAGTTGGAAAAAGGTGAGAAACAGAAGTGATGATTTTCCGAACTGGTGGTATAATGGTTTTCCAAATCAAATTCAAAGCTTGAAACAGGTTTGACAGTACTTTAAGATACTGGGTGTTTTCTTTGCTGGTCTTATAACTCTGTTGTAACTACATTATCAGTGGAAAATTTCTGTTAAAATTCCGAGGTTACTTGTCAGATTCCTTCCCCATCTCCTGTCCATTTGGTATTTGGGGTCAGTCAACACAAATGAGAGGCTGTCTAGTTTGTCTAAGCCATGCTTCTGCTTTTCCTTTTCTTTTTTTCAATAGTCCTACTTCAGATTTTAAAACCTTAGAATTACAAGCCCAACTGAATTACGTGTTTGGATTCTTTGTGAATTGATGTGTACAAAGGTAATGGAGCATGTTTAATCATGGAAACTGGCTGTCCCCCTCAGTGGACACTGTTCCAGTGAGAGCTGGCGGCCCACCGGCAAAGGAGCAGGGAGGGGATGATGCCTGCTATAGCAGGTGTGTGATGACTCGGTAGCAATGTTCACTGTATGTAGCCTCCCCTCCCTGCTCCTCTGGGAGGTGCATTTGTGCAAATCATAGCTCTTAAGTGTTGAGCTCAGAGCTGGGAATGTTTGGCATTGTTTGTGAATCTGAAGGGATTCATGGCTTTGGAGGAAGTCACTGGGCTTAGGTGGAACTCTTCTGAATCAGAAGATGTTTTGCTTGGATTTAAAGAAGCTGAAGAATCCAATCATTGCAAATATTTTTTAAAATTTTTTTAAAGACTTACTGATTTATTTGGGAGAGAGGGAAAGGGGGACAGAGGGAGAGAGAATCTTTTAAGCAGACTCCATGCTGAGCACAGAACCTGATGGTGGGCTCCAAGAGTTGGATGCTTAACTGGCTGTGCCACCCAGGTGCCCCTCATTGTAAAATATCTTAGAATATTTTACATAGCATAGAATATGTGCTCCTGAGAGGTCTGAGATTTGAGGGATGTATAGGTGAAGACTCTTGAGCAGAGCAGAGTGGTTTGGTTCATAGAGTTACCTTTTGGAAGGCTTCATCATTCACATTGGCTGTGTTGTCTTCCACCAAACTAAAAGCGTGACTGCTCCCAAGCAGGGTAGTTTTGTCTTTTTCATCTTTGTATCTTTGGTATGTAACGTAGCGATTAGCACATGGTGGGTGCTCAGTAATGATGCGTCAAACTGATGCAGACTGAACTGAAGGCTCGCTGCGGATTCGTGGTTTCCTAAGGTGCTGGGAGTGTTGAGAACTGCTTCCCCAACCATGTGCCATCTGGTGCTGCCTTGGTGGGACGGCCCAGTAGCTGGAGAACTTAGCGGGCTTTCGCTAGAGAGTCAGTTTAGTTTAATGAGCTTCAGAGAAGGGTACGGGCTGAGGGAACTTTAAAATTTAAAGTAGCTCTGGCTCTTCCAGAAGCAGCACTGTTCCCTGAGGAAGTAGTACCCTGGAGAGACATCAGGGACTAGGTCGTCCCCTCCCAAATTTTCCATAACTTCTGAAATGCTCCCCTTGGCTCCACACAAGAGTCCCTTGCCATACTTGTGGTAACATATGGGTTGCTTAGGCCAAGGGATAGTTCACCTTCTACAGTTTCCTCTTTCTCATAAGGGGAAGCATGGCCAGGACCTGTTCTTTGAGTGTGTCCAAGAATAATGGCAGTGTTTTCTTGGGAGGCACATGGGTAAGAATGGGTGATGGTATTTCAAGCCAATTGCAAAGGATGCATGTTTCATTATAAAAACAGGAAGCAGAATATTTCAGTGTTTCTATCTTCAGAAAATATAAACTGAGTAACAGATAATTGCCTGTCTTATAAACTGTCCGTTTCCAAATCAACTTTTGAACTCTGTTTTTCAATTAAAAACTAAGAAGTTCCTGATCCCCAGACTTTGCTTTCTGACATCAGCTTAGCTGTGCCTAACGCAATACCACTCTAATTGACAGGGAAATTGCTAGAATAACAACTCTGCAAGCTTGTGTAACTTAACTTTTCTCTTTCAAACCTTGCAGGTACAACGGTGCCAGCCCACAGGGCCATCCTGGTGGCCCGTTGTGAAGTGATGGCAGCCATGTTTAATGGGAATTACATGGAAGCAAAGAGTGTTCTGATCCCAGTTTATGGTGTTTCCAAAGAGACTTTCTTGTCATTCTTAGAATACCTATACACAGACTCCTGTTGCCCAGGTGAGCAGTCTAAATATTAGATAATATCTTACAATTTATTTCCTTGTCACTCATTTCGATAAAGTGCTTTCTATGAAATTTTTTTTTCTTAAGATTGATCAGAGTTGACATCATGGAATGTGCTAGTCAGGTAAGGTGGTATTGGGACGACCATGAATTTTCAGTCAGTTCTCACATCCCAGCCAGCCCCAACAGTGTGGTGATTATGTGGACACCTAGAAATGGAGGTGTTTTGTGGTACCCAGGGACTAATTCTACAGATTGGAACATCCCTTCCATAAAGAGAAGAGGTTTGGGCAGCTGCTTTTATGGCTCTAACTTGTGATTGAGGCACTTTTAAGGACTTTGAATATTCTGAGACCCCTTGGTCATCTCTGTGGCTCAGAGAATGTGAGGGTTTTTTTTAAAGCCTTCTTCTGACTACTCCTACAGTCATACTCTCCTTTAACTTCTCCAAAAACTTTTCCTGAGATGTTTAGGATACCCAGCAGACTGGAGGATTTATATCCCTATTTACTGAATTAGGACTATCTTTGACTAAAAACTAATCATCTTTGGCAGCTATAGGTTGGAACAGACCTTGCAGGTTTTTTTTCTAGCTGGAGGTCTCCTTGGAGAAATCGCAAAATCCTTTCTACAGTCCTAGAGCCTTGGGATGCTGGCACAGAAGCCCCCTTAATTCATCTTCATCCTCTGGCCACTAGATGGCTCCCACCACAAACACAACTACCACAAACACAACTAGAATAAATCCCTGGCAGTTTACTTAATTAGTCAAGGAGCCCGAAACCTTGATTACAGGACCTGGCCAGGTATTCTAGCAAATATAAAAAGAAAACACATTTCAGACCATCGCTCTCTTCAGATTTATTGCTTTCAGTTTTAGATTAAGAAGTTTTTCAACCTTTGCTATTTAAAATCTCTTAAGTTTTAAACAAGTCATGAGCCCTCTAGTGAAAGGTTTTAGAAGTTCAAAAAAAGAAAATTCCTTTTTTAACTGAATTAATTCTGGTCTTGCAGCCAGCTGTAAAGTACTTTGGAGCCAGTTACAGTTGCTACTGTCAGTGTTAAAGACGGGCTTATTATATTTGCTTGATAAAAATGAAAGCATCGATTCTCATCAGAATGTGTGTTATTGTTTATTTTATTATTTTAATACTGGTGAATTTGTATGTTAAATAAAAATTTTTACCCAGATTTAGAATAATAAGAAAATTTAGTTTCTCAGTCATCCTCCCACTAATAAATTGAAGCTTCAAATTTTAGGTCTTCTTTTGCTAATTAGAAAAAATGCTTAGAGAAGCACTAATAACTATAGGACAAAGCACTTTAAAACTTGGTAAAAGGTGTGGGGAGAAAATGAGTCAAAATTAATAATCAGAAAGTAGATCAGTACTAGAATGTTTGTATTGGGAAATCGCAGAAAGAAAGATGATCTATTCATTGTGTTAAGTATGGATCATACACAGTGTTCTTGGTTCCTAGCTACAAAACAATGCAAGAAATTTAAGGAGAACTTAAAAAGAGAATAACCTGAAAAATCACGTCTAGGGAAGCTTAAAAAAAAACAACCACAAACACACACACACAAACAACCTGAGCGATTGCCAGGGGTTAAAGGAAGGTGGAAATGGGGAGTTATTGCTTAATGGGTATAGAGTTTCAGTTTGGGAAGAAGAAAAAGGTTCTGGAAATGGATGATGGTGATGGTTGCACCACAATGTGAATGTACCTTAATGTCACTGAAAAACCGTACACTTTAAAGTGGTTAGTGATAAATTTTATGTTATGCTTGTTTTGCCACAATAAAAACAACAAACAAACTTGGGGACTAAAGAGAAGAAAAATTACAAGGATTTAGTTTAGCTAGCCTAAAGAATTACATAACAGCCTTAGAACTGATTATTTAAGGGCAATTGTAGAATTGCCTTCTCTGAAGAACTGAAAAACAACAATGAAAATATTCACTTTAGAGTATGAAGCCTTAAAGTAATTCTTTTTAAAATGGCATAATAGGGGTGCCTATTTATACGGGCTCCGTCGGTGGAGTGTGAGTTCTTGATTTCAGGGTGGTGAGTTCGTACTACATGTTGGGTGTAGAGATTTCTTAAAAATAAAATCTTTAAAAATAAGTAAGTAAATAAATAAAATGGCATACTAGTATAGAATGCAGACTCAACTTCTAGGCTTTTTCTCTGCATTCTGTTGTACACTGGCTGCTATAGTCAGCCTTGTTTTATTGTTGTTTGTTTGTTTTTTGTTGTTGTTTTGTTTTAGGTAATAAAAGAAACGGCTTTATTGTCCATTTTCTCTTTTTTCCCTTCCTGCCTCAGCTGGCATTTTCCAGGCTATGTGTCTTCTGATCTGTGCTGAGATGTATCAGGTGTCCAGACTGCAGCACATCTGTGAGCTTTTCATCATCACGCAGCTGCAGAGCATGCCAAGCAGGGAGTTGGCATCTATGAACCTGGATATAGTTGACCTGCTCAAAAAAGCCAAGGTACTTGCCCCTGTGTATCTGGTTGTTTGATTAAAAAAAGAAATTCTTCTAAAAATTATACTACTTTTAAAAAAATCTCTATTTGTTGAGAGATACTTTAGTGTTTGTCTCAGTTTGGAAGTTTGGTCGAATGAGGGTAAAGTGCCCTCACCTCAATTTCTGTGGCTAGATCATTTCGAAGCATCAGATTTTTGAGCAGTTTTTTCCCAAGGAGGTAGAATTTGCTGATAAGAAAGTTTTCACCTGAATGGTGGCCTTTATTGGAGTCATCTGAATATGGTGCTTTATTATGCCATATCAGCATTATAGGAAATAGAACTTAGGTTGAATTTCCCCAAAGCAGCCACATCTCAGGGTTCAAGAAGAATTGGTCCATGCATACTGACAGAGATGGTTATGCTAAACTCATTTATTTTTTCATTCATTCATCCTTTCACTTCATGGACATGTTTTGAAGTTTCCCAGTTGTTTGTAGGAGGTATTGATACTTCATTAATCCTTTCAAAGTGCCTTTTGTTGATATGTCTCATGTATATCCAGTATAAACATTTGAGTTGAGAATTACTACAGTACACCATACTTTCTGGCTTCTTCTTAAGCTTAGGGCCTTTTTGTTTTTTAAGAATTGCATTGCTACACATTCTAGGGAACAGAGTTTACATGGTTAAGCTAATTATGAATAACTGCAGTCACAGAGACCCTAGAATCTGAATCTCACAAAGGACCCGGCCGATCTATAAACTAGGTTTGCGGTCTTGAAGTCTTCTGGAATCTGCTGATGTTGTGCCAGTCAGAAATCTGTTACTTCCTCATTCCCCTAAGGGGAACAGGCGGTTTATCCAGACACGTCATCCCACCCTTGGTTATTCTACTGTTCCATCCTCTGCCTTATGACAGTTTTAAGGCTTGTGGCAGTCATGGAATATAATGGTCTGTATTGAACTTGCCCTAAGCTGAAACTTCGAGGTATTTACAGGAATATATCTGATCCACCGGGACATTGTAAAATGTTATCTGGCATACAACATTTGGCTATCCCTATCACCTTCAACATCCAAAATTAGAAAAAGAGGACAACTTTGTCTTCAAGTTGCTAAAATGGAGCCACATAATGGGGCAAAGGAAAGACCGCTAAAAGCTTGCCTCCACATTGAGATGAATTCATAAAGTGATACTGTGTATTTCTGGGCATAAGATTCAAGAATTCATTTGAAGCATCTAGGTCTTCTTTTACTGTCTCCTTAACTATTTTGGAGTTCATTTCTTTCATAATCAAGTGTTAAGACCATATATATTAAATTTTAAGGATAAAATTTAATTTAGAAAACTGAGTAACCTTCTGCACAGCGTTGGAGCTCAGAGCTGAAGCCGCTCTCACAAGTAGGCAGTGTGCACACGAGGGCTAAGTCCTTTGCTAACACCGCAAGGGTCTCTGGCCCAGTGAGTGCAGTGTGATAGTAATTCTTGCTGCAGGTAAAAGCAAACCAAACGAACCCCCCCAAAACCTGAGTGACCTTGATCTCTGTAATGTATTTACATTGAGCTTGGGATAAATAGCTAACCTCTAGATTTAGTTTAAAATTTCTTTTTCATTCATTCTGGTATTTTTCACAACCTCCGTTCATTTTTGATGTATCATTTCCATACTCTTCTACCAAGTCTGTCATACTTTAAAAAAAAATGGTCACAATGGGGCGCCTGGGTGGCTCAGTCAGTTAAACGTCTGCCTTCAGCTCAGGACATGGTCCCAGGGTCCTGGGATCGAGCCCCGCATCGGGCTCCCCGTTCGGCGGGAAGCCTGCTTCTCCCTCTGCCACTCCCCCTGCTCGTGTTCCCTCTCTCGCTGTGTCTCTCTCTGTCAAATAAATAAATAAAATCTTTTAAAAAAAAATGGTCACAAGCTTTTCTTTCCTGATCACGTCGTATCCTTTTAGTTCCTGCGTCCGAGAATCTCCTGTCCGGCTGCATTGATGTTTTAGGTCGCACGCGTGCACGCGTGCGTGTCTTTTATGGTTGCGTCATCAGCGGTTCTTCCTGACCTGTTTTCCCTGACTCTGTGCTTTCTGATTATGTAATTATCCTTATTCATTTCTCTTTAACTTGAAAAGTTTAAGACACCAGCCCTTTTTGAATTTTACTGTTTGTTTCTGAAGACTTTTCTATTTTCTAGGATTAAGTCTCCATTTCCCAGTTTTCCTTTATTCTATTCCTGGTGGTCCCTAATTTGGCAATTACAAATCCAGGGTAACAGGGTCATTTTCTTCACCAGTTCTCTTGGAAGTTTATAGTTTGAGGCTTTAGTTCACCAGCCAGTTCATACTGTTGGTCAGAATTTAGTTAACCTTTCCTTCATTGTTTCTCTGACTTCTGGAAGGTGAAATTGTCTTTTAGCAGAATTAGACTTTGAGTAGCTTTTTGAATAATCAGAATTTCCAAACACTCTGTTGTCATCTCTGCTAGCTTTGCATTGTTTATCAGGAAAGCATCCTTCATACCTTTGATATAGCTGAGCAGTTTGGTATTCTCCCACTAATGCTTCCTCCTTCCCCTAACGTTTCTCCTTTAAGTTCATCTGTTTCCATCAAGTTGGGCTTCTATCATGCAAGAGAAGCTTCTTTCCCTTAATCAGAGTAAGTTCTTTGAACTCTGGTAGACATCTTCTTATCTCTGCTCCTATTTATACCCTAACTAGCCGAACTTTGGTGATTCCTCTGAAGTCCTGTTAACCATATTAAAGTTTCAAACTCAATATCTTACTTATAAAAAACTTAATGTCTTACTTATAATCTGTGCATTAATATTTGGCTGCTTCAGGCCACCAGTTTTGTTTCTGATCATCTCCTTGTGAGTTTCTGGGTGTTTTCTCCACCATTATTATTCTTCACAGAGCTATTAAATGCTATAACATTTTGTTTATGGTATTTTTAAAGCCTTTGTTTTTTATTCTGTTGTTTATTTCAGTTTAAACCTGCTTTGTCTCGGGTGCCTGGGTGGCACAGTCAGATAAGCATCCAATTCTTGGTTTCTGCTCAGGTTGTGATCTCGGGGTTGTGGGATTGAGCCCCGGGTCGCATCAGGCTCCATGCTCGGTTGGGAGTCTGCTTAAGGTTCTCTCCCTCTCCCTCTGCCCCTCCCACTCATGTGTGCACATGGGCATGCTCTCTCTCTCTTTCTCTCTCTCTCTCTGAAATAAATAACTTAATCATAAAACAAACAAATAAATAAACCTGCTTTCTCAGGTTAGCCATATTCTTCCAAAAAAGTAGTTCTTACAGTGAACCGCTCTTTATCTTCGCTAAGAGCCTACAGTTGTGATATCTTAAATCCTGGTCAAAAATAAAATTCTGCATTTTACTACGTTTTTGTAGCCAGCTATTCATTTCTGTGATCTTCCTTCTCTTTAAAGTCACAGCCCTTAGGTGATGTTTTGAACTTTTGTTTGTAGGTTGTCTGCTTTGGGTTAATCTTATAGTGCTGGTGGCTTCTGTTAAAATAGCTACACATTCTTGTTCTGTCCCTTTGAGATGGCTCACATTTGTATGCTGAAAGTTAAGGTGAATAAAAATTGGTAAAATGTGATGTGGGATTTGATGAACCACAAAGTGTCTTACAATTCAAAAATTCTGATTTTTGTATAATGAAAATCAGAGGAACCTGTGGATTTACATGTGAAAATATTCCCACATTATAACTTTTTAAAAGAGCAATGCTTGAGTCTCTTCCTTAAGATGTGAGATTATAAATCTTTCTTCGATTTAGCATTACTTATTGCTTATATAATATCTTTGAGTTTCCTTAAAAGAGCTATATTTAGCTTAAAGGTGAACAGCTTAAATGTCCATCAACAGATGAATGAATAAATAAAATGTGGTATATACATGCAGTGGAATATTACTCAGTCCCAAAATGGAATGACATTGTAGTACATGCTGCAACATGGATGCTTACTTGAGGACATTATACTAAGTACAATAAACTAGACAGAGAAAGCATACCTATTGTATAAGTCAGTGTCTATGAGGTACCTGGAATAGTCAAATTCATAGAGAGAAACATAGAATAGTGGTTAACAGGGACTAGGGGTAGGGGCAAAAGGGGAGTTATTATTTAATGAGTATAGAGTTTCAGTTTGGGATGATAAAAACATTCTGGAAATAGTGGGGATGGTTGCATAATAATGTGAATGTACTTAATGCCACTGGTACCCTTAAAGAAGGTTAAAATGGTAAATTTTATGTTATGTGTATTTTAACCACAATAATAACAAAAAGAACTATACTCATGTATCAAAGTGGCCTGCCAACACGTTACTGTAGTCTGAACTGAGTGGTTAGATGGATCGGTGAGCATCACTGGACTGGCACCAAGGTGAGGATGTCGTGGCCATGGTGCTCTGAGTTTCCCTTCCATTAGCTTTTGAAATTCAGCATGAGAAACATACTGGAAATTATAGTGAGCAGGATTACTACATCCTAGTTAAAAGCATCCTTTTAACTACATCCTAGTTAAAAGCAACTGTTCAGACATAACCTTCTCATAGAAATATGTACACATTGAAACCCATCCCCTTAGGTTGATGACATTTCCTCCAAAAAATATTTTTCGGTTTGCTCCTCAGGTGAACTTGTTTAGATACGGCCAATTGTGTACCTTTGCTAACCATAATCTTATCTCTGCTACACCGATATAAGTGCAGTTAGTGAAGTCCGTGACCTTAGATTAAAAGCTTAAAGGAAATCCTTAAGAACCTCCAAGAGTCTCTGTTAACCACTGATGTGGCGTACCTCTGTCCAAGACGCTTAGCCACTCCAGCACCGGTAGCTTGTTACTCATTTGATTTGGTTTCTTCACTGATGTAATTTTTTTTTATTACATGTAAAGAATTCTCCTTTTTCCTTTCTGCTCTCAGAATAGGCAGAAGGCTGCATCATATATGGACACCGTCAACATGGAGTCGGGCTCTCCACGATTTGTCCCAGACCATACTCTCCACCTGTTCATCGTCTCAATGGTTATTATATACAACATTGTTTCACTTTCCACTTTTCTTGCAGTTTCACCACTCTGATTGCCTTTCAACCTGGCTACTTCATTTCATTGCCACTAACTACCTCATCTTCAGCCAAAAGCCTGAATTTCAGGATCTTTCAGGTAGATTGCCAATTAATGTTTTGAAAAGAAAACTTCGTTCTTTGTTCTTAGGTTTAAGACATAGTTTGTAGGAATAGTAGTTGTTAAAAAACAAAAAGTAAAAAAAAAAGTCAGTGTAATACATTCTTCTTAACTACACAGTGTGGTAATGGAGGACACTTTAACTTACAGTCACCTGGTTATAAAAATAGCTTGACCTGTGTTACATAAGAAGCTTTCTAATGATTGTTTTATAGCTCCCATCCATTTTTAAGTGCACCTTTTCTCTGAAGTAGAGAGATAAGGTGGCCTCAGGTGGCATTTGACTATGATAAATGATATCTTAGTTTTTAACCACCTAAGTCAGAAGCAAAATTTAAACAGTACAGATTTAAAAATTTTTTTCTTGTGAAGGAATTGTAACTATCCTTTATTATTTATAATATGTAGTTCTGATATCTACATCTATTTAAGTCTATCTGTATAGGAATCCGTTATATTACTTGGGAACTAAGTTTTTTAATTGGTCAAAGAATGTTGCAAAACTTACTGAACAGAGAGTATACCTAATGTGATCTTTAAGGTAAATTGTCAAGATTAAAACCAAAGTGTGAGCTCCTGAGTGCTGCATAAGAAGAAAGAAAATGAAAACAGAAGAGTCATCAGAGTAGACGGTCAGTTTAGATACGATGGTTTACTCATGTTACCTAGACTAGGTGCAGGGAATAATCCAATTAAAAGGCAAAAAAGATCCCCTAGTTAAGTGGTTTTAAACTAAGCAGGGAGTTGTCCTTGGAGATACCTGCAGGTTTTCTGAGGTGCGGGCAGAGAGCGCGGAGCGGCTGAGGAAGAGGAGAGAAGGGAGAAGGGGAGGCTGGAGTTTGTAGGTCTTGGATGCCCAGCCCTTTAACCAGAGTAGTTCCACTTTTATCTGTTTTATCTGCTGTTCTCCGTAAAATTTGACTTCTAAAAGATAATCTGCTGCTAAAATATTTGTAGATCTCTGGTTTCTTTCAGCTTCTTGCACAGATAAGGAAACCAGGAAACAGTCTATTTCTGGCAGATAGATTCAGTTAGTTGACAAACATCGTATGCCTATTGGGAGCCTTCTTATATAGAGCTGAATTACTAGTGCAGTCATAGTAAGCAGAATATAGGTATTTCCTAACCATCTCCTTTGTGCAGGAAGGAAACTAATTCCACTCAAAGAGGAGGCATGCTTCTTGCTGTTAGTAGGGACATTCTAATACAGTCATTCTTTAAGAAATCAATTCAAAATGAAATGAGTGAACATTGTGATTTTAGAACTACCTTTGTTCTGCTGCCTTAGGTCCCCTTCATTTGTATTTTCCATTTACGGTCTTGTAGAGATGAATGCCACACACAGAGTACTAGTACAACCTTAGGAGAAAGGTGCTCTATAAATCCTTCGAGTTATAAATTTTTATTTTATTTTATTACTTATACAATTGACTGTAAAGTATGTTAGGGCCAGCTGGCATAGTGAGAAGAAGGAGTCCAGGGTGTAATTTTGGGAAGGCAGGTAAGAAGATGAGGCTGTGTCCTTGATTGTCTTCTGTTCCTTTGCTGGGGGCTACAAAGGTATCAGTAGTACCTGTCTGTGTTCAGGACCTGCTGTCATGTGTCCTCGGGGGCAGAGAAAAAAGCCCCTGGTGGATAGGGAGAATTAGATAGTCTAATTGAGTGGTCACACACTGGGAATCTATGGGTCGAACGTAGCTGAATACAGTCTGCCAGGGGGTTTTATTTGGACCACATGTATTACTTTTTTTTAGTGTCACCCTTTAAAAATTGTAACATGTCACATCTTAAAAATCCAAATTTCTGGCTTCTTTTGAAAAGTTGGAAGATCTGGCTGCCCTGGGCCCATCTTCCCACATGGCAGCAACCTGGAGATGAGCAGTATCTCAGCCCAGTTACAGTAGCATGTCTCCTCCAGAATGTCCTCAGACTTCAACTGCCTCACATGGCCACTTGAAGTTGGAAGGGTTCTTGTAACAGTTTACAGCTCCCTTAAATAATTTCCCATTTTCAGTTTCAGACATTATCAAGTAATCATTGGAATTCTGTGAAGTGTTTTCTCTTGCCTGAGAATTCTTCTTCCTTAGGGGTGTTTAGAAATGGAAAAGTGAGACTAGACAAGCTGTCGTGTTAATGCTGGCATTGATACAGCAGAACTCAGTTAAATAGCCCTTTCAATGTTAGATATATTTTATATGTTGGACTCTTTTAAACACAAACAGCAATGCATAGGAAAATAAGTTACCCTTGGCATTTATGGATTCATTATTCTCACAGTTTGACTTAGCTCAGTGTTATGTTACATATTCTGTATTGTGGAGTTTTTTGTCTTGTTTTGGTTTTTGCTGGCTGCCAGAGCTCATCTGTGATAACTTTTCTCTCTCTTTTTTAAATCTTAATCAAGGGAGTAGTCTTATGTCATGTTTGCGTACTAATGAACCCTACAACTAACTTCCCTGAGCTGCTAGGTTCTTTCCTTTTGTGCACATCCTGCAGCCTGGATCATGACCTCATTAATCTGAATTGTAATATATGAGGTCAAATAGTAGATGGGGAAATGGGAACTGACTTTGCAGAAGGAAATCTAAGTACCCGCAGAAGGGAATGGTGATGAGAAGCAAGCTGAGTCACCTAGCAGAAAAACCAAGAAGCCTTAGAAATCTGAGGGACCAAGTATTTCAGAAAGCAGAATGAGGCTTGGGGCTGAAAGCAGTAGAATTAGTTGAAAGTTATGAAGAAGGGGGCGCCTGGGTGGCTCACTCAGTTGAGCATCTGTCTCTGGGGTTTGGCTTGGGTCTTAGTCTTGGGGTCGAGCCCTACATCCGGCTCTGCGCTCAGCAGGGGGTCTGCTTGAGATTCTCTCCCTCTCCCCCGGCTCAAGTGTGCTCTCTCTCTAAAATAAATAAATAAATAAAAGCTTTAAAAAAAAAGGAAAGTTATGAAAAAGCTTTTGCTGCACTCCATCCCACCTAGGCAGGCAACTCCTTCTTCATCATCGTAGGAGATGGGAGTTTTATTCCTGGAGAAATTAAACCAAAAAAGTTATAGAATCACAAACTTCAGGTATAGCTGAGATTGGTTGGGTTAAGGAGCTGAACTGAAGGGGCACCTGGGTGGCTCAGTCGGTTAAGCATCTGCCTTCAGCTCAGATCATGATCCCTTCATCTGCCTTCAGCTCAGATCAGGGTCCTGGGATCGAGCCCTGCATTGGGCTCCCTGCTCAGCAGGGAGCCTGCTTCTCCCTCTCCCACTCCCCCTGCTTGTGTTCCCTCTCTCGCTGTGTGTGTCTCTCTCTCTGTTAATTAAATAAATAAATAAAATCTTAAAAAAAAAAAACTGAACTGAAAACAGGATCGTGTGAAAGTGTACACGTTGTGTAGTAAGCTACCAGCCTCCTTCCCGTGTCCAGGTTCTAGAATTCTAGCACCAGGCATTGCTGCCTTGACTCCCACATTCTGGGCATGAGACTGAAGCATCTTTCTCTGGCCCTGGAGAAAAAATATATAGATGCAATCATTTGGAAATTCTGTCAGTGAACCCAACAGATATCTGCTCAATTATTCCACCAGTCAGTAAGTCCTACCCATGACCACACGATATCCAAACAGCTATCTACTATCTCACTCTTAAATGTAAGGATATAACTGAGGATCTTCAGATATTTTAGGCAATATCTAACATAAAAGACAGATACCAAACCAAAATAAAAACAGAAGAGAAAGAATAGAAAGAAAACCTTTAAAAATCCTAAAATTAATATCCTCAGAGAATAAGAGATATGAATTTATAAAGCAGGAGAGAATGTTATTTAAAAAGAAACAATATTCACAAAGACAGAAAATAGAATGATGGTTGCCAGGGACTGGGGGGGACAGGGAAATAGAGAATTGTTAATGGGTATAGAGTTTTAATTTTGCAAGATGAGAAGAGTTCTAGAAATTGATTGCACCACAGTGTGAATGTACGTGACGATACTGAACTATATACTTAAAAATCGTTAAGATAGTAAATTTTAGGTTGTGTATGCTTTATCATAGTCTAGAAAACAATACAAAAACAAGGAGTTCTTGGAAATTACAAACATAGCAAAAAACAAAAACAAAACAACAACAACAAAAAACAAAACCCTAAATAAAAAGAGCTGAAACAACTACATAAAAGTTGAGAGGTAAAGATGAGGACATCTTCTAAAAAGTAAGACAAAAAGATAAAGAGGAGAGAAAGTTTTTTTAAAAAGTTTGGGGCTCAATCCAGGAGATGAAGTATCTGAGGAAAAGAAGTTAATACAGAATGAAACAGTGGAGAGGAACTTATCAAGCAAGTAACACAGGAAATTATCCTAATCCCGAAGGACCTCAGTCTTAAGACTGAAAGGACCTGCTAGGCGCTCAGCATTATGAGTGAACCAGGTCCATCCCTGGGACATACAAGAACACCGACTATAAATAGAAAAATATGAAAGTTTTAAAAGAACACAGATTACTTGCCAAGAGCTATAAATCTGAACGGTAGAGGAGTGTTTAATAACCTTGGAAACTAGAATGCAGTGGAATTCTGTCTTCAACATTCTGAGGGAAGTTTTCCACCTAGAATTCTGTACTAAACCAAATTATCAATTGTGTGTGAAGAGGATAAAGATGTTTCATCACCAAGCAAGGTCTCAAAAATGATTCAGATGGTACCCTCTTTTTCAGAGAGCTAATAAAGTTTATGCTTCTCCAAAAATGGAAAATAAACTGAGTGAAGGGCCCGGAGTCCAAGAGTGGAGGGATCCAACACAGAAGCAGGAAGCAGGCCTAGAAAGCAGGAGGGTGCAGGGCTGTGAGGAGAAGGGGCCAGCAACTGCCACCAGAGTGGTTAGCTTGTCTGGTGACTGTGGCTGGGTGGAGACTTGAGAGAATAGACTCAAGAGGGCCTTAAAGAGTTTGGGAGGCTGAGGTAGCTACGAAGAAAACTAAGCGAAAAACAAGTCTTTTATCTCCAAGAAAAACAAGTCTTATTCGGAAAAACAAAAGAATATACGTAGTACTTGATGAAGCAGTGGACAAGACGTATATTGTGGCAAATCACATAATAATTTAAATCCTGATGACTGATTTCACCAAAAGTGTGTTAAACAGTTGTGGAAGCATTAAGAGAAAGGTAGGGGATATGTAGCCGAACTCACATATCCTCTATTAAATAGGAAATCAGTAGTTAATATCTAAACTTGATCCAAAATAAAATATTTGCAATTAACATTCTTTTTCTAAAAATTTTAGTGGAAGAACGCAGTTTTGTTGAAAAGCACAGATGGCCATCGAATATGTACTTGAAGCAGCTTGCGGAATACAGGAAGTATATTCACTCCCGGAAGTGTCGTTGCTTAGTAATGTAACCCAGAGCTTTTATATGCATATGCTTTTTATTATTATTATGAAGAAGAATGGGGTGCCTCTGTGTTCCAGTAAAATTCTGTGACTGAAACCAATATGAGCGTTTAAAAAACTACCATACAGCTTAGAGTGTTTGTTAGTTCTCTGAAAAAAAACTACTATTGTGATTTTAAAAGGGAACAAAATATACCATAGGCTAAAACCAAGGCTTCACCATCCTAGTATGTAAAGCTGTCATACAGCTTCTTTTCCCCTTTAAGATGCCCTATTGCTTTAGTGATACTAATACGCCTCCCAGTTAAGTAATGTTTAAGTTAAAAAAAAAAATCATGTAGTATCAATTAAAAATTTTCATTATGTCTGATTAAGTGCTCTATTAAAGTAAGGGCGTTTTAAAGACCCAGTATGACTATTTCAATAATGAAAAAATCTAGGGTAAAGCTGATCAATCTGAAATTTTAGCAATAGATATTTGCATGGGATTTTGAGAGTGAAACGGCGCTTGGTTTCAAATCAGTGACAGTGTTTGAACCATCGTGAAAAAACTTTGTTTTTTATGTGGACAACCCAACTGAGCCACTTTGTCTTTTCTGTGGGATGCTGATTGGGCAGGAAACCTAAAACAGGGCTGGCTTCACAGCCGTGGCACCTCTTATCACCACACAGGGCCCCGTGCTTGGTGTGATGCTCTGCTATTGCCATCTTGAAATTCTTAATAATGTTTAAAGAAAGGCCCTGCATTTTCACTTTGTACTGGGCCCCCCAAATTATGTGTGTCTTCTAGCAGGATATGTACTGTATTTTCTTGCTTAAACATCATTCTCTCTGAAAGCAAAAAAGAGGCACTGACATGGAGGGAAGGGATCACGTGGGGTTTCCCATTCTTGGGGACGTCTGTACCACGGCGTGTGGGGGGAGCTCTGCTGCCACCTTGGCGGGCAAGGGAGATACGCCTTGTGTTTACTCAGCTTTAAAACGCTCACAGCCCTGGCTCTGTCACAGTTGAACAAATGCTTTCTTGCTCATTTTAAGACCGGGATGTTGGTAAAAGCTACTGACTGGTGTGAATTTAAAACACATTTATAAAAATACTCGTAGGAAGAGATCCTTTCTAGAGAAATTGCAATCAGTGGCTTAAGAGTTTTTTGTTTCATGTACTTACTAAGCTTAGGAGACCAGCGGCTTGAATTGTTTGAATTCTTTCTGAGGACCATAATGTTATTTAATGAAGAGTAGCATGAATCTTGTCCTTCAAGATAACCCAGTAAATTAAGAGAAAGATTAAAGACTCAGTACATAGAAAATGGTACTAGCATAGAATTATAGTTTCTCTTGTATCACGTGTCAACAGAAATAACTAGAAGTTCACAAGCCGAGAGATGGAAAACCAGATTACTATTTATCAATAACATCATTTTCATCTATAATTCAGTATTGGGATATATTTTTCTTTTAATTTCTAATGACTTTTAAGGACACCAAGTTTTTTCAGTTATTCAAAAGTTTGATTAAACAGTTTTATACCACAGTATTAGACATAATACTATACGGTTAGTCCTTGGATGTATATAAACACTGTTAGAGTAAAACAGTAAAAATGCCCTATATATATCTTCCAAGAAACTTGACTTTAATTAGATTATATCGATGAAGATTACTGGAATGCATTTTATGTTTTTTGTACTTTAATCACTTAACTCTTGGCAAATCCCATTTGATAAGGATAAGCATTGTAAAGAATAAATACTATAGTAGATCTCTAGAAATTCATCACATATAAGATCTTTTAAAACACAGTAATAGCCTTATGTTCTTCCTAAGGTAGTCTTTCCCCTATGTGAATTATAGCACTTAAAATTTGAAATCAGTAACTTTTGATCTAGGAAATTGAAAAAAACATTAAGTTCTAAAGCAAAATATTTCCTTGAAAATACTATTTCACATTTACATAGACCATAGATACTTTTGAGGTTGTTTGACCTGAGTGGAAGTTGAGTTTGGAAGCTGGTGCTCTGTGGGTGTTGAGCATGTAGATTTTATTATGGAAGTCATTTACCACCTGTGTGAGTAACTCAAGCACACAGATGTTGTGGCTCTTCAGACCTAGTCAGAACAGTAATCAAATTAGTTTTTAAACCTAGACTCTTCAGTACCTTTGAATTAACTCAATTTAAAATAACAAGAAATTTAAAAATACTTATAAACTATCTTGGAGAAATGAGTGCTCTTTTTGAGTTTTTTTTTTTTAATTGAAAGATTATTTCTGGATGAATGTATGCTTTGAGTTCATCTCTGCTTCAATATATTTACCAGTCATTTTAATTAGAGAAGATACTGTGTGATAGAACTAAGGCCTTTTCTTTCTGGGCCAGGTTTTCACCTTATATAACCCTTTGTATACTTCTTACTGCTCTTTGTTCCTATTATAAGAGAGTAGGCTTATAAAATAGAAGTTTCAGTAACATAACTGAAATTCACCCTGTCCAGCCGGCATGGCGGCTTCACATTGGGCAGTGGCAGAAAACTGAACAGTTGGATTAATTGAACTTCCAAGACAGCTAAACTTTTCAACTGCAATTTTAAAAACTACACTACACTGACATAATTAGAAAAAAAATTTCCTCAAGAGTACTTTATTTTATTTAAAGCATCTGTTTAATTCAATCTTTAATAATTTTACTAAGAAGGGTATGTGTGTATTTTAATATAGCCTGACCTGAATTTATATGTTTTTAGTTTTAGTATTTAACATTTTGTAACAAATAAACCTTTTTTAAAACAAGTTTAACACAGTGTCCTGCAGTTATTTTACCTCGGATGTGGAAATGCTGGAATAAATTTGGGAATACTGCCTGTGTTTCTCAAGCATAATTATGTTTCACAGATAATTAGATGACATGTAGGGTATGTAGAATATTGTTGATGTTGTAGATGCATGTGATGAGGTAAAGACATTTATATTACCTTGACCAGCTGGTACCAGAATTTCTCTTAACAAAATAACTGCCTTTATTTAGGAAAATGTTTTGATAATTATTTAGCATGGAAGTGAGCCCCGTGGGCTTGAGTGTTGGCTGAGGCCAAGACTTTTGAGAAATAGAGAAGCCGCTCTGCATAATAAAGGGTTAAGAAGTTGGAACTTTCCAACAAAATGGAAAGACAAGCTACTGAAGGGGAGAAAGTTCTTGCAAAATCATTTATCTTATAATGGGTTAATATCCAAAATATGTAAAGAACTCATACATCTCAATAGTAACAAAGCAATACAATGTAATTGAAACATGGGCAGAGAATCTGAACAGAGATATTTTTCTAAAGAAGACATAGACATGGTCAACAGGCACATGAAAAGATGCTTAGCAGAGACATGCAAATCAAAACCACAATGAAGTATCACCTTACACCAGTTAGAATGGCTATTATCAAAAAGATGAGATAACATGTTGGCGAGGAGGTGGAAAAAAAGGAACCCTCGTGGAATGCTGGTGGAAACGTAGATTGGTGCAACCACTATGGAGAACAGTGAAGAGGTTCCTCAAAAAATTAAAAATGAAACTACCATATGATCTAGCAATTCCACATTTGGGTATTTATCTGAAAAAAAATGAAAAAACTAACTTGAAAAGCTATCTGCACCTCCATGTTCATTGCAGCATTATTTACAATAGCCAAGACATGGAAACAACCTAAGTCTCAATCATTGGATGAAGAAGGGATAAGACAAATGTGGTGTGTATATATACAATGGCGTATTATTCAGGTATAAAAAACTATGAAATCTTGCCATTTGTGACATGGATGGACCTTGAGGGCATTACGTTAAGTAAAATAAGTCCAACTGAGAAGGACAAATACCATGTGAGCTCACTTATATGTGGAATCTTAAAACAACAGCAACAACAAAAACCACCAGGCTCATACAGAGAACAGATTGGCCAGAGGTGGGGGTTGGGGATGGGTGAAATGGGTAAAGGGGGGTCAAAAGGTATAAACTTCTAGTCGTAAGATGTTATCATTGGATGTAATATACGGTATGGTGACTAGTTAATACTGTATTTGTATTTGAAAGTTGGTAAGAGAGTAGATCTAAAAGTACTCATCACAAGAAAAAAAAATTTGTGACTGTGTGGTAATGGACGGTAACTAGAATGTGGTGATCATTTTGCAGTATCTACAGAAAGTGAATCATTATTTGTACACCTAAAACTAATATAATGTTACCCAGCTACATCTCAGTTAAAAAAAAAAAAAAAAGAATTTGGAACTTTCCAGGGCTAAAGAGGCCAGATAGAAGAGGGAGAAAGACAAAGCAATCAGTATGAAAATGGAGTGTGCGGTATATAATGCAATTCCTCCCCAGGTTACCCAATTACTAGTAAAGTCTACTAAATCTATAAAGGCCTCCACAGTTCCCCTGGAATTATGTTGCAAACACAAATCTGACCTGGCGACATGCTCTTCTAGAGGACCCCAATTACCTATAGGAACCTCCACAGTCCTCATTGCCATCACGGCCTTTCATAACTAGCCCTGTCTGTTCTGCCTTGACATGTGAGATATTGGCTGTGCACTTGCACACTTCATAGTCTTCCCGTGCCTTGGGTTGGGTTGCCATTCCCTGTCTACTTTGCAAACTCCTGCATATCCTGTAAAACCCCACTTAAACATCGTATTTCTTTTGCTCTCTAGGACTTAAGAATTGCTTCTGCATGTTAATAAGAATTAATTCCTTCTGCATGTGTCTTTCCTTAGATCTTTACTCATACCTTTCTTATGGCACCTACTGCAATTTAGGTATTTATGTATTGGTGGTTTTTACTTGGCTATAACTTGAGAGCAGGGACCATGTCTTGAATTACCTTCGTGGCTCCTTCCTAACCCTCCAAGAAACATGGGACTGACATAGACTGTGTACAATAAATGGCACTGAAAAGGCCAGAGTGCTTCCGTTGGAACAATGATCAAAAACTTGTTCATGCAAGTGAGTAGTATATGCACACTTGAAGCTTTGTTTGCCCTGTGTCAGGATTTGCCAGAATCAGCTGGCATGCGGGACCTGGAGTGACCATGGTGGCTGGCTCTGATGAACAGAATGTAAGAGTGGTAAGTTCCTGACCATTGAGGGGGATGCAAAACATGCACCAAGTGATCCTTGGAGACACCTGCTTGGGAGTTGCCACTGAAGGTCAGCAGAAAGATGAGCTGGGGGGACAGAAGAGTTTCAGTTGTGAATAACGAAGGGGAACAGCGTTACACATAACATTCATATGCAAATGATCCTTTAACTGCATGTAAGTGATTTCCCTGGCATGCGAAGCTAATTCTCAAATTCTTAGTTGTCCTGCTTAACTGTCAGAGCTTAATGTTCTTAAAGTTCTTAGCCCCTCATCTATGACTTGGTGCCTGTCTTATTTTGGTGTCCTTGGGTGTCCTTTTATCTTATTTCTTCTTCCTGTAGTAACCACATCACCACCAGAACTCTTTTCTCTTAATACGTATAACTTCTCTGACTACAGAGTTGTCAGTGGTTTAGTCTCTGACATATGTTCAAGCCACAGCCAAGAGTTATTAAAAAGCCTTCTCATTCTTGTTATTTTTTAGTGTTAACATTTTCTAATAGGTAATGTATTTGTGAGGCTGAAAGCTCAAAACAATATAAAAAGCATACTTTGGGAAAAAAGTCCTTGCTCCTACCTGTTTCCCTTCACCCCGTTTCCCACATTCCCCATAGTAATTACTTGCATTCGTTTTTTTAGGCACGATTACAGTGTTGACTTATGTGAATATGAGCAATGAAAATGCATATTTTCATCTTCCTCCTGTGGTAGACAGAATAATGGCCCCCCAAAATATCCACATTCTAATCCCCAGAACCTGTGAATGTTACCTTTCATGGCAAAAGGGATTTTTTGCAGGTGTGTTTAAGTTAAGGATCTTGAGATTCTCCTGAATGGGTCCCTGGTAACCCCAAGTGCCCTTATGAGAGGGATGCAATAGAGTAAGAGTGAAGACAGGAGGCAATGTGGGGAGGGGAGATTTGAAGATGAGGAAGGAAGGGGTCATGAGCCAAGGAAGGACAGTCTCCAGAAGCTTTTCAGCAAGGAAATGGATTCTCGCCTGAGCCTTCAGAAGGAACCAGCCCTGATGACAACTTTAGCTCAGTCAGACTGATTTTGGACTTCAGACTTCCAGAACTATTAGAAAACAAATGTGTGTGTTGTAAGCCACTAAGTTTGTGATAATTTATTACAGCAGCAATAGGAAACAAATATACCCTTATCCTTCTTCATACAGAGGTGACAGGAATTACATCCTTTGTTTTCAGTACCATTTAAGGGGGGCTGAGTGGGGTCTCAATACCTTTAACTCAGTAATTTATTAAGCCAGTTGCTCTCAAATGGTAGCAGTCATCAGAGTTAGCTGAAGGGGCTTTTAAAAGCTGAGTGCTGGGCCCTAGCCCCAAAGTTCTGACTTTGCAGGTCTTGGTTGGAGCCTGAGCATTCGCATCTGAAACAAGTTCCCAGGGGATGCCCGTGCTGCTGGTCCACAGAACACGCTTTGAGAACCCATCAAACAATTCCATTTCTCTTGGGTCTGAGGCATCTGACTACTCCAGGCCCTCCCCCTCTCCCTCCCCTCTCTGTTTGAACTTTGACCTCTAGACCTAGGCCCCTCCTGTCTCCTTGATAGTTTTTCTAGCTCTGTTACCCTCTCTTCATTTTTCTGATTCTGTTTCATAAGAGTTTGACCCAAAGCCAACAGTCTCCCCTGAGGCCTAGGCCTATGGGATGGCCAGTCAGAGTAGAGCCGCCCAGGATGATTTCTCTTTATTGGGGGTGGGGGTGGGGGTGAGAGTGGTGAGTTAGGGGAGAGGGGCTGGACTCAGATACTCAAGATCACACACTGAGCCTCCCGAAGGCCTCACCTCACATTACTGTTGACCTTCAATCTCCTCTGGAGCTCCCAGTCTCCCTGTGCTTGTGCTGTGTGCTAGGTCTTTGAACTTCTTGGCCAAGAGATGATGCAAGGCTCTGAACACTCAATGAATGAAAGTAAAATTAACTTCCAAAAGGTCTTAGACACAGTCCTATATATTACTCTTGGAAGAGTTCCATCAGGAAATGTGAGTCCTTAAATCTTTGTTTATAATGACAGATGTTGCTACTGTCTCACAGTATACATTTTTTTTCCTGAAAAATTGTCTACCTATTTGTTGTCTTCTCTGATTTTTTTAAAAAATATTCAGCTGCTATAAGAATTGGAAGCAACATTGGAGCATAATCATATATAATCTTTTTTAACAGAAGGTCCTAGAAGGTCAAAGTTTGGTTAAACCGGTTTTGTGTGTTCCAGGAATTCTTCCCACAGGTGGCAGGGAGTTACTGAGTAACCAGTGTCCCTCTCACCCAGGCTTGCTTCCAACTTCTGAGTATTTTTCCCTTCCTCCTCCTGATTGGAAGTCTTGCTTTTTGCCTTTACTTTAGTAAGTTTAAAGCTGGAGAAAAATAACTACAGTTTCCTGTTTCAGTTTTCATAAAATTTATGTAGGCCATTTTTATTTTCCTAGAAATCTCTTGTCTAATATTCTCATGTGTCACCATGGTAACTGGACACATCATTGTTCTTGGGTCTTATGTCCCCTTGGTTGGAAGAAGAGTAGGGTTGGTTTTCTAAATTTGTAGTGACTTCCTCTGAGGAATGAATTGCCTCAGAGTAAACTAGGACATTTTTGTGTAGAGTTAACTACGGACCAAACTCCCTGATGAGAGGCCACCAATAGAGCCCCTGGTAATGGGTAGGAAGGCCGATTAGAATGTAGCAGGGCCCAGGTGAAGTTTGAATGATTTTCTTGAATAGATGGAAAACAAAAGTTAAGGCATTTCCTTGGCAAGAATCCAAATGTAAAGCAGATCATTTAGATGAAGTGGAATTTGTGGTAAAGAATTGCCAGGATGTTTTCCTAAGCTGCACACCACCACCAGCAAGAAAACTTTGACTTTTATAACCCTCACTACTTTATGTTAAGAAAGGCTAATCTTGTGTGGGATCTTAGTATTAGTAGGCACCAGGGTTCCCAGAACTGCTATAAGGTACCACGGTGGACATACTGATTGCTTGTTTCTTACTTCATATTTTTATCTTTGAGCACCATTTCAGAAGCACAACAGCTGCTTAAGAAACATCTGTTGAGTGTAAGAGGACACAGTTGATGGGAGAGCCCAGCAGACATATGGGGGGCGGTTCTAGTCTACCGTGTTGACTCTTACGGCCCAGGTATCCCCTTTCTGCTTAGGGACCAGGGGTCTTGGCCCTGGGAAGGGCACAAGAGATACCCACAGCAGAAGCAGGGTGAGGGCAGGGCCTTCAGCGAGGGGCCAGTGTGGAAGGCCAGGAGACACCCAGGAATAACGTGGGGAGACCCTGGGGCCCATGTCCTACAGGCAAACGTATAACGGAGTGAAATTTCTGTGATTGCCGTTTGTGTGAATTCCATAGGCTGGTGAGGCCTGGGCGGATTGAAGCGCCATTAATTATGCCCCATTTCCACTTACCGCACTTTTACTGAGTGTCCGGCCTTTTGCATACATTCTTCCCTTTAGAAGAAGGCACTGTAGCAGAGGAAGGTAGTCTGGTGGGCCCACTGAGCATGTGGCTGGTGAAGCCAGACTCTCTAGGTTGATTCACATCCCAGCTCTGCCTCTGACCGTGTGACCTCAGACACGAGCAAGGCCTTCTCCCTGGACATTGTTTTTTATAAAATGGAGCTAATGGATGCAGCAACTTCATAGTTTCATGGGAGAGTCAGTTTGGTCATACACATAAAAATGCTGACTTGCACAGAGTTAGCACTCTTAAATTTTAACTGTTCTTATTATCTTATCATCCCAGCAATTCTGTGGGCCACATGCTATCAGTGTGTCGATTCTAAAATGAGCACAGGGAGTAAGAGCCTTAGGTGGGTCACATCGTTAAAAAGTGGCAGAGTAGGAAGAACCGAGACCTTACTCCAAAGCCCGAATGCTCTACCAAGTAGCAAACAGCATCCCCACCCCTCTCCCGGGAAACTATTCCAAGGTCTAATCTGATCACGATTCTTCAAATGCTATGACTGATTAACATAGCACCCTTGCCGTTAATATTTGAAGTAAATAACCCAAGGCTGAAGACTGGAAAACAATCTGCATATCCTGGTAGGGAGTGATCAGAGCGAAAGGTAACTGGCGCAGGGCACATTCAATCCCAGCAATCAGGTAGTGAGGTTTCTCTGTTCATCCTCTTGCGTTTTAATTAATTTTGATTAATTCATTGTAATTCTCATAGTCAGAACCCAAGTGAGGAGATTGGCTTAGCCACAGGCATACAGCTAGGAAATAGCCTACAGAATTCGAACTCAGTCCATGTTGCTCCTAAACCATTAAAAAAAAAAAATCTGTCCTTGGAGTAGCAATTTCAGGTCTTGGGCCACTTCCTAAAGGAGATTTATAGCTTTGAGGAACATTGTATCATTGAACTGTACAAATGAAGTGGGTAAATTACATGGGCTACAAAACATACCTAAATAGGGGCGCCTGGGTGGCTCAGTCCTTAGGCATCTGCCTTCAGGTCAGGTCATGATCCTGGGATCCAGCCCTGCATGGGGCTCCCTGCTCAGCGGGAAGCCTGCTTCTCCCTCTCCCACTCCCCCTGCTTGTGTTCCCTCTCTCGTTGTGTCTCTCTCTGCCAAATAAATAAATAAATTTAAAAAAAAACTAAATAAAGTTATTACAGAAAGAAAGGAAAAGACTGCAAGGAAGTGAGTGGGGGAGGTGAGAGAGGGGAGGAAGAAGGAAGGAAGGAAAGAAGGAAAATGAAACATGAGTAGCTAGAAAAATGTTTTCTAACTGGTCCAATAACCATTGTATGACATGAGTTCAGTGAAGACCAGTAAAACTGGAAAAAAAAAATTTGTTTCTGGGTAAATGGGTTTAGAGCATGGTTGAGCCCACCTAGTTATGACCCTAAAGTGACCTCCCCTATTTCATCCCTCTGCACTGAAAATGCCTCTCAGGGAGGCTGTTTACCTACCATTGATCCTTTGTTGTCTTCTTCCTGTATCTCAGCAAAGGGAGAGAGGTTGTAAGTTTGTATGTGGGCTTTGGTGAGGCTAAGAGCATAAGTTTTTTTTTTTTTTTTTTAATAAACTTTATTTTCTAGAGTAGTTTTAAGTTCACAGTAAAATTGGGCAGAAGGTGCAGAGATTTTGCATATACCCCTGCTTCCACATATGCACAGCTTCCCCCATTATCAACATCCCCTACCAGAGTGGTATATTTGTTACAATTGATGGACACACTGATACATCATTATCACTCAAAGTCCATAGCTTATGTTAGAGTTCACTCTTGGTATTGTACTTGCTGTGGGTTTGTACAAATATATAATAATATGTATCCATTATTATAGTATCGTACAGAATTGTTTCACTGCTCTAGATATCTTGCCTGTTCATCCCTCTTCTGCAACCCCTGGCAACTACTGACATTTTTACTGTCTCCATAGTTTTATCTTTTCCAGAAAGTCATATAGTTGGGATCCTATAGTATGTAACCTTTTCATGTTGGCTTCTTTTACTTAGTAGTATGCTTCTAAAGTTCCTCCATGTCTTTTCATGGCTTGATGGCTCATTTATTTTTAGTTATATTCCGTGTCTTGATGTACTACAGTTTATTTTCAGTACCACCTACTGAAAGACATCTTGATTGCTTCTAAATTGGGCAGTTATGAAGAAAGCTGCCATAAACATCCATGTTTTGTGTGAACATCAGTTTTCATCTCCTTTGGGTAAATACCAAGGAGTGCAATTACTGGATTATATGTTACGAGTATGTTTCATTTTGTCAGACTCCACCAAACTGTCTTCCAAAGCGCCTGGGCCATTTTGCATTCCCACCAGTGATGAAGGAGAATTCTTGCTCTACATCCTTACCAGCGTTTGGTGGTGTCAGTGTTTGGATTTTGGCAATTCTAATGGTTGTGTAGTTGTATCTAATTTTAATTTGCATAAAATATGATGTGAAGCATCTTTTCATAGGCATATTTACCATTTGTACATTTTCTTTGGTGAGGTATTTGTTAAGTTCTCTGGCACATTTTAAAAATCAGATTGTTGGTGCGCCTGGGTAGCTCAGTGGTTAGGTGTCGGCCTTCGGCTCAGGTCATGATCCCAGGGTCCTGGGATTGAGCCCCGTGTTGGGCTCCCTGCTCCGCAGGAAGACTGCTTCTCTCTCTCCCACTCCCCCTGCTTGTGTTCCGTCTCACTGTGTCTCTCTTTGTCAAACAAATAAATAAAATCTTTAAAATAAAATAAAATCAGATTTTTTTTCCAAATATTGAATTTTAAGAGTTCTTTGCATATTTGGGGTAACAATCTTTATCAGATATATCTTGCTCTAATATTTTGTCCCAGTCTGTGGCTTGCTTTTGCATTCTTTTGACAGTGTTTTTCACAGAGCAGAATATTTAACTTTAATTAAGTCCAGCTTATCAGTTTTTTTTCCTTGTGGGTTATGCCTTGGGTGTTGTATCTAAGAAGTCATACCTGAACCCAGGATCACCCAGTTTTCTACCATGGTATCTTCTAGGAGTTTTATAATTTTGCATTTTATGTCTAGGCCTGTGCTCCATTTTGAGTTAAGTTTTGTGAAGGTTGTAAGGTTTCTATCTAGATTCTTTGTTTTGCACGTGCAAAACAATGCCCAGTTGTTCCATCCCCATTTGCTGAAAAGATTGTTTTTGCTCCATTGTGTTGTCTTTGCTCCTTTGTCAAAGATCAGTTGACTGTATTTATATGGGTCTATTTCTGGACTCTCTGTTGTATTCCATTTTTCTATTTGTCTATTTTTATAGACACTTAATACCACAACATCTTGATTACTATAGTTTTATAATTAAGTCTTGAAGTCAAGTTGTGTCAGTCCTCCAGCTTTGTTCTTCTTCAATATTGTATTCAGTACTCTGAGTCTTTTGCCTTCCTATATAAATTTTAGAATTAGTTTGTCTATATCCAAGAATAAAATCTCTAGGATTTTAACTGGGATTGTACTGAATCTATATATCAGGTTGGGAAGAATTGACATCTTGACAATATTGAATCTATCCATGAACATAGAATATCGCTCCATTTATTTAGTTCTTCTTGGATTCTGTTTTTAATCAGACTTTTGTAGTTTTCCTCATATAGATTTTTACATGTTTTGTTAAACTTATACATAAGTATTTCTTTTGGAGGGTGCTAATATAAATGGTATTGTGTTTTTAATTTCAGATTCCTTTTGTTCATTGCTGGTATATAGGAAAGTGATTGACTTTTGTATATTAATTACTCTTGTATTGTGAAATTTTTGCTGTAATTTCATATTAGTTCAGGAGTTTTTTGATATTTTTTTTTAGATTTTCTGCATAGATGATCATGTCATCTGTGAACAAAAGCAGTTGTATTTCTTTCTTCCCAATCTGTATACTTCTATTTCTTTTTCTTATTGAATTAGCTAGAATTTCCAGGAAGATGTTGAAAAGGAGTAGTGAGAGGGGACATTCCTGCCTTGTATTTGATCTTACTGTGGAAGTTTCAGGTTTGTCATCATTAAGTATGATGTTAGCTGTGGGCTTTCTGTGGATATTCTTTATCGAGTTGAGGAAGTTCCTCTCTATTCTTAGTTTACTGAGAGTTTTTATCATGAATTGGTGCTGGATTTTGTCAAATGCTTTTTCTGAATTTATTGATACGATGATGTGATTTCTTTTTTTAGCCTGTAAATATGATTGATTTTGTTAATTGATTTTCAGATGTTGAATCAGCCGTGCATACCTGAAGCAGATAAATCCACTTGGTCAAAGTGTGTAATTATTTTTGTACATTGTTGGATTTGATTGGCTAATAATTTGTTGAGGACTTTTGCATTTGGGTTCCTGAATGATATTGATCTGTAGTTTTCTTTTCTTATGATGTATTTCTTATTATTAGGGTAATGCTGGCCTCATAGAATGAGTTAGGAAGTATATTCCCTCTGTTTCTATGCTCTGAAGGAGATTGTAAAGACTTGTTTGGTAGAATTCACCAGTGAACCCATCTGGGCCTGATGCTTTCTGTTTTGAAGGTTATTAATTATTGATTCAATTTCTGTAACAGATATAGGCCTATTCAGTTTGTCTATTTCTTCTTGTGTGAATTTTGGCAAATTGTCCTCTTTTAAGGAATTGGCCCATTTCATCTAATTATCAAAGATGCAGTCATTGAGAGTTGTTCATTGTATTCCTTTATTATCCTTTAAATGCCCATGGGATCTTTAGTAACGTACCCTCTTTCATTTCTGATGTTAGTAATTTGTGTCCTCTCTTTTTTTCTTAGGTAGGTTGGTTAGAGGCTTACTGATTTTACTGAGCTTTACAAAGAACGAGCTTTTGGTTTTGTTGATTTTCTCTATTGATTTTCTTTTTTCAATTTCATTGGTTTCTGCTCTTGTTTATTTCTTATCTTCTGCTCAGTTTAGCTTTAATTTGCTCTTTTCCTAGTTTCCTAAGGTAGAAGCTTAGATTTTAGATCTTTCTCCTTTTTAAATATATACATTCAATGCTATAAATTTCCTTCTAAACACTGTTTTTGCTACATCCCACAAATTTTGATAAGTCATTTTTCCTTTTCATTTTTATGTCAAAAATCTTTTAAACTTCTCTTGAGATTTCTTCTTTGAACCATGGGTTATTTAGAAGTGTGTTGTTTAATCCCCATGTATTTTGGGATTTTCTAAGTATCTTTCTGTTATTAATTTCTAGTTTAATTACATTTTGGTCTGAGAGCAGATATTGTATGATTTCTATTCTTTTAAATTTGTTAAGGTGTGTTTTATGATTTATCTTGGTGAATGTTTCACATAAGTTTAAGAAGAATATGTATTCTGCTATTTTTGAATGTAGTCTATCCATACTGATTATATCCAGTTACTTGAAGGTGTTGTTGAGATCAGCTATGTCCTTACTGATTTTTTTGCCAGCTGGATCTATCTATTTCTGATAGAGGGGTATTGAATTCTCCAATTATAATAGATTTATCTATTCTTTGTTGTACTATCAGTTTGTACCTCATGTATTTTGACAGTCAACTGTTGGGCACATACATGTTAAAGACTGTTGTGTCTTCTTGGAGAATGGACCCCTTTATATTTATGTAATGCCCTTTTGTATCCCTGGTAACTTCTGTGCCTTTAAAGTCTGCCCACCTAAAATTAATATAGCTTTTATCTGTTTTCTTTTGATTAGTGTTAACATGATACATCTTTCTCTGTCCACTTAGTTTTAATTTATGTGTTTTATATTTAAGATTATGTGTCTTGTTTTTTGATCCACTCTGACAATCCCTGTCTTTAAATTGGTGCATTTTGACCATTGACATTCAGTGATTACTGATACACTTGGATTAATATCTATGATATTTGTTACTACTTTTTATTTTTTTGCCCTGTTCTTTGTTCCTATTTTTGTCATCCATTCTTCTGCCTTTTGTAGTTTTAATTGAGCATTTTATGGGATTTAGTTTTTTCTCCTTTCATAGCATATCAGTTCTTTTTTTCTTACTTTTTTAGTGGTTGCTTTAAAGTTTGCAATATATGTTTACAACTAATCCAAGTCCACTTTCAAATAACACTGTACTGCTTCACAGGTTACTAACAAACTAATCTTAATTTCTCCCTCTCATTCCTTGTATCATTTTTGTTACTCATTTCACTTATACATAAGCATACATATGTCCATATATGTACCTAAGCATATGTAATCAAATACATTGTTGCTGTTATTGTTTTGAATAAACTGCTATCTCTTGGATCAATTATGAATACTGGCAACAAATTCCTTCAATTTTTTGTGTGTCTAGGGAAATCTCTATTTCTCCTTCACTTTCACAGGGTAATTTTACAGGGCAGAGAATTTTAGTTTGGTGGGCTTTTTCCTCTCAATATTTTAAATATTTTAGTCTGCTCTCTTCTTGCTTGCACGGTTTATGAAGAGAAGTCAGATGTAATTTTTATGTTTGTCCATCTATAGGTAAGATGGTTTTTCCTCTGTTTTCTTTCAGGATTTTCTCTTTTCTCTTATATTTTCTATAGTTTGAAAATGATATGCCTAGATAAAGTTTTTTGGCATTTATCCTGCTTGATGTTCTCTGAGCTTCCTGGATCTATGGTTTGGTGGCTGATATTAATTTGGGAAAATTCTTAGTCATTATTGTTTCAAATATTTCTTTTGTTCCTTTCCTTTTTCTTCTCTTTCTGGTATTCCCATTATGCATATGTTCCATCTTTTGTAGTTGTTCTATAGTTTTTGGATATTCTGCTCTGTATTTTTTTCCCCATCTTTTTTTTTTTTTTCTTTGCTTTTCAGTTTTGGAAGTTTCCATTGAGATATCCTCAGGCTTAGAGATTCTTTCTTCAGTCTTAGTCCATTTGGGCTGCTTCACAAATTACCATAGACTGGGTATTTTATAATCAACAGAAATTTATATCTCACAGGTCTGGAGGCTAGAAAGTCCAAGATCAAGATGCTAGCATGGTCAGGTGAGGACTTTCTTCCTGGTAGCTGGTGACTTCTCACTGTGTCCTTACATAGTGCAAGGGGTTAGTGAGCTCTGGGGGTTCTTTTATAAGAGCAGCACTAATCCCATTCAGGAGGACTCTATTCTAATGACCTAATCACTTCTGAAAAGCCACACTTTCTCACACCTTCACACTGGGCATAAGAATTCCTACCTGTGAATTTGGGGTAGGGGGGCGGCATTTAGACCATAGCACACGTCAGTCTACTAATGAGCCCATCTCATTCTTTATTTTTGTTATGGTATTTTTGATCTCTAGCATTTCTTTTTGGTTCTTTCATGGAATTTGCAACCCTCTGCGTACATTGCCCATTTGTTCTTGTGTGCTATTTTATCCACTAAAAACCTTAGCATATTAATCATAGTTGTTTTAAATTCCCAGTCTGATAATCCCAACATCCCTGCCCTATCTATATCTGGTTCTGATGCTTTCTCTCTCTTCCAATTGTGTTTTTTGCTTTTTAATATGCCTTATCGTTTTTTCACGATGTACTGGGTAACTGTGACAGACAAGGCTTCAGTAATGTGGTGGTAGGATGTGTGGAGGGAGGGAAGCCTTCCATAGTCCCTTGAGTAGATGTTAGGTTTTAGTGAGCTTGTGCTTCTGGACTGTAAGCTTCACATGTCACCCGCGCCCCCCCCCCACCCCCCCCCCGCCGCAGCCAAGCACAATAGGATGGCTAGAATTGAGTTGGGTATTTCCGTTTTCCCTTGTGGAAGATGACGGAAGTCAAAATTGGGCTTTCCCCTCCCTCCAGGTCAGTTCATTTCTGATAAAAGCCCAGCAGCTTAGGCCCCAGTTAGAGTTCACTCCTGAGAATAGACCTTGTTAAGATAAACAGAGAGTTCTGGCATATTTCAAGGTTGTTTCCCCCCTCCTTCCCCTGCTGGAAGCACAAGAGGACTTTTCTCCAGTATTCCCTGTGAGATCCTTGTTAGAACACCAGGAAGTAAACCTTGCCCAAGTGTGGGGGCCCCCTGATGACGGGGTCCCCTGTAGTCCACACTGAGCATCCAGCAATTCCCCAGCTACAGTTCAGGTTTCCCTCTCCCGGCTCTAATTCTCATGGAGCTCTCGGCTCTGGTCACTTGTGATTCTCTGTATCGGCCTGTCGGCCTTTCCAATTTGGGGGGCAGTGGTTTACCCTGTGACTTCATTCTTCTTATGGATCTAAGGAACACTGTTAATGTTTCAGTTTATTTAGCATTCTACAGTCTGTTGATATGGTCAACTTCCAAGCTTCGTACATACTGAATTGTACACTGGAGGTCCTCAAGTGCATGTTTTTAAAGTCTGTCAGATAAAACACTTAGACTCTCACAATGAGTGCAAGTCCCACAGCCAGCACGTAGCATAGCCCAAGCCCTCCCAAACTCATTTGACCATCAAACCCCTTTTGTCATATAACATTTAGTAATGTGGCATGGAGCCAGTGTTCTTAAGAACCCGCTCTGGGAAACTCTGAGCTAAGAGACAGTCCATGATGGAGAAGAATCAGAGCATGTCTTATGGCTCAGTGCCCAGAGGCCTGCGAAGGCCCTTCAACCCTTCCTTTGGACCAGGAGACACAGGTAGGTCTTCCTCACAATAAAAGGCCCAGTGAAGGGCAGCATGGTTATCATTATGTGCCCCTGGAAGCCGGCTGGGCTCAAATCCTGGCTTTGCTGAGAGACCCTGGGCAACTTACTTAACCTCGCTGTGTCTCGCTGTTTTACATCTTTAGGATGGAGAATGATGGTGATAGTATTTGGCTTATAGGGCTGCTGTGAGGATCACATGAGTGAAACGTATTCAAAACTTAGAATAAGCTTGGCACCTGGTGAGAGCAGCTGGGTCTTTCTAAGCTCCTTTTGTCATAGCATGCAGACATTTACATTCTATTTCAGCTAATGGGTAGATCCTGTAGCCCTTCAAAAACACCTAGGAAAACGGGAGAAAATTCATTATATACTGAATTTTGGGTGAGTTAACCATTACCTGATATTACTTTTACACTGTAGCTATTTTCTAGATTCTGATCTATCTAAGTAGAAAGACTGAGGACCGGTGGTGTTAGCCATCTCTTTACTACAGGGCAAGAGTTTCTAATATTTCTGAACTTGTGGACCACCCCCCTCCCCATGTTTTCAGCATTAAAAGATGGGGCAGACCACGGCCTTTCCACATGTAGTGGTTGTGCTTTAACCATTGACTGAGAAAACAGTAATGGTCAAAAGCTACTGTAAATGCTGGGATGCTTTTTTTTTTAAGAGTAAGTTAAGTATTGGGGCGCCTGGGGGCTCAGCCTATCGAGTGTCCGACTCTTGATCTCAACTCATGTCTCCATCTCAGGGTTGTGAGTTCAAGCCCCACGTAGAAAAATAATAATATAAATTAATTAAGTAAGTAAACTAAGTATTTTGAATAATTTTATGTACATGCAGTGATTCTTTAAATGAATTTATATTTTCATATATATATGAAATATATATATTTCAATATATATATATTTCATATATATATATGCCCCTATGGCTGCAATACAAGAAAATAAACCAAGAAAAACTTCAAACTGGGTAAACCAATTGTTCACCTTTATTGAAATATTAGAAAAAAACAGATGCAGTAAAAGATACATGGAAAGGCACCTCTTTATATATACCTGTGGAAAATGAGAATATCTGTGTATATTCTCAGACCCTCTCAATAGCCCTGAGACCGTACCAGGGCTCTACAGCTCACAGGGCCCACTCTCCGGAAGTCAGAGAAGAACCAGTGGAGAGAAGATGCTGAAGATGATCTCATTAGTGGGGAACACATATCCCTCACTCCTCAAATTCCTATAAAGGGGGATTTCTCTTCTCTTGCCAGCTCAGGGTGTGTTTGAAGGGGCACTCTGCTTTCGTTGCTCCGTCCTTCATTTGGACAAGGGGAATTTTTCTGGTTGTATTAGGGACAGTCTGTCAGCCATTGGGCCATACCTGGGTGGGGTAAGTTGTCCTCAGAAGTGGCCCAGAGCCACATTTATCCCCTCCAGCGGTTCTGCCTGCCTCAGGTTTCCTGGGTTGGGGAAAGAAGCACAGCTCCTTTCTGGTTAGTGTGCATTTTGTCTGTCTCAGGCTATACCCACATTCTGCCCTTTTGGGAGGCAGCCCGTAATCCATCCTTTTCTTCCCTTGTGCTCTGTGGCACTCTCCAGTCATCCAGTGACTGGGTTTGCGAGTGGCATCTTCCAAGCAAGTGGCTGGTTCAAGGCAGTCCGAGTCAGCTCTTGCCACACATGGGGGTTGCATTCTAGATGCGAGGGGACAGTCCTCGTGGCCACAGTTTCCGGCTGAATTCTCTGACTTCCCGGGAGTTGTCGGCTCTTCATTCCCAGAGCAGATCCTTTGGTCCCTGTTCGACACCTTTGGTTAGAAGTCAGGGCAGATTGTGTTAAAGAACATTCATACCTGATCCTCAGGATGACTTGGAAGAATAATAAGGAAAGGCCATAGAAAATCCCCATCTTAAAAACAACCTGTAATTTTACTTATAAAGTATGCCAAGTTTCACAAGGCACCCAGGAGAAAATCGAGAAGGCAGTGGTTTTGCTCTTTCCTGAGAAAGCTCGGCCGTGGGCACCCAGAGGCTCCAGTCCTATTGGCAAGGAGGGAGGACCTTGACTGGGCAGGAAGAGCCCGAAAGAACCAAACCCCAGTTGTGCCGGGTGCAACCCCAGAAAGGTGACACAAAGTTTGTACTGTACTTTCATTGGCTCTCCTAATTCCCCTTCCTCTCTTCTCCCCTTCAGCTTTGCACAGCTCACCAGAAGTCACCTGGGGACAGCAAATACAAATCTGTGTGTAATGTGTTTAAATATCACCAGTGTTTCAATGGACCAGGCTAGAATTCTCTTCCATTAATTCGTAAAGTAAATTTTACCCATTCAAATGTTGAATGTATTTAATAAGAAAAGACTGCTATTAATATAAGAAAGAAATTTGACTTAAAATATTTCAGGAGGCCGGTTCTTTAACATATTTCCCAGAACCTGCTAACAACAACTGTGGTACAGTGAGTTAGGGAGCGTGGCTTTCTCTGTTAAGATACGACCTAATAATATTCACTGGGGATATAAATAGTGTGATCTGGGCCACACAGACCCATTTATCACCCTACGTATTATTTCCCCTTAAGGGCCGTCTTTGGACAGCCTTTAACTTGGAACGGCTGTCCCATTCCAAGGGCCAGGCTGGAAGCAGCAGATCTACAGCCGTTATTAAAATGGGACATGTGCAGGAGACTGAATCACTTTCTTTTTAAAGTAAACAGGAGTAGAGCTTTGGCTCTGAATTGTTTGTCTGGTTATTCTTGTTGCTCTCTCTGCCAACCCCTTGTGCCAACCTCTGGTGCCCTTCAGATGATATTCCTTTCTATTCCTGCATATCACACAGAATTACTCAGCAAGGAGCTGATGGGTAACAGGAGATTACGGGAGAGACTGCACACTGGCCTGGGGGCTGCCAAATCCCTTTCCCCTGCTTGGCAGCCAGAACCTGGCACCCAGACCCAACCCCTTAGCTGTGAAAGTGGGGAAACCCAATGGCTTAAAAGAAAAACATCCAGAACTAACCATTGGAGGATCCTCACCTGATCATTCATTCATCCATCCATCCAAACATCTAACATATTTATCAAATGCCTACTATGGGCAACCAGTCTTCTCAATGCTGCAGATAGAGCAGTAAATAAACAGACACAGATTCCTGGCCTCAAGAGGCTTACATTTTAGTGAAGACAAACAGCAAACAAAATAAACTGCATGCTATATTAGGTAATGAATGCTATAAAGAAAAATAAAACAAGGAAGAGGGAGAGGGAATGTTAGGTGAAACTTTAAATAGAGTTTAATGTGGGAGGCCTTGTTGAGAAAGTAACATTTGCACAAAGACTGGTGAAGGTCACCAGTGGATGAACCCAATCCATGCACACAGATCTTCTAACCAGTTTTTGGTGCCTCACTCTTAAATAGGTGCAGATAGCCAGATCTCAAATGTTCAGGGCAGAACATTGAATGGTTCAAATATAAAGCAGAAATAGAAAATAGGGACTCAGTGGGAAAAGAGAGAATGCAGGAATCAGAAGAAAGCTTTTAGAAAAGCCCCAAGTATAATTAGTATCTTTGAGAGATTAAAAAAAAATGTGTTTGCATTCATAATACAAGAACAAGAGGAAAAAGAAAAAAACAACTAAGAACAAGAAAGAACTCTGGGAAATAAAACAAATCACAGTTGGAAAAAATTCAGTAAAGAAGTTTTAATAAATCACAATAACCTCAGAGAGATAAGATACTGCATTCATGAAACAAAAACAATCTTATAAAAAAGGGACATTCAAATAATACTGAAGAGCTGTTGGCAACTAAGAACCTGATGTCAGAAATTAAAAACTCACTAGAAAAATAAGAAGATAAAGATGAGTAGATCCCTCAGGGAAAAAAATAAGAGAAAAATAGAACAAGAATTAAAGGACAAGTCCAGGAAAGCCAATGTTTGACTACTAGGAGTTCCACACGGAGAACACAGAGAAAATGGAAGGGAGGAAAGTATCAAATAATTCAATAAAACTGCCTATGGACCCTCCAAGCCTCCATGTACTCCCCAAAATGTATGAAAATAAATAGACTCTCACCACGGCATATCACCATGATATTTCAGAACATGGGGCTTAAAGGGAAGATTTTATATGCTTCTGGAGTATAAAAATAATAAGAAGACCAAAGAGGTCATCTACAAAAGACCAAGAATGAGAATGGCTTCAGACTTAGCAGCAGCGCTGCAAACAGTAGACCATGAGCCGTGTCTCCAAACTTCTGCAGGAAAACGACTTCCAACTAGAAGCTATAGTCAGGTGAACTATCAGTTCAAATAGGAGGTACAATAAAAGCATTTTTAGACAAGCAGGGTTTCAAAAAATTTACCTTCCATGCTCTTTCTTAAAAACCGTGGAGGATATAGGTCTTCCAAAATAAAAAAGAAGACTAAAAAAGAGAAAGACACAATCTGCCAACTTTCCTTCTTTCTTTTGGTGTAGACCTCTCGGAGTTTAGCTGGGCAAGGGGTTTCCCAGTGGGGACAGCATGATCCGGCCTCCCTGCAGCTAACTGGGGCCATAGACCCAGTTCTGGCCAATGAGGCGTGAGTGGAAGTGGTGCGTACATCCTTTGGGTTGACTGTGACTTCGTGGAGCAAAGCCTCCTGCCTGCCTCTGGACTGTCCGGAGAGAGAGTATGCCTTTGTTAAAGCAGTTGAGCTGTAACAAATGTATACTGACAGAGGGAAATAGGAGATCCAGCCCAGGAGAGAAATAGAGTACTCAGAATGGCAGTGAAGAGAGCTCTCAGGCAGAGAGCCATGCCCGGACATAGAGGGCAACCAGCCCGGACTGCAGCCGTTGATGGCTCTCTAGTTTGCATCTTTTTTTTTTTTTTCTAATTTGAGCAGAGAGTGCCCAGATGAGCCCGAAGCAGATCCTTACCTGTACTTAGCTTGCCCTGTGCTGATGACGTTTCCATTCTTCGTACCACACGTTGCGCTAGCTGAGGGGTCCAGGTGTGCCACATTGCCGCTCAAGTGCTGCGCTTTGACCCGCTGCTGATAGCTGGAGGGCGGCTGCAGACGAAGAAAATGCATAGCAGCCCACGTCCATGGACTCTCTTTCTGGGGGATGCCCAGGACTTGTTCCCACACTAGGTTTCCCACCAGGGGATACCTGGGCTGCCCAAGGACTCATTCAGGGCCACCCCTCTAGTAAACCCCCAGGGAAACCGAAGCCAGTGGAAGACTCTGAGCCTCTGTTCAGCTTATCTTCTCCTGGGGCCATTCACCTGATGGTGATAATATTGCCCTTGCCTTACACAGCTGGGTTGGTGTTTGTTCTTGCTTTTCCAAAACTAAAATGTGTTGCTTAGGGAGATTTAGGGAGTAAGGCTATAGAGAAGCATAAGAATGATTACAACAAAAATGAGCTAGTGGTTACTTCTGTGGAGGGAGGAAGGGGATATGTTGGGAAGGGGCACATGGGCCTCTCTGGTGCTTTAGCAGTACCTTAGAAGGGCTCTGTTAGAGAGGGGTTTCATTTCTTAACCGAGGAGGCGATATATGGCTGGTCATTTACACAGAACTATGCATTCTACACACTCTTATATAGGTCTAATAGATCTTAACATTTTTTTAAGATTATTTATTCATTTGAGAGAGAGTGCAGAGTGAGTGAGAACACAAGTTGGGGGAAGGGGCGGAGGGAGAGGGAGAAGCAGGCTCCCCGCTGAGCAGGGAGCCCGATGCGGGGCTCGATCCCAGGACCGTGGGATCATGACCTGAGCGGAAGGCAGACACTCAACCGACTGAGCCACTCAGGCACCTATATTACATTTCTTTTTTTTTTTTTTTAAGATTTTATTTATTTATTAGAGAGCAAGCGAGAGATAAATAGCATTAGAGGGGAGAGGGTCAGTGGGAGAAGCAGGCTCCCCGCTGAGCCGGGAGCCTGATGTGGGACTCAATCCCAAGACTCCGGGATCATGAACTGAGCCGAAGGCAGTCGCTTAATCAACTGAGCCACCCAGGTGCCCCTATCTTACATTTCTTAAGAGGCTTAAATGAAACTGATAAATGTGTGGTCAAAACAGGGTTTGCAGATGGGTGGAATAGGAAGAACTTTCACTATTGTTTGACATTTTTAATCTCATGCATGTATTGCTTTGATAAAAAAAAGATCTGTGCTAGAAACTGGGCATACAATGAAGTTTAAGTCGAGACTCTTGCCTTTGAGTATTTCTGAATCTGGCAAGAGACCAGTACAGAGGATTAACTGCAGTTCAACCCTATGAGAGTTTTGAAGTACCAGTATGCAGATGCTTTAGGATACAGAAGAGACAGCAGTGGCGTTTTATTGTCCAAAGGCAGTGAGAGGAGAGGGTAGGTACAGGGGAGATAATCTGTAAATCAGGCCTCGGAGGAGAAATATGAAAGTAAATTGAAGGTGAAGAAGGGGTGTTTGAGGATGAAGTGTGAAAGCAAGTATGGGCAAATGGTCTGGAGGGGATTTTGCACACTGCACAACCCCCAGGGGGGGCATTCACAGTGTTGTGCAGGACGTAACCTGCACAATCATCCACAGCCATTTGGTTGAAGGGTATTAGGTAAGAAATGGAAAAAATAGAATGTGAAATGAAACTATTATAGGATTCTAAACATTATTCAATAGGTTAGTGTTGACATATTCAAATTATTTGTCATTTCAATATGAAATTTAAAAATCACATCAACCATTTGTACTCAGTGAGGGACAATAGCATATGCCTTTATTTATAATGGTAGGGGACAAACACGAATAACGTTTTAATATGGTGTAGTTCAAATTAATATTACTCCTCAAGGTAATGAGAACATAGAAAGAATTAGACAAAAATTACTGTCAATTAACCATTCACACTAGAGACTGCAGAAGAAAATTAATTTAAAATCCCAATTCTAGAACAAACTTCACAATAAGGGACTCAAGTTTTCACAGAGCAGAGGGAAAAAGGAGAGAGAAAAAATCATTTAGGAATGATGTTTCTCAAATATGGCCACTTTCACAGACCTATTCTTGGGGGAGGGGTTTGCAAGTTTTCTGTGATAACATTTTAAATGTTGTATTTTACTTCTGTTCATAATCTAAACAAGTTAATACACACTTATTCCGGATTACCTGGACGACCATCTTACATAACAGAGGTGCCCATGATTGCAGCAGCTGTGATCTCTGTGGCATCAAGTGAAGACCAACCACGCTTAAGTTTTCATGTGGTGTTTCTCAAATTAGTTCCTTAAGACTCTTCAAGGAATTGTTGAACACTTCCTAGGAGAATCTGTGACTTATCAAGGTTAAGAACACTGATTCCAAGCAGTGATTCTCAAGATAAGATGGGGTGGGATGGGGATCATGACCTGGGAGACCCATGTAGCTTGGAAAAGCACATTCAAAAGACCTATTGTTTTTGTAATGCAAATTCTGTAAAGTCAAACTCAACAAAGTACCTTTCAGGCAGTAGCAGAAAACCAATTACAGATTCATCCTGGGGGGCCTGGGATAAACTTAGTTGAGAAACACTGGCTTAGAGGTAGAGGTGTCCTAGCATATGGGACAGTTAGGAACAGACATGTGCCAAAGAGAAAGACAACTTTTTGGGTCATTGAGTGAATCCTAAGCCATCACTTGTCATGGTCTTTTGGAACCCAAAGGGCCAATCGAGAAGAAACCCAAGATATCCATCAACCTTCTCAGACCTGTGGGTTGGGGCAAGTTGGTCCACTTTTAATACTGAGTCAAAACAAGAGGAAGCTCTTTTCGCCAAAAAAATCCCCCCCCCCCTTTTTTTTGTTCATATATTTAAGAATTTTAAGTAAACAGTTGCTGTGGATTTTAGTCGCAGATCCATCCACCAGGAAGTGTGGTTATCATTGAAGTGCCATCCAGCTCTCAGTGGGATATCATCCTGGGATCTGCTCTGCCAGAAAAACAAAATACAAAGAAGTGGATTTTCATGGAAATATAAAGTCCCCTTATTTTTTTTCCATTACCAGAATACTTACTCCTGCTATTTGAGCACACTTACAGATGGCCTTTAGATACAGTTGGCAGCAAAATACTGAGATCATAGAATGCTGAAGGACAGTGCGAATAGACCTTGTGAATAAGGGGGACTCTAACGCCCACCCTGACACAGAGGTAGTTGGGGAAATGGTCTTTCATATCTTTCCAACAAAGTCATTAATTTTCTTCCATTTTTAATCTAAGCCTAAATTGCTCAAAAGTGTTCCAGAATAGAAAATATTTGGCACCACAGTTAATTGGGTTTTGAGTGCTTTGATATATGGGGTGAGGCCACAAACAGATTTAGTGTTCACTTGCTGCAATGATGTAAGAACTGTGATTAGGAGCTTTATGGTATTGACGACTTCATTTCAAGGTATTCAATTATACTTTTTCAGAAATTCTTTTGTAACTTCTGTTGCTGTTTTGAGTTAAGCACCAGAAATTACATATACACATTGCTTAAGGGTAAGTTATTAATTAATGGGCAATAAATATCCCTCAAAAAATATTTTGGTCTGAGAACCATACATTAGTCAAAATCTCCTTTGACTGGAAAAACCCACTGAGTCTCTCTGCTTGTCAGTGAGTGGAACCGGCCTACTGGCAACTACCTAACTATAATGAGAGCGAGGGGAAAAAAGAGCTCATCAGACCCCAAAAAGTACCCTGGTTCCTTTTTTGAAGAGTTCATCACCCTATGGCTTTCCATTCAGCCAAGGATCTCCTTTGGGTGACAACTGCAGAAAACTTTGTTTTGACATTTGGGAATCCAATTAGATTAAATTGATTTACAGCGTGAACACAGGTAATGCAAAAATTACTTTGATTTCAACATTGCACGGAGAAGAATCCAAACTGCTTACCCTGGCCTCTGTACCCCGGCTCCCCGCCCGTACTTCTGGCTGCTCTTCCTTCTCCTTGCACTTCACCCAGTCTCTTCTTGCTTGCTTTCTGTTCCTTGCATGTTCCACACTTGTCAGCTCCGGGCCTTTGTACTTGCTATTTCCTCTGCCCAAAAAGCTCTTTAGCTTTATCTTTACATGGCTGTCTCCTTCTTGTCAACCAGGTCTCTCAGCTCCACCAGCTGAGAAGGACCTTCCTTCACCATATCAGCTCTAAATTTGCTCCCCACCCCCTGCCTTGTTCTATCACATTATTTTATTAATTTGTGTCAGGAATTATTTACTTACTTGTTTTTGGTCGGGCTGCCACTCTAGAAGAGAGGTTCCCTGTTATCTTTTTGTTCCTCTCCCTATTCCCAGTGCCTCGTACAGTGTCTGCACATAGTAAGTGCTCAATAAATATTTGTTAAATGAAGGTCAACTAAAAGGATTTCCTCCTATCCACACAACCTCTTTGTAAAGTCCTAAACGACATCACAGTTCTATAAATCACTCCGCATCACTCTTCCTCTAACCCAACTGCCTCTCTGGAGTATAATAAAATCCAGCAGAATTCCACCATCTCCCAGTGTTCTGGCTGGGCACCCCACCTTTCACTCACCTAGAATTACTGTAGAGCTCCAATCTGATTTAGCCGGTCCGACAGTTCCCCACTCTGATGCATATTGATCAGATCACTGCATCCGCCTATACAATCTTTACCGATAAAGACCCGAGGTACCTAAAAAAGCAAACAAGCTAAGGTAGGTAAGGAGCTTCATTACTAGGTTAGAAAGAATGACATTTTTCCTTCCTTTAAAAATTTCCCATGATCCAAAGCTTTTAGAATCACTTTACAACCTCCTCATGTATGTTCTTTCAGGTCAGAACTTTGTTACGAGCGTAAAATTATTCATCAAAGAATGTTTGTAAGCCAAGATGTTTATCATATGGAGAGGGCAGTGCGTGAGATTGTCTAATTTGTAAAAATAACTTAAAAATCTCATTCTTGAGAAACACATTTGAGGGAAAGAATTTCGATTGGCTGCAGCCAGACCACCCTGGTTGAATTCTGGTGTCTTTGCAGCTGGGACCACACCTGAGCCCTGAGGCTGAGTCACGACAACCAGGAAGGAGTTGGTTTCCCTTTTTTTTTTTTAATTTTATCTTATTATGTTATGTTAATCATCATACATTACATCATTAGTTTTTGATGTAGTGTTCCATGATTCATTGTTTCTGTATAACACCCAGTGCTCCACGCAGAACGTGCCCTCTTTAATACCCATCACCAGGCTAACCCATCCCCCCAAACTCCTCCCCTCTAGAACCCTCAGTTTGTTTTTCAGAGTCCATAGTCTCTCAAGCAGTTGGTTTCTAAACACAGCTAGAAGAGTACTGGCATTAGGTCCGGGTCCCTGATTGTTAGATTCACGGTATATTTGTCATCTCTCTCTGCTGTGAGCTCTGTCCTCAGCTGGGGAAGGGGTGGTGGTATGTGACTCTCCTTTATTCATCCCTGGCCTAACATCAGATGTTCAAGTGCTGTCGTTCTGGGAGTAAGAGCTGCTTTGTTTCACCCTTGGGCACGTGTGGGTCACCCAAGGCAAGGCCGGCTGAGAGTCATTACCCCTGCTGAATGCGATCCTCTCTGGTCACGCTCAGGCTCCCTCCATGCTGCTAGCTTCCCGAGTGTTTTTAGAGTCCCGAAGGGAGGAGTAAGTCCTCTCACTGTGGCCCAGACAACTTCTAGAACTTCTAGGCCAACTTGTACAGAAAAGCTGACTGGCAATGAAGAAACAAACCATACAAGTCACCTGACTGAGAAGCAAGCAGGTCCTCTTCCTGAACCCTAAGAACCTACCACAAGGGGCAGGAGAGATGAAAGACAGAAGGCAGTAAAAATATTTTCAAAGCGTTTGATTTTCCTCAGAAGGCATAATGATTCAAGTGAATTTTTTAGAGCATGAGAGAGATGAGAGAGAGGGCAAAATTACTTCAGTAAGTTCTTACAGTGTTTTTATTAAGAAGGTGTTCTCGGTGGTAGTGAGCTTTAAAAATTAAGGTATTAATTATCCAGATATTAAACGAATCTACACCCCATTTCTATGGCTATTTCCTGTGCCTGGACACTGGGAAAGAGCACACAAAGCTGCACGTCAGTGAGAAAGTGCACGAATGCACTCTTCAGTCACAGACAGCGCTGCCTGCCCCACTTGCCCCATGGCTGTGTGGGGACTTTGTAAATGGGGAACACCATCAGAGCAACATTATTTTTATCAGCGGACAGAATAGCTGTGGAAAGAGTAGGTCGGAAACCTAAGTTTTCCCTTGGGTCCTTCCATTATTTTAGAACAAAGCTCCCACTACTCCAAATTATTGGGGGCCTTTTGGCTTTTATCAGCCCAGGAACACTTGGCTGTGGTCAGTATAGCAGTAACTAGAACCGAATCCCAGTGTAATTTTAGTATAATTATACTGCAAAGCTCCTTCTGTTAAAGGCACTGCCTAATGAAATAGAAATCATCTGAGATTTACTTATTTATTTATCTGACAGAGAGAGCAAACACATAAGTGGGGGGAGGGACAGGGGGGAGGGAGAGGAAGGGGCAAAGAATCTCAAGCAGACTCTCTGCTGAGCACGGAGCTTGAGCAGGGCTGGATCTCATGACCCTGAGATCTTGACCTGAGTTGAAACCAAGAGTCAGATGCTTAACCGACTGAGCCACCCAGGTGCCCTGAAATCACCTGAGCTTTAAACAAGGAGGAGATATATTCACTCTTGAACGTCTATATTTTCAAAGAGAACTGAGCAATGGTCATGGCTCCTACTGCTTTTGCCACATCCCCACCTTTGACCGGGGTGTTGGCTGAGAGGGTTTGAATTAGTTGGAGAGAGTGCCCCGAGGAGCAGGAGTCTCTCCTTAGACCCCACCTGGCAAAGGGGCTGGTTTGCCCGAAAGCTGAAAGGCCCCTCTGCCCTTACGCCCACCCTCTAGGCTAGGCAACAGCCAAACCACTTACAGCGGAGTGGTTACTGGAACCTCCAAAAGGGGTGGGACTACAGGCCCCCCAGGGCAGTGTGGGGAGCTGCAGTGACCCAGCGGCTATCAGTTGATTCTGCTGAGGAAGGATGAAGGAACACATGCTCCGTGTCCTCCCCTCCTGGCCCCAGCGCCCTCTTCCAGGAACCTGAGAGTCTCTAACTGTCAAGAAGCAGAAAGAGAACTGCCATCGTAAAAGCAAGCTTTATGATAGTGGGGCTTGGACTGTCCTGGTGTACTTTTCTCTGGCCCCGACCCCAGTTAGGCAGCTTCTTCTGTGCTCCTGGGGGGCTCGCTCTGAACCAGCGACTCAGCTACTTCGCAAACTCTTCACCCCTCCCTGGCTATGTCCCTGGTACAGACCACCATCATTTTTCATCTGAGTAACTGCTGTAGCCTCCAGATGTCTCCCAGCTTCAGCCCTCAGGCTGGCCTTCCTACACTCACTTATCCCCACAGCCACCACCCTTTCCAAAAACTCAGTCAGTTTGGGTTACTCCCCTGCTCCAGACTCTTCAGTGGAATCTCATTGCACTTCACAAGCCACAGTCCTTATAACAGCTTGAAAAGCCTTCCCAGCTTTACCCCATTACCTCTTCAACCTCATCTCCTCCTACTTTCCTACTAATTCACGATGTTCCAGCCACACAGGCCTCCTTGCCACACGTGCTTCTACCATAGGACCTCTGCGCTCACTGTTCCCACTGCCTGGAACATTTCTACCGCTAAATTTCTGCCTGCATTGCTCTCTCACCTCCTTTAGAGATCTAAAATCAGTGAGACTCTGATGGCTTCCTTTAAAACTGGACCTTGCTGCCTACTGTCCACCTCCCTTTCCTACCTAGTTTTTCTCTATAGCACTTATTACTGACCACCTTCCAACAAACTGTTTTACTTACTGTGTTTACTAGAATGTAAGTTCCACAAAGGCAGCGGTTTTTGTTCTGTTCATGGCGGTTAAAAGTGCCTTGATATGTAGTAGGTGCTTCAAAAAATTGCTGCACCCAAAAAAATTATCCTTCAAAAGTGAAGGAGAAATTACTTTCTCACACAAGCAAAACTTGAGGAAATTTGTTGCCAACAGAGCTGCCTTGCAGGAAATGTTCAAAGAAGTTCTTTAGAGAGAAGGAAAATGATAAGGGTCAGAAACTTGGATCTACATAAAGGAAGAGCATGAGTGAAAGAATAAATGAAGTGCTGATCGAAGAGTTTTTGCCATGGCAAAACCCAAACAGTTTCTCCAAGTACACGGCCTGATTGAAGACACAAGTTTCTAGAACCAGTCAGGTCCTGCTGGGCTCCTGCTATGTGCCCATCACCATAGGTCATTACAGGGTAAATAAGAGCAATGACTTCCAAATCTCTCATCTCTTCAGAAGTAAACCCTTCCTTGGAAGGGAACCTGAAGGCAACCCCGTAAAAGGATCTGTTCTTCCCCTTGGAGGAATGCATTCAGGGCTCAAGAACCTGTGAAAGGTCTTTTTAAGAATTCAAAAACAAACTTAAAAAATTGCCGCTTTATGAAGAGATAGGGGAAAAAAATGTGTCGAATGAATGCATGAAGAGGTGTCTCCAGCTAAAGAAGAGAGGCTGCCAGGCTGACATGGAGCTCTCAAAATTTGTTGCACGTTGAATTACCTGGGGATCTTTTTTTTTTTTTGGTAGGAAATAAACTTTTTTCCCCAGCCTTATTGAGGTATAGACAAATAAATTTATATATATGGAGGATCTACAATATTATGATTTGATATACATACACATTTTGAAATGATCACCACAATCAGGTTAATTAACATGTCCATCACCTTACATAGTTAACTTTTGTCTGTGAGTGGTGAGGACACTTAAGACCTCCTCCAGAGCAAACTTCAAGCATACAATGCAGTATTATTAACTACAGTCATCTTGCTGTCCCCTAGATCCTCAGAACTTCCCCATCTTATGACTGAGAATTTGTACCCTTTGATCTGGGGATCTTTAAAACTACTGATGCCTGGCTCCCACCTCCGATAAATGACTTAACTGATATGGAGAATGACTTGGGCATCCAGATTTTTTAAAAAAAGCTCCCCGTGTGATGCCAATGTGCAGGAAGGTTTGGGAGCCACTGGCTGAGAGGGATCCACCCGTCATAGCAGGGTCCTTGGCAGGGACTGTCCTGCCCTTTGGCTCTCAGGCCCCGGGCAGCAGGAGTCTCTGACCACTGTGTCCTCCGCTGCAGGAACTCCCTCTCAGACACAAGAGTCCTCAGCTCACAGCTGGGGCCCTGGAGGCAAGAGGGTAACAGGTTTAGCCTCCCTCTGTGCCAAAATACTGATCTCTGACTGGAGAGGCAAGGAGAAGCAGCCTCCAGTGCTTTATGCTCAGAACCTAGACAAAAGCCCGTGAGTCAAACTCAAACGGAAGCAGGATATGTGCTTCTGCAAACACTGTGTCCGAGAATGTGCCTCCTGAGGGGGACTGGGGTGAGCTGGTGGGCCAGCCCCTACCCCACCCAGCGCCAGAACAGACTCAGGCAAGCTGGCTGCCTGGCCATCCTGCCAGAAGCCAGGGGTGCTGAGGCAGAGGAAGCCTTTTTAGGTAGAGAAAAGTAGTTCTTAGAGGGGCTCATGGTCTATTGAGAGCAAAGGGGACTTGGTAGTCCCTTGCTCTGGTCTGGTCTTGCAGCCGGGGAGGTCCTAGAGGATCCCCGAGGTGGTGTCTTGCCTAGGATCATACTGCAAGCCATTGTGAGAGCCAGGCTGGAACTCTGGCCCCTGAACTCCCTACTAGCACAGACCTGGAAGCATCTCAGAGAAGAAGGGGCAAATCATGAGCCTTTAGATTCTTCCAGTGGGAGGAGTTAGGTGAGATAGGGAAGGATGGGCTAATTGGGTTTATGGTTAAAGAAAGCTTCGAGAAAAGATTGAAGGACAGCAAATCCTGCTTGGCCAAGTGAACACGGAAGAAAGAGTGCATACGATTCCCACATTCAGTAACAGAAACGCATAGGTCACCCTGGCCCCTGCACCCCACCTTCCGACCCCAGCCCTGCAAGCTGCAAACTGTCACTTCCCGGCAGTGCTTGAAACAAAGACTCCAGATAGCTCACCGACCCTGGGACAGCGGCTGGGCCCGCTGACCCGGACGCACGGGCACAGGGTCCGCGAGGACCTCTGGCTGCAGCCCTGCAGCCTGTTCCCTGGAGCGGTGTCTTCTCTTCATCGCCCTCCCCCATCCCGCAGAGCCCTCCGGCGGCGCCTTGAGTGCCGGAGCCCTAGCGGTGTCCTAGAGAAAGGACAGGCGGATCCCCTGCACAGCCCCCACAAGAAAAGAGAATCTGAGAACCTTTTGCCCAGCCTTTGAGAACTCACCGTTCTGGCTCCTGTGAGCGTTTCCAGGTAATCTTGAATCTTGCTTGTGTCACTGGTGGCCGTGATATCGACAAACTCCAAAACCCCTTGTTTGAAGGGCAGTTCGCTGAGGAGCTCTTGGGTCCTTCTGCAGTAGGGGCAGTTGGGCTTGATGAACACAACCACCTTCCTGGGCTGGATTTTGCTGTTCACAAACTCTTGAGCCATCCTGACAGGCAGCTGCCTCCTGGGGAGGAATCCTCAATTGCCGGTATTGCTCGGGAGTAAACCGATGGCCAGGCCAGCTGGCTCTCAGTTAAAGGAACCTCCCCGGAGGAGGAGTTTGCCTGGTAGCATGCTCGAGTTTTAAAGAGACAGCTCCAATGTCATTTCAGTCTGGTATGAGTCACCAGCTAGAGACGCCAAGGACTGCATACTTCTATTTCCTTTTTTTTTAAGATTTTATTTATTTATTTGACAGAGGGAGACACAGTGAGAGAGGGAACACAAGCAGGGGGAGTGGGAGAGGGAGAAGCAGGCTTCCCGCGGAGCAGGGAGCCCCATGCGGGGCTCGATCCCAGGACCCTGGAATCATGACCTGAGCTGGAGGCAGATGCTTAACGACTGAGCCACCCAGGCGCCCCTGCATACTTGTATTTTATCAATAGCTACATCCAGGGTGTCGGTGTTGTCCTCAGCTTTTTCAGGAGCGCCTGCCCTTTGGCAGAGACCAGAGTCAAATTGGGGAAGCATCAAGGATGCAGACCAGCACCGGGGAGGGTGCTGAGCCAGCAGTGACTTCTTAGGAGTCCAATCTTTGTTTTACCTCTCAGAGCCACCAACACTCACGCAGAAACAGAATCACTCATAAAACATGGAAATCACCTTAGAGGAAATGAAACTGAAATTGGGACTTCGCATCCAATCTTGACGTGGCTCTGAGGGCATTTGACTTGACCCGGTTGATGGGTGTTTGCGGTTGTGATTACTTTAATGGAATTAGTTCCCAACCCTTAAAAATCCGGAGATTTCACAGAAGAATCTGGTTTTGCAACCTCTCTCTGAAAAGTCTGGTCGCATGGATTTGTGGCAGCAGCTGGGGCTGAGGAGCTGTTGTCCCTCTCAGCAGGGCGGACAGTGACTCCCTTTTGCTACAGGCCACATGCTAGCTCCTGTCTTGGAGGCATCTGCTTCTTTATGGCCATAAGCATTTGACTTTGGGACCCTTGAACATCAGTTTACCATGAAAGCAAATTCCAGCACACACCCAGATTTCAAACTGCAGGTTCAAGGAGGGTATTTTTCTCTGTTTAACCCTCCGTTTGTGCCCCTTTGTTTTCAGTGTTTGGGAATGAAGTGGTGTAATAACTGGGCTACCACGCTCACCTCAAGCAGGGGCTGTAGCACCGGAAACTGTGATGTTGTCCCTTGCTTGGCCAGCCCACAGTCCCTGGTGTGGGGGGAGCAGAGTCTTCTGTTCTAGGTTCAGTTCTGACCCCTCTGTGTGCAGTAAGTTAAATCAATCAATCCGGGAAACACCACTTTTTTTTAAAGTAAAATTTTGTTCTTTTCTTCAGGAAGTTTTACACTGAAACTCCATCAGGAGGGGTGGGGCTGGGGCCAGCGAGGGACCCTTCCATGATCAGCATGTCTGTGGAGTCCCCAGCATCATGTAATTGACAGAGGGAAGAAGATGGACTCCCAGAAGCAGCTCTTTTTATTACTAAAATTAAATGGCAAAATGAGAAACCCAGATTTTGAGTCACAGAGAGGGAGCTACTGAGATCTCTGTCAACAAGAGGAATGTACTTAGGGGCGAGGGCGGGGTGGGGGCGGGGGCGGGGGGGCACTGAGGCAGCTTGTCCTGCCCAGCCCCTGGCTTCACTTTCCTCCTGCCTAAGCACAGGGCAGATTCTCTCTCCTCTTCCACTCACTTCCTTCCTTTTGTGGGCGCTCATGTGGCCAGGCTCCTCCCAGGGGCCCAGGGTCTCTTCAGGGACCTCAGGGGTGCCACCTTCTCTTCCCTGGGCCCCAGACCCATCGGCAGGCCTGGTACCTGGCTATTCCCTCAGAGCCATTGTCCTCCCAGTGTCTGGGGGTCGCCTGTTCTCTGCGGCTCTTTTTGGCCAGCATGCAACTCTGTTCAAGTCCCTCCTGGTTGAAAACCACCACCACCTTTCATCTCCTTCGACCTTTCCCCACAGTCAAATGTCAGGAAACTTGCCGTTCTGTTTGCTATCTGTAGTTTCCCCACCTCCCACTCTTTCCTCACCTCATTGCAATCTGACCTCATCAGCTGTTCTGCTGCAACTCCTTTGCTAAGTCATTGTGTGGCCAGGTGTCCTGACAGACTAATTCACAAGTGTGGATGTGGAGTTTTTGGTAAACTGGTGGGGTGAACTTCACCAAAGATCTGTGTACACAGGGTCCCCTGGGGGTTTGGGTCCCTGGGGCAGAGCCTGGGATACGGGGAGACTCTGTAGTCTGCTCCACAGCTCAGCCCCAGGGACTGGTGTTTGGGGCCTTAAGACAGATGGCCACATGGCTGAAGAAGGCATTTTCAGGAGGAACTCTGTGAGACATGGAGCACAAACAGATGACAAACGGGGTGTCCTCTTCATTTCTCAGAAAATGCTGTGGCTTCAGCTCAGGGAAGAAGTCAGAGTGTAGAATACTCTGCTGCTTCAGCATCATGGTGTGTCGCTTTGGCATTTCAAGAGATGGAACCCATTAACCTCGGGGGCATCTCAGGGGGGCTGTGGGGAGGCCCTGTCCCAAAGTGCTGTGAACATCAGATGCCAGTGTGTGTGGAGGAGCACTCGGGCACTCTTCTTGGGCCTGTGCACTGCCCTCCCAGGCACTCAGAGAAATAATGGGAGACGGAGGACTTCTCTTCAGGGAGTGGTGGTCCTGCTCTGCAGATGGTTGGCAGCAAGCCAGCGATGTGGGTGAAATGGTGGTTGATACTATTCATGTGACCCCGTATGGACCTACAGGCTGACGAGGGCTGGGAAAATTTGGACACACATGAACATGTTTCAGGCTTTTTTCCTGACTTGCCACTTTGCAGGACTTGATCACGCAGGTCACTGTCCCCTCTTGAAGCTCTCTTCTTCAAAAGGTCATTTGCGGCCTTTTTTTTTTTTTTTTTTATTCTTCCTGTATCTCTGGGTATTCTGTCTCAGACTCTTTCTTGAGAATTTTGCCCACATGTGTGGTATGTCCTGGGGCTTGATCCTCTTCTCACTAGGCACACACCCTCCTTGAAAGATTTCATCTGCCCACGTAGCTCCAGCTAGCACCTGGTTGCTGAGGAGTACCACGTCTATTTTTCTTATCTAGACTTCTCTCCTAAGCCTCAGGAATGGACAGCCCGTTGCCTACTGAGAAGACCCCTCTGGGGGTTCCTGAGGTGTGTTAGCCTCAGTATGAACAAAACTGAAGGCACTCTCCTCTCTTGCATAGGTATGCATGCTCCCATGAACACCAGCATCTGCCCTGTTGACCTGGGGGGGTGGCATCTGTAGGCCCACCTCCCCCCTGCCCCCGCTTTCTTTATACAGAGTGACCAGACTCTAACAATTTGGCCTCCCTTGGACCCCTCAGCTCTGAACACCCTTCTCAATCTGACTGCCCTGCCTTCAACCCGCCCTCATCAGTTCTCTGCTAGATTTTGTTAGAATCTCCATCTTGGCCTCACGGCCTGGCCCCACACTGCTCCTGGGGCATCTCTATATTTGCAAATCCTACCATGTTCTCTCTTTTTCTTAGAAGCGTTCCATTTTTTTTTTTTTTTTTTAGGAAAATCTCCAGATTCCCTGGTGGGGTTGTGGCCCTGCGTGATGGGTCCTCCCTTGCCTCTTTATCTGTGTTGCTGCCTTTCCCCCACATTTCTCCTTTTATTTCAGCTCGGTGGAGTCTGAGCCATTTCCACACTGCTGCTACTCACACCTTCATTGCTTGGGACCTGCTCATCCCTCTGCCTAACGTGCCGCTCCCTCCCCTTCCTCTGTGGCTGACTCCCCTGGTCCAACAGGATCCAGATCCAGATCAGGTGTTGACTCCTGTAGGAAGTATCCTTGAGCACACGCCTCTTTTCTCCACCAGAATGGGTGACCCTCAGCTGAGCTCACATGCCCATGGCTGGGCTCACATGCTGTGGTCTGACTTATTCTATCTCATTGTCCTTTGGTACTCATTTTCTGTCATCTGCAGTGAGCTCTTGGAGGGCAGGGAGATGGCCTTCATCCCTGTATTACCAGAACCCAGAAGATTAACAGAGACACCTTGGTCCTTATCCATTCACGCATGCCTCCCTTCAACAAATATTTTAAATCAACTGCTCTGAGCCAGACACGAACATCTGTTTCATACAGACCCAGCCCTTAGGAGTTTATGGTCCAGCAGGGAATACAGACACAGGAAATGGACACGGGTGTTATAGAGTATTCTAAGTGGTCTAACAGAAGTATGTATGGGCACTAGGGTGACCGAGAGAGTGGTATTCCTGCCTGCAGTGTGCTTAGGGAAAGGTTGACAAGGGTGAGCAAGGCTGAATCTTGAGAGATGAGATGTTTGCGAGTCTACAAGGTAGGGAAGAGCACAGGGAGCAGAGGAAGGAGGAAGAGCAGGAAGGACATAAATGGCATTTGGTATTGGATGTAGCTGCGTGTGGATGGAGCATGAGGGGTGTGAGGTTGGGGGAGAGGGGAGAGAGATAGCCGCAGAGCAGGCGGATGGGCATCCTTTACCAAGCTAAATACTGAGGACTTTATACATGGCATTGAGGAGCCGTGCTAGGTGTATTTTAAGAATGGATAGATTTGCAGTTAAATGATCAGTTAATGACTGTGACACATCTCTCAAGTAACACAATGCATACCTAAATGCAGTTTGACCATAGAAAGTCTCTAAGGAATGCTTTGAAGCAGGCCAACCTTTGAGGATCTCTCAGAGCTCACCCTGGGATCACTCCTGGCTTCCACAAGGCTTGACGTGGTGGTGGAAGGGGCAGCTCAGCAGGTGGCCAGCTGCCATGGTTCTGAGCTGCTCTCAAGACTTGCTAGACTAATCATGGCCACTCTCAGCCCTTGCAATGTGCGGCTCTAGCAGTCCAGGTGAATGAGCCGTGTTACCAGAAGCCCTTTCCAACCTCAGACACATCAAAATTCTGGTGTGAGGCCATGCCCTTTTTCAGAGTCTGAGACTGTTTGGTGCTCTCTCTCTCTGGACCTCTCTCGATTTGACCACAGAGGACCAGTGATTTTGATTCTAACTGTCAACCCTTTGGTTGGATTGTTTCCTCACCCACCACCTCTACACAGGGTTTCTTAGCGCTGAACTCAGTAGCCTGGATAGCTACCACTTACTTCGTGCCTACTGTGTGCCAGGCTCAGGGCTAGGGGCTTTACATACATCATCTCCAATCCTTATAGCAACCCTGAAAGGTAGATACTTTGGAGACTTTGGATCCCAGATGACAGGAGGAATAAGATGACTTGGAGGACTTGAAGTTCAACCAAGGTCAGAAGTCTAGGTTGCTTCCCAACAGGCTCCACGATGTATTTGGAAAGTCTCCCTTGTTGCCACCTTTTCTAAGATCCGGGCTCAGTCTCAGTCTAGTGTATCACCTACTAATATAGGGGACTGACAGGTCCCTGGATTCCACTGAGGTTTATTGCTGTCCTTTAAGTTCAAGACTGTACCCTTGACCTTTCTAGGTTTTTACTACAGGTAGATCTTACTCTTGCTATTGGCTTCATGGGAGGGAATAAGCACTACTGCTCTCATCTCCTTAACCTAATCATGCCAAAGCACACTAAGCCCTTTATTAGGAATCTCTTTATTAGGGGCCCCAGTAAGGAAGTGCCATTAGGTCTCTATCTTTCCCGTCCTTGGTGCCAAGGTAGGATAGCTCACAGGGCATTATACCTTTGTCCTTTGGCTATAAGACTTTTATAGCCAAAGAAACCCCAACTCAAGCATCAGATGTGGCTGGAGAGAGATAGAAAATTAAGGACTCCCCCTGGGCTGTGACTTGGATTTCCTTTAAGGGCAGAATTCTAGGGTAATTCGAGGGAAAACACGTAGATTTAGATTTCAGAGCATCATGTGAACAAGCAGAATATGATACCCCAGGTTTTTTTTAACAGCCCTAGCCTCCAGCCAGATTTGTCAGTTTGGATATTTTAGGTGTAAATTAGCAGAAGACCCAATTAAAATTAGTTTTGGTTAGGGGTTTATTTTTCTTGGCTCTCAGGAATTTCAGAGGTAGGAAGGTGGCTTGGAGGCTCAGTGATCTGGGGCTCTGGGCAAGGGTCTCTGCGATTTTCTTGGTCCTTCCCTCAGGATGGCAGCTGGCTGCAGGTGGCCCACACCTTTACATGGCTGTGGTCAAAGGTGGGAGGTAGAGGGTGGCACAGGCAGGGAAGGCATTCCTCCTTCCATGCTTTTTCCCCAGCAGACTTCCCTTATGTCCCCTGGACTGGAACTGGTTCACATGCCCACCCCAAAGTCAGGGTATCTCTTCCCTGACCACATTGCTGTATGCTTGCTACCTGAGTTCTCTGGGCCAGCAAGAAGAGACAGACAATCAGTCAGACTTCTCCTGCACTGCATGTGGTATTCTGATTTTATTGTCTACCATCCCCTTTCACCATCCCAAGAGCAGCGGTCTGCTTTTCCATGATCCTTTTCAAGGTAGCTACATCAGAGGCCAGAGGGTTTTCTGTACTGGTTAATTATTCTTGTGTTTCTTAAGATGACTTTGGCTATAAGGAACAGAAACCCCAACTCAAACTAGCTTAAACAATTATATATATATATATTTTATATATACATAAAACCCTTTAGAAATAAGGCCAGCTTTATGGCTGGCATAATTCGGTGGCCTTACCTCCATTTCCCTGCTCTTGTCCATGTGACGGGTTCACCCTCAGCCTGATGGTGGGATGCCTCATTTCTGTGAAGAAAAATGTCCTGAGGAAGCTAGGAAGGGTCACTTAGGAAGTTTTCCCACAGTAAACCTCACCTTGTGTTACTGATCCAGATTGTTTCACAGGCTCATTCCGGCCCAAAGATTAGCAAAAGGCATGGAATGACTCTACTTTTGGAGACGATCAGGCCCACACCTGGAGTGGAGATGGTTTTAGCTTGTACTGAGGGGATGGGCTGTGTTGGGGAGGAGTGGATTCCTGAGCACAGCTGGAGCTCTGTAGGAAGAAGAAAGGGGAATGGATGTTAGGGAGGCAACTAGCAGTCTTCATGGCCAACTCTCAGGGCAGACTTCTTAGAAGTGGTAAGCCACCAATAAGAACTTTATCTTGCTTAGTCAAACCAAGTTGAAAACACTGAAATGAAAGATGGCCACTTCTGCTGTTCCGCAGGCTGTTTTATCAACTTCTTTGACAGAGTGCAGTGCCTTCCAGGCCTAAATGTGTTTAGCAGTTTCAATTACTCCTTTTCCAAGTCAGGTTCTCTAAATAATTTAATAAATAAATATTCCTCTAGAGCAAGTACCTGCCATATGCAGATAGGAAAGCAGACGCAGGGAGGTTTGGAGATTATTTAAAGTCACAAGTGACCACTGTTGAGTTGGCAGTTTGAGGTCTACCAAGCAGAACAAGATGCCACCCAAGAATCAGCAAGGACTGGTAGGACACGAGGAACCAGGCAGAAGTACTGTCGTAAAGCTGAGGGAGCCAGTGTCCAAGCTGGCCCTCGGTGCCACCCGTCTCCTGGAATTTATATCCTGCGTGGATCCGTCTTACACTGAATAGAGCAGACATTTGTTAACCAACAGGATGTTGTGGAAATGATGCATATGACTTCTGAGAGTAGGTCATAAAAGACATTGTAGGGGCATCTAGGTGGCTCAGTTGGTTAAGCATCTGGCTCTTGATTTCGGCTCAGGTCATGATCTCGGGGTCGTGGGATTGAGCCCCATATGGGGCTCTGTGCTCAGTGTGCAGTCTGCTTGTCCCTCTCCCTCTGCCCACCTCCCACACTGAGTTCTTTCCCCCCCACCCCGGAAAATAGAAAAAAAAAAAATATATATATATATATATATAAAACCTTGCTCTTTCTTAGATCTCTTACTTTAGGGGAAGCTGGCTGCTATATTGTGAGGACACTCAAGTAGCCCCATGTAGAGGTCCATGTGGTAAAGAGTTAAGGCCTCTAGTCAATAGCCATTAAGTAGGCAATCTTGAAAGGAGATCCTCCAGCCCCAGTCAAGCCTTCTGATGACTGCAATTCAGCCAACATCTTAACTGCAATCTCATGACAGACCATGGACCAGAACCACCCAGTTGTTTCAGGCTTTCTGACTCTCAAAAACTGTATGAAATAAAAAAAATGCCTGTTATTTTAGGTGGATACGTTTGGGGGTGATTTTCTTCACTGCAATAAAGAGCTAACAGAGAGGCCTCGGTACCTTGGACCTCACCTCACATACCAGAGCAGGGCTTGAGAGTCAACTACTCTAGCATCATTTTCAGGTCAAGATAAGACTTCTGCTAACCTGCTCACTTGGGATCAACGTAGGGTATGGTCAGCCTTCAGCTTAAAGATCCTCAGAGCATACAGCTGGGAAGGGATGGGGCCGTATGAGAGTGTGTTTGTGTGTTAACACACATGTGGAGTGTATGAATGTGGGTATGTGAATCCGTGTTGTTTCCTTGTACCCTCTATAAGGGAAAAAAAGGCCTGTTTGCTCTGCCTTCTGCCTCCAAGGTGACTATGAACCCTACTTTCCTATTTCCTCAGGGTTTCTTTCTTTTCTTTTCTTTCTTTTTTTTTTTTTTTTTTTTTGGTATAACTGACATATAACATTATATAAGTTTCAGGTGTATGTCTTTTTAAACTAGATTTTACTTTTTAGAGCAGTTTTAACTAATGAACCTATTGTAAACACATCATCATCACCCAAAGCCCATAGTTTACATTAGGGTTCTCTCTTGGTGTTGTACATTCTATGGGTTTGAACAGATGTATAATGACTTGTATCCACCATGCAGAGTAGTTTCCCTGCCCTCAGGATCCTCTATGGTCTGCTTGTTCATCTCTCCCTCCTGGGCAGATGGTTTATCATGGCCATACCTTCACTGAATCTGTGCTTGCTTTTGTGTTTAATTTTTTACTTATGTAAAGTAGTGATTGGCAGTAAGGAAGTGGAGAAAACCAGTGCAGAGTAACCTCTAAAGAACTTTGGTGGAAGGAGAAGTGACGATAGGGAGTGTTAGGAGGTGAATCAAGAGGAAACAGCTCCCCAGGGGCCCTCTCCCCACCCCCTTCGGCCCTGCATCCTGGCCCCACACAGCAACCCGCTGGTTTCATGATTCCCCACAGAATGTGAGGTTCGACTGAAGATGGATGACAAGTGTATTTGCAATAAGAATGCTTCTCAGTGGGCTCCTGGTTAAAACATTTTGGCATATCCAAATGATGGAACAGGATGCAGCTGTTAATATGAACAGTGCCTGAAACCCCTCAGGCACATGAGCTGAGTTTTCTAGGGTCTGAAAATCAAATAGCAGGATCATGTATACAGACAGTATCTTTTGTACGAAGATAAAAATGTAGTCTATGAGAGTATTCTATGTGTGTTTGTGTGTGATATATATACGGGTATATGAATGAGCTATATCTATGTATCCTAACATGAAAGATTCCCAAGTGAAAAACCTATCAAGTTTTAAAAGTAGCAAAATCATATCTAGATGTAAAATAGTGAGAAATAAAAAATGACATAGGTGCATGGATCCATGGACTACATATGATGTCAATGCCTAGAAAGGGGGCTAGAAGCATGCATTGCAAATGGTGGGAATTGTGGCCTCTGAGGGGGGAAAGTGGCCATGGGAGGGATGGCACAGGTTTTCAGCATTGCTCTGTAGACTTCTATATTATTTGAAACTTGTACAGTAAGGATGTGTTCATGTCTTATGTAAGAAAAAAAAAAAGAATCAATGAGGGTCAAAAATGAAAGCAGTGTGATCACTCTTGGTGCCATCCTGGGAACCTAGAGGACCAGAAGCTACCGACATGAGGGGACACATCCCACATTTAGTAAATCATGCCTATGCTGGGAGCTGACCAACAGAGGGTCATAAAAGAGAGAGGGAACGTCCCAGGCCCAAGTCCCTCACTTCCGCAGCCATGGGGCTACCAGGGAGCTGCGAGGAGGCTGAGCGAGAAAGTCCATGTCGAACAGTGGGAACCCTGGGCAGCTGGTGGGCAGTGGGGAGGGGAGAGAAACCAACCACAGCCTTCTCAGGGCTGTGGGACACAGCCATTTCTCTACAATTTTCAGGATGTGGAATTTTAAAGATTCTCTTTTGAACTCTGATTTACTAAAAACTCAAACTATTTCTGGAGAAGGCAGATGGTCACCCCGTGGCTGGCGATGCCTGAGCCCGACCGTGAGGCCGCCGTGTGGCCAGCGAGGTGGGCCAGCATGTTGGGACATGTGGCCACAAAGGCCAGTCTGCATGTGAGAGCAACAGAGGGCGCTCAGAAACGGAGGGTATTTTCTGAGAATGAACATCTCATCCCGGAGGAAGGAACATCTGAATCTTGGCTTAAACTGAGATGCTGCACGAGTGGCCCTGCCCTGCCACGCTCTATCTGGCTACCGAAGCCAAAGGGTCTCCGCTCTCCTCTCCATCCCTAAAGAGGGTACCTGGGGGCTCCACTTCCAACACCTGCTACTGCAAGGGAGACCCAGGAGGAGGAAGGGCCCTGGCCCTAAAGGGGGACATGGACATATACGTATATGTGTTGGTCTGGGGACTGTGTGGAGCGTGAATACTTGGCAAACACACAGAGAATGATTATTTGAGGACTTGCTATGGTGATACAGAGATTGGGGTTAGGAAACCAATTCATAGCACTGATGAAATTTATAACCTTAGGCCCGCCCGTATGTAATCAGCTTGCAGTCCTATCTGCACATGAGATGCACCTGGGGAGCTTTAAAAACATACCTGCCTGGGCCCCACTCTGGATTGATTGAATCAGAACCCCTCGGGGTTGTGCTCCCACCAAAGGTCCTCCTTCCACAGAGGAAGACCCACTAGGAGATACGCCCTGGCCAGGAGGAGAGAAAACCCTCTTTGTGCCCAGGCTCATCTCCCAAACCTTGGGAAGCTTGTCTACGCTGTGAGGTGCTGTTTTACTATGAAAATTACTCTCCGTAAATCAATAGTAAATTGATATTAAATGTAGGAAAATGGGTTTCAGCTACCCTGGCTAAGAAGTGCCCTTACCTCCCTTTGAAAGTATCCCTATTTATTTATGGAAAGTATTTCCCCTTTATAAAGCACAAAGATTTATTGAGAGGAAGGTGCAACAGAGCACTGGGTTGATAGTTACCATGGGGAGGGTTTTGTGGTGTGCGTAACTTCTCTTTGCCCCTTGCAGGCAGAACAAACAGGCTTTGGTGTTCTGAGCTCTGGATTGTCTTGGTCTGGATAGGGAAGGGGTCAGTGTTATGCCCCATCACGTTTTATGATGGAAGTGTTAGTTCTGAAGTGTAAGGAGAGGCTAGAAAAGGAGGGGATGGGGGTGGGCTTTGAAGGGAAGGGAGTGGCCTGGCTCTGAGGGCAAAGGGAGGCGGCCGGTCTTGAGTATTGGGGGCCTGTGTGCCTCTCACGTCCAGCATCCTGAGCTGTGATACACCCAGCATGAATCAAGCAGAGGAATTGGTGGAGACCTCGTGGTGAGCATTGAGTCTCAGGACCTGGGGGCCAAGGGGGACTGCCCTGGGCCTCACGTGGCCTGGAGGTGGTGAGACCACCAGAGGGGCCTGCAGAGGAGCTGGGGAGCTGGACCACGGGCCGGGAGATGGGGATGGTTACCACGGTGCATCCAGGGCCCCTGCTCCATGTTCCTGGATCCTAGAAACTTTAGCACTCTGGAGTTCTTTGATGTTCACAAAGGAGGGACAGGAACAGGGTGGCCGGGGACAGCCAGATTTCACTTTCTTTGGAGAAACTAAGCACTTTGGAAATTCTTATGTTCTCCGGTAGTGGAATGATTCCCACCACACACAGAGATTTATTGGTTTACCGGGAGGTCATTGAAGAAGAAAGTTTCCACCTAGTGGCTTTAAAGGAGGGGGAAGAATTGAAGTTAGGTGTGTGGAGAAAGGAGAACGCATGAACAGAGCCTGAGAGCTAACTGTATGATTGGGAGAGGCCAGCAGAGAAGCTCCTGGTAGCGGGTGTTCCAAAAGGGACTATGGGACCAGAAATCTCTGCAGTTTTCTGTGGGTTGTGGATATAAAGCCTTCCTCTGCCTTCTCCAGGACATTGTCAGTGAAGTTGAAACTCATTCCCTAATGCTTTTGTGTGGGCAGCTTCTCTCCCTTCTTCCTCATTGGAAATGTTTCAAAGTAACTGTGGATCATTGCTACCCAAAATCATTGCTTCCTCCTACTCTTGACCCCTGGCCTCATGTTCCTCTCTCAAATGCAACCACGTTTCTGGAGATAGTTGTTCATGTATTTTTTCTTAAACGGTCACCTGTATGCTCAATGTCCTACCCTCGCCTTGGTCTGGCGACAATTTACCTCTGCCCCTCGGACTCAGCTTTATAAATGTAACTTAGTATTCCATTTAATGAATGTACCATCACACCTATAGTTGGAGTTTTGGGTTGTTTCAGTCCGCCTGTACTGTTACAGTGTATTTCTGTGTGGTGTGTGTTCTCTCCCAGAACTGAGAGGGAGGCGATGTGTTGCAGGCGTGACTGGAGGGCACTTGGCAGCTGGCAGTCAGAGGACCAAGAGAGATTAATTCCAGAAATTGTTAATATTGGGGAACTTTGGGGCTTTTTCAGCCCAGGTATTGGAGGTTTGAGGTGATCCTCAAGAGCTCTCAAGAGCTGATCGTTCAGTTTTCTGCTTCTTCAGAATCCCAGACATACTTAACTTACTTCTAGCGAGCTTGCAGTAGGACCTCGAGGATGGAAGCCCACCTTTACATTCCTGGCAATGCTTACCCACAGGCTCTCCATACAGTTTGATTGAATCTAATATCGAATTAAATATGCCTTATTTTTTGTGAAATATTTTTATTCGTGTGTTTTGTTTTTTTTTTTTCCCCTCTGAATCTTCCAGTGGAGGAGTGGTTCTTGCAAAGAGCTTCCAATTATTTCTGGGAATCATGCACTTAATAATAAATCGTTTCAGCGACTGCAGTATATCTGTGAAACTTTTTACCTTCCTTCTGACTCTGGCCCTCTTTGGGGCCCTCCTGCTGTGTTGCTGGGCTGAGCAGTACTCCTCACTTTTGACGCGACCTGAGGCTCTACGCTGGGAGCCGTATTCACAGGAGGGGCACGGGTCCTCCAAGTTCCTTGCCGTGTCACCATACTCCTCACCTACTAAAAGGAAGAGCAAAAGTATTCAGGTTTGGGTGTTGGCTTCTTCTTCCAGAACTGGGTCAATGCTTATGCATTATGAAACCAAGTACCTCACACCCTCATGACTTCACAAGCTTCCTTTGGGAGGACTAAGTGGGTGGCTGCTGGATAGGGAAGTTGTTTCCTAAGAGTTGCCTTTTGAGATGAGTAAGCAGGCCGATGCCACCTGATGGACTATAGGTCCACATTCTGACACACAGTAGCCCACTGGGCTGTTGTTATTCATGGTTGAAAATTCTCTTCCCTGGTACAAGAAGAAATTGGTTAGGAAGGAAGTTTTATGTAAAAGAAAGGAGAAAGAGAATTATGCAATCTCCATTTTTGTTTCTTCCTCACCTGGTGGAGTTCTGTGGCAACATTCGCAGAAACACTAGGACCTACTTCAGTTTTTCTCAGTTGTGATGGTGGGCGAGGTGCCCTCGGGAAGTGCTGCGGGAACTCTGGGCTGGGCGGGCTGAAGTTCAGGTGGTGGTCCCCAGTGTGGTAGAAAGCCCAGCAGCAGCTCTGATAGGCTGGGGCTCATGCCATCTGAGCTGTTAAATATTTTAGGTGTGGCTGGGCATATTCTGAAAATAATATTCACTATCACACAGTAGTTTTATACATGGAGACTATAAAAGGGAATTTCTCTTGTAATTCAAACTACACGAGGTGAAGTTCAGTGAAATACTTTGGCTGGTGAGATGGAGTAATGCAAAAGACAGAATGGAAGGGAAGAAACTACTGGGGACCAACCATTCCAGACGTTGGGACAATGGTAGTAAGAACTTCGCACTTACCAGAAGGGCACATGGATGGAATAAGGTAGAGAAACACTCACCTACATAAAACAGAGGTGATTCTTATTGGGCACCAGCTGGGGTAACGCATGGAGAAAACCCATTATGCTAACGCCTTCTGTGTATGCTGGCTGTGGGGACGGGGTGCATTGTCACACATGGAGATTGAAATCCCTGTACCACTGGGGCTGCATATGGCGCTCTTGAATCCGGCGGCTCCTGAGTGGCCTTCCAGTACGCCCTTGTTTGGTCTTGTCATTCTGTGCCTTCAGGCTTCCAGGCTGTGAGAGGGCTTTCTGAAGCAGAGGGCCACAGAGGACAGTGTGTAATGGTCAAGAGCTGGGCTTCAGTGTCAGGCAGACCTAGGTTTGGTCCCTTGCTGTCACTGACCGGTCATATGAATTCAGTCAAGTGACTTCATCTCTCCAGCCCCCAGTGTCCTCTTTGATGGGCAATACTAGATTTTGCAAGATGGGAACCTCCCTCAGAGGAGAGGTGAGGATTACATGACACAATGAGGGAGTGCTCAGGAAGTTGTAGCCAGGACTGCTCATCTACTGGGGTGAGAGAGAGATTCTGGGGGTTCCACTTCATGCATGTAAGAGGAGACAGAGATGTCATGAAGGTTCAGGAACTCCTTAAGGTTAGGAACCTGAAAAGGGTGATGATCAGGAATAATGAGCATAAGGAAACTGTAAGGCTTCTGAATCTTTGAACTGTTCCCAGTCCTCCGTGAGCCTCTAGTACTAATGAAGAAGAAAATCTTGCTCCTCGTTTTCAGGAGTGTCCCTCAAAGGTAGCTGGAAGGATGTGTCCTAGGCCTCTTCAAATTTAGGAGAAGAAAAAACTCCCAGGAAACTGAGTAGACAGAAAAACAAAACTGCTGGTAGCCCGGGGTCTGCAGGAAGGAAGAAAAAAGTAGCTGACGGTCAGCCGAAGCTCCAAATGTGGCCCTGGGGATTTGATCAGCCTGCAGTACTTCCTGACACAGTGGCTCCTGGAAGCCAGTTTACCCAACAACACTCCCTGCGTGAGCTCAGTCCAAGTTCATAACTTACTACAAGTAAACATTTGTTGGACGAGCACATCATTGAATGGGCGGGGTAGCTTAGCTGACAGTTGCTGTTAGCTGATCTCGAGACGGCCAAAGTTACCAGGTGTGCCTTATCCCATCATCACCGAGAGCAGCAGAGCTGGGCAGTTGAAGGGTTTTTGCCTGCTTCACATGCCTTCTTCCAGCGCCAGAACCTGTCTTTACCCTTTGGAGAACTACCTCACTCCTACGCTTGGCCCTTGGTTTGGGTTCTATCCTTTAAGACTCCGTTCTGGTAGGACATGACCTCTGGTTAGTTCTCAAATCCCCATGCCAGGAGTGGGCGTGTGACACCGGCTGGCCCTATCAGAACCAAATCACTTTGTTCAAAGAGAGGCACATGGTACCATCCAAGCCAATGAGCTGCAACTCCCGATACCTGGAGCCATTGGGACACGGGTGTTCTCTTCTTGGGAGGCTTTATGCTTGTATGCCTGCAACTATTGAAATTTTGCCTTCCGTTTAGGAAAGTCTGAGTTTGGATGAGGCGGAGACAAGAATAAAGTGGGGACAAGGGAGGGAGATAGATGCCTGATGATGTTATTTGAACACCTGCCTCTGGTTAAGCCTGACCCACCCCTGGACTTTACCATTGCCTGGGCTAATCGATTCCCTTTTTTGCTTAAGTTGGTTTGAGGTAGGCTTTCTTCACCTAAATACAGCAGGAAACTGAGGGGGCACCCTCTGTTTTCTCTTCACCAGGGGAGTAGAAAAGCAACAGGGTCCTTTTCCTTGCGACCTGGATCATAGATCTCCCACCACTTTTTAAGGGTTGATCTTTTCGTGCCCTCTTTTGGTTTTCCCAACCCACCTGTTAACTCAAGTTCTTAAAGCTAGTCTGAAATGAATTTCACATTTGTGAAATAAGGGGAAACAGAAGCTGGTGAGAAAGAGAAAACATTTTATAATGAGATAGGATTTTTTGCCAACATCAACCAGTGTAAGCACTGCCAAGTCTGGATCAGGGGCTTGAGTGGGCTTGGATCAGGCTCCGAGGAGGGAGGGTTGCCTTTTTCTTGACTGTATTTTGACAACGAGTAGGAAATGGCTTTAAGAGAGCAACTGAAAAGGTGGAAAAGAAAAAAAAAAATGCATCTGGACAGTGGATACGAGTATTCTGATATTTTTCAAGTTCTAAGAGTGTGGGCTTGGGGTTTAGTAAGTATGAAATACGTCTTGCTCCACGTCTATGTCTCTGGTAAGAGGAAATGTATCTCTTAGTGGAACCTGAGAGGCAAGTATAAACCGCCTTTACGTTCATATGGCTTGACAAATATTCCTTTCTCACCCACGGGTCAGATGAAATGTGATTCTTTCTTGTTCCTTGTTCTCCTTTCTGTATCATGTCCAAAATGGTCTCCGCCGTGTATGACTTTGGGCAAGTCCCCAGCTTGCTTCAGTGTTCTCATTTGTAAAGTGAGCAGTTTGGATTAGACCAGTGGTTCCAGCTTTAAACAAAACAGAATCGAGGGTCAGGGTTCTTGGTTCAAACATGGCTTGCGCAGAACTCGGCCTCGCCAGGGGCTCCTGACGTAAGTCCTTGAGGCCCTGGGACTCTGAGGGACTGTTCCGGAATGCCCGCCCCCCCTGCCCGCAGATGTTTGCCAAGGCCTTTCCCGCTCCAGACATGACACTTCTCTCATCCTAAGAGCCACCTCTTCGTGAAACTCTTTCAGTAGCCCGGCCCGTGCCGATCGCATCTTTTTCTGTGCCCCACCGGCATTGGCGAGCACGCCGCTCACACCCTGGCCCGTGTTTGCAAACTGACCTAGATGTGGGGATTTGTCTTCTGGTGAAGTCCGTATATCCTCATGTTTCTTTTGGGAAGTGGCTCGAGAGTTACTTCATAAACTGAGTATAATAGAAAGAACCACAGGGAATGCGGAGAGAAGCTTTGTTCATAGCCTGGGGAAATCTGGATGTTTGCCCCCTGTGGCAAGTCGCCTGTGCTGACAGAAGCTGAGTTGCTGCTCCAGAGGCCCCCCAGGGCGGAGTAGGGCCAGCACACTGGAGGGCCCCGCATCGGTGCTTTGTCCAGACCTTTTTTCCCCAGTGCACATGCCGGCCAGGCTGTGGTAGATGGACGGTCACGGAAGTTGTCCTTGCGTTCAGGGTGCTGGCCTCACCTTTCAGCATCACTGCTCCAGTTCCTGGAGTGGGAGATTAAGTTACCATTGGAAGCATCACCAGGAGGAAAAGACTGGGCCAGTTGTTTGTGCCCCACCCGCCTTAGTCATTTCCTCACCGCTGTGAGGAGACTTCTGCTTTTCTGACTAGAGCTTACCACTCTCCTCCTGACTTTGGGGATCCGGGTAGATTTTATGGGGCTTAAAAACATACTTCATGTGGTGCAATTTCAGTCAGGTCTGGCCTTGTCCAGTGTGGGGCCTAACCTAGGACTATGTGTAGGGCGAAAGGGTCCCTGAGGCTCAGGTAGACGTTAATGTGTGAGCACCATCTAGTGGTAGTGAAATATGAGAAATCTTTCCTATGGGTGGACAGAAATCTTTCCTATGGGTGGACATGAGAAATCTTTCCTATGGGTGGACAGAAATCTTTCCTATGGGTGGACATGAGAAATCTTTCCTATGGGTGGAGCTAAGTAGTATTCAGGAATCTTTGATGTCCAAAACCAATTCTACTGAGAATATGATTTTAAGCAAAATTATAATAAACACACTAGATTATAGGTATATGGTAATTATGCTAAACATAAACATAATTTTAGTTTTATCTTAATGATTCCAAAAACAGATGAGTGTCATCATAATGAACACTAATTATTATAGAGTGCCATAAATGTAACAGCTTGGAAAAAAAATCTATAGGAAACTTTTTATCTCATCTAAGTTTCTATTTTTTTAAAAATGTGTACATCCAGAAATAATATACCATGTAACCATTAGAAGAAAGAGGCTTATATAAAGATCTGGTTAAGAGGGGCACCTGGCTGGCTCAGCCAACTCTCGGTTTCAGCTCAGGTCCTGATCTCATGGGTCCGGGGTTGACAGCCCCCATGTCGGGCTCCTTGCTCAGCCAGGAGTCTGCTTGGATATTCTCTTCTGCCGCTTCCCCCACTCGCACTCTTGCTTGCTTGTGCGCTCTCTCTCCTTCTCAAATAAATAAATAAATCTTACAAAAAAAGAACAGGCTAAGAGATATTAAAAGAAAGAAGATGTCTAATGGTATCACTGGAATGCTGTATTTCACAGGGGAAACAGAAAAAATATATATGTATGGAAATACATATATACATACATGTATACTATATATACTATATACATGTATACATATATGTGTATATATATACTATACACATATACATTTTTATGTGTATATATATGATTTACAATATAGCAATACATACTTGTTTTGTCATCCTGGAAGGATACCTAATAAACTAATCTTTGTGGTGGTCTCTGGGGAGAGGAACCAAGGGATTAGGGAAAGGAATTAAAAGAAAACACACACACACACACACACACATTTAATTTGTTGATGCTGTGTTTCTTTTATTCCCTTTGCATTCTGGCAAGTAATATGTTACATATCCAAATAAAGAAAAAATTTAAATATTCAGTCTTTAATAGTACTTATCAATAAATAGTAGCCATCATGATTATTGGTAGTAGCAGTATTAGCAATAGTCATAATATTGACATTTTTCACTTCCTTCTAGAAAAGCTGTGTGCAGAAAATAAATCTGGTTCTTTGAGCTCTCGCGTTATTTGCATCCTGGAGAAGTGGGAGTTGAAGGTACTTTCCAAGCTAATTAAGTCAGTTGCCTGGAGCTCAGTGCTAAGTCTAAGGAAAGAGTTCTCAGTGACAAGATACTTTTTTTTTTTAAAGATTTTATTTATTTATTTGAGAGACAGAGAGAACGAGAGATAGAAAGCACGAGGGGAAGAGGGTCAGAGGGAGAAGCAGACTCCCTGCCGAGCAGGAAGCCCGATGCGGGACTCGATCCCAGGACTCCAGGATCATGACCTGAGCCGAAGGCAGTCGCCCAACCAACTGAGCCACCCAGGCGCCCTCAGTGACAAGATTCTTAATACCAGCCTATAAATGATCATCATCATTTACAAGAGAAATTTGGAGAAAGAATATAGCTGATTCAGTGGGAACTCATTGCTGAAAAATAATTCAAGTTGTCAGAAGCTCTTCTGAAATATTGAATCTTAGAATCTTTGTGTTGTAAAAGGCCTCAAAGATACTGCAGTCCTTTACTTAGTGTTTTCTTGGCCACAGAACTCTTTCTTCTAATGAAATCTTACTCTATATTTCTGTTTGTAACCCATAGACTTGGCAAGAAGGGAAGCCACACAGTTGTCTGTAAGTTCGAATTCAATGTACATATGAGGTATAACTTATGCTCTATCATATGGAGTTTTCCAACAAACACACTGACATGTGTACACCTAATAATTATTGTTAAAATAATCATCTTGGGGGGCAGTTCATTTATTCCAATGGTATATCATTGGTCTTTAAAATTTGGGGACTTCTCTTTTGGAAATGCCTTATTATCAGTTTTCACTGGTGAGGTGAAAGTCACATTACATTATTTTGGGTGACGCTCCTTTGGAGCTAAATCTCCATTAAGCAGCTTAGCCAAATTTCTTAGTTGTCAGATTTATCAGAGATTGTCTATTTCTAAAAATTAAATCTCCTAAAGACAATGTTAATTCTTCCTCTAAATCCAAGAGATGCTTCACTTTTGATGGAGTTTAAGATGCAAGGAAAGGGATAAATGGGCAAACAATTGCAAATAATTTTCACTTAGAAAATGTTCCTTGTGTGAGGTTTTAAAATAGTGGAGTGGGTAAGTCTGGGATGGGTGGAGGGGATGCCAGTGAGAAAGTCTTTAAAAAGGGGAATCCTGCTCCTTCAGGATGATTTTGGTATAATGTGTAGGATTGTAGAGAGACAGACTTGGTTCCTATGGCAACAGAAGATGCAAAAATTAAAAGGCCAATATATCCTTTCTTGTCTTCATAAAATATTCAACAGTTTGCCAAGGTTACAGGCAGATCTCAAGTTAAACCTAGCGCATAGTCATAGTACTCTTTGAATTAATATTTGTTCATTTAGTTTAGGTGAGATGGGGAAATAAGTTTGGTAAATGTAATTTAAATAATTTGAATTATTTTACATAAGCAACATACATCCATATTGATTTTAGATCTGTGAACAGCTGTTGAGGGGTTAAGAGTGAGGGCTCTGAACTCCCCCGCTCAGGTTCAAATTCTGTCTTGACCTTGGGCAAAGAACTTGACATTTCCTGTGCCTTCATCTACTGCTCTGTAAAGTGGGGATAATAAAACCTGCACTTTCTTAAAGGCTGTGGTGAAGAATGTAAAGGAAAATGTTCTGCTTATAGTGGTGCTTGCGAAGAAGAGATCACAATTGACGGTGTCCTTCTCACAGCTGGCTCTGACCGGCTGGAACTGATAAAGGACCAGGACCTTGTATTGACCCTGAGACCCCAGACTCAGTGGTCCTAACTGAAGACTTTCCTAAGTAATGAGCAGTATGGTTTGTTCAGCCAACCGTGTTTAAACCCCGTGGACTCCTTCTGTCCTCTGCAGAGTACTGGATGTCAGTCCTTAGTTAGCAATAACCACATGAACACCTCCCTACCCCGAGGACTTTAAAAACTCTGATTTTTCCCTCTCAGTGAACTTTTACTCACTCAGTGAATTTTTTTCACTAGCCTGTTCTCCTTTGTCTGGCAAATCAATAGATTTGTTTTTATTTTTATCTATTCATGCATCCATCCATCTCTTCTCCACTTATTTATTACCTCTGATGGTCTTTTTAAAAATTTTTTAAAAGATTTTATTTTTCAGTAATCTCTCATCTCTACATCCAATGTGGGGCTTTAACTTACAACCCCAAAATCAAGAGTCGCATGCCCGGGGCACCTGGGTGGCTCACTCAGTTGTGTGTCCAACGCTTGATTTCAGCTCAGGTCATGATCTCAGGGCTGTGGGATCCACGCTCAGCAGGGAGTCCACTTGAGACTCTCTCTCTCTCCCTCTCCCTCTGCCCCTCCCTGCTCATGTGTGTGTGCGTGAAAGCGTGCGTGCATGTGCTCTCTCTCTCAAATACATAAACAAATCTTATAAAAAAAAAAGAGTCACATGCTTACTGAGCTGGTCAGGTACCACTTACCTTTGATGGTCTTTGTTTTACTTTTGACAGGCACAGTAAATTAGTGTATATAAGGCACTGATATGTGACAACTATTATTATCTTATTCTCTCACTGGTATCTTGTGTATAATAACACATGTCACTGAGATATTTTAATTATATCTCTGTAAAAGTATACACGAATAATAATACATAGATTTTAGATGATAGAATGTTTCTAACTCAAATTTGTAAGTATGGGGTGCTTGGGTAGCTTAACCTATTAAGCGTACAACTCTTGATTTCGGCTCAGGTCATGATCCCAGGGTCTTGGGATTGAGCCCTGTGTCGGGCTCCACACTGGGCATAGAGCCTGCTTAAGATTCTCTCTCTCTCCCTCTCCCCACCGCGTTGCTAGCCCCCCAACCCTGTGCATGCACGCACACACCCTTGTGTGCTCTCTCTCTCTAAAAAAGAAATTGAGAGTATGATGTGGTATTCAGGAGCAGGAACGGGAACCTCCTTTTGCATCAAGAGGAATGGCTAGTAAGATTTTGAGCCTGACCAGTGCGGATGAGGCTGAAACATTCAGGTCTAAGTTCAGGGTCAAACACAGACATTCAAAAGATTTGTCATCTGATTCTTTCTAACTTATGGACCTTTGAAAATTATAACTCTGAACTCTTTAAGGAAACAGGGTTAAAAGGTAGTTTGTTGGTATATGAGCATCTGCAAAAAAAAAAAAAAAAAAAAAAACCAACCCGTTTCAAAAGCTCAGCATTGGCGCGCACGCACATGCCAGAGCCTTGGCCTTTTGCTGTAGACTCCCGGCACAGCACACAACGACATGCCTTTGTTACCAGGGAAATGACTTTCTCAGAGCAAAGAGATGTTGAGGACGCTTCTCAGTAAGTGATACAGAACAAGGCCCTGTTGTTTCTTAGACCTGCTGTTCCGGGTAGCCTGAAGGTCTGTGTCCTCCCTGCCCACCCTACCCATTGCTGCTACAGTGGTAGCAGCCAGTGTGGCTTCCTTGGTGAAGTCCAGCCCATAGCTGACAATCTGCCTTCCCTTCCTACTTGCTTGGGCAATTGTGGCTCGTGTTTGAAATGACCTGTGAAGAAAGGTCTTTGGCAATTTTGCATCAGTCTCCGAGTGGTGCAGAAATTTCAGACACAGATGTGGACAGGGTCACTGAGGCCGGGACTCTGGATGCCATTGCTTTGTGATCAGATCCCCTGCCTCTGCAGGGCAGGTGTAGGACTGTTGGGTGACTGTATGGCAAAGACAACAGTAGGGACACTCAGAGCCAACAATCCAGGTCCCCACAAGCTGGGAACCAGCTTTGCTTCACATGGGACTTCTTCCTCTTTTAATTGTTCTTTTAGTTGAAATTAATTAATTACTTATTTGGAATTTGTACTTCCTGACAGTTGCCCAACTGACTGCAGCTGCAACTCCTTTCCCCAGATCAACACTGAAGAAAGTACAGAAGTAGGAAAGAAGCATAGATTTTAAAAATTACAAACAAACCACCCACCTCCGTGGTGCTTCTCTGTAAAGGAGGTGCAAATGGGAATAGGGGCAATGGTTCTAGTGCTTGGGTGCATAACCTCCCTTTCCTTAAACTCTTTTCCTGATGTGCAGTATCAGAGGGTACTGATTGCCCCTTTCAATATAAGCTCAAAGGACAGAAAGTACCCCAATTTGGAAAGTCCCCCAATACAAACTATGCAAGCAAAAATATTAGAATGAACAGAAGGAGGATATAAAATGAGCTTGATATAAATATCCTGAAGAAAATGAGAATCTATTAGCCATTTGAAACAAGCATAGGAGATCATGAGAAGAATTAAGTGGAAATATTAAGTATTAAAATAGTTGAAATAAAGACCACAATATATAACATAAATAGTAGGATAAATATAGTTGAAGAATGAATTAGATAAGGTTAAGGGAACTTTCCCAGAAGGGAGCAAGAAAGGAGAAGGAGACAATAGTAGGAAAAGAAAGATAAAAGAGAAGGAGGAAAGAAGTAGAAATGCTAATGTCCAGATCACAGGAGTCCCAGAGAGAGAACTAAAAACCAAATACAGGAGATATTTGGGGGGAAATGATGGAGGTACATTTCCCAGAATTAAAGAACTTTAAAAGTTCTCAGATTGACTAGACTTGTGGCATACCACACAGAGAGATAAAGAAAAACCCATACCTAGGCAAATTTTAGAGCAATTAAAAGTTTCATAAACAAAAGAAAAGTCTAAAAGCTGCTAGAGAGAAAGAAACCATCTTGTAAAGGAGCAAGACTCAGATGACAGCTGACTTCTCACAGCAGGACTGGATGTAGTTAAGAAATGGAGTAACCCACTTCCAACTTAGACTCTTGTATTCCAGCCACATTCAAATGGGAGGGGATTCTCCAAAAGAAGGAGGAGGTTCAGATCCTCGAGGAGGAGGGTGAATGACAAATGTGCACTATGGTAGCTTTGACAAGTTTCTTTAGCTCTCTAAGCATCATTTCTCTGAGAAAGACAATGGCCCTTTGATGTCATCCATCCATCCATCCATCCATCCATCCATATATCTATCCGTCCATCCATCCATCCATCCATCCATCCATCCATCCATCCATCCATCCATCCATATATCCATCCATATATCCATCCATCCATCCATCTATCCAGCAGCAAACATTTATTGAGAGCTATTCTAGTTATCTATTATTTCTTGATGAACTACCCCAAAGCTTAGTGACTGAATCAACCATTTTATTATATCTCATGATTTTGTGAGTTGGGAATTTATGCAGGGCTTAGCTAAGTGATTATTCTGCTCTATGTGGAGTCAACTGGGGTCCTTTGGGACAGGCAGATGGTGCTGATCTGACTTGCATAGTTCAAAATGGCTCCATTATTTGTCTGGTGTTTTGGCAGGGGCGGCTAGAAGGCTAGGCTCAGTTGGGCTCATCTCTCTCTCCATGTGATCCCACATGGACTCTTCAGTAGGGTAGCTGGATTTTGTATGTGAAAGCTCATGGCTTGAAGATACCAAGTTCTCTTTAGGACTAGGCTTGGAGCTGGCATAATGTCACTCCCACTATATTCAGGTGTTCAAAGCAGTCCCAGGCCAGCCCAGATTCAAAAGAAGGAGAAATACATTGCATCTCTTAGTGGAAGGTGTCAAAGAATTTGGAGCCACCTTTAATCCAACTATGGGCCAGGCATACATAGGCCACACAAAAATAAACAATACATGGCTCTGTCTTCAAGAAACTTCTTCATAGTCACATAAGGTCACATGGCAAACAAACAAATGAAAGCAGTAAATGAGATCAATGCAAAGATTCATTGTAAACTGCAAAACACCTCTACTATGAAGATTTGCTCTAAAACTAGAATATAACAAACTCCTCTGATGCTCTCAAATATCTGTTACCAATTTTTGACTGGTTTGCCAGGAATCAGGAACTTAGCAAAGACTTTACCTGGCATAACCTTCCCCAGTTCTCAAACCAGCACTACCACTATAACTTCTACACAATGCTTCTTGCTTAATTACACAACATCTTGGGATCTTGTTTTATATCAGCACCCATCACTCTCCTGCACATCAGTGCCATTTACTGGATGTTTCTCAAGATGCCCAAACAGGCCCCTGGCTATTCAAGAAGAGATTTTCAATTCAGACTGATGCATCCAGCTCATCCTTCAAGGCTCTGATTCCTTCCTCTCACAACTTTTATTTTAATCTGCTGTCCTCTCCTGAGCCACGAGGCAACAAATTCTCAGGCTCCAAGGCTGACAGAGCTGACAACATATTTAAAGGTGCTTATGTTTTATAAGTAAAATTTACTAAGTTCCAACCATGTATAAAGAACTGGACAACCAACCACTTGGAGCAAGTACATTTTCTGTCGCAGAGACTGGCCACCCAGACAAGATTGTAAAACTATACATTTGTTTTTCCTGGTTGGCAAAGTGATATACATAGGTAAAAAACAGGCAAAATTAGAATGTAGAAAATTTGAAGAGTAAAAACAAACAAAAAAGAAATTAGTCATAATCTCATCATCCAAAGAACAGTACTGTTAGCATTTTGATTATTTCCTTCTGGTTTTTCATTTATTTGTTTTTAGTTTTGTGTGTGTGTGTGTGTTTTTTAAAGATTTTCTTTATTTATTTGACAGAGAGAGAGAGACAGCAAGAGAGGGAACACAAGCAGGGGGAGTGGGAGAGGGAGAAGCAGGCTTCCCAGGACCCTGGGATCATGACCTGAGCCGAACGCAGACACGTAACGACTGAGCCACCCAGGCGCCCCTGTTTTTAGTTTTGTTAATAAAAGTAAAAGACTTCATCCTTTAGAACAGTTTTAGGTTTATAGAAACATTGAACCGATAAAACAAATACTTCCCATATATACTCCTTCCCTGCACGCAGCTTGTCCTGTTATTAATATCCTGCATGAGGTACACAGCTGTTATAATTGATGAACCAATATTGAAACACTATTATTAACTGAAATCCCTTCTTCACATTAAGGTTTATCTTTGTGTTATACAGTTCTGTGGGTTTTGACAAATGCGCAAGGTCATGCATCCGCCGTTACTGTATCGTACTGATCAGCTCATCGTTTTATCTTTAGTACTGTCAGACGCCACCATAAGATAGTTCCGCATGCAGCTTTTCTCTCTGCTTTTCTGTTAGAGCCTAACACAAACCTTCCTTTACCTTATGGCACTTCTTCGTGTGTAAGTAAACTCTCATAAACATTATAGAATACGCCAGCCTCTACTTAACCATTCCCCTAATGGTAGACATTCATGCTGCTGACGGTTTTCACATATCATAAGGTATTTCAAAATTAGCTCATGGAAATAGCTTTCCAGGATTTAGGTAACATTTAGAAAAGAAAAAAAAAATCAATTTAGAAAGAAATATGTTGTGTGGTGTCTCCCAGCACCTCCTAGACAAGAGGCTTTTGTCTGAAGGCTTGAGACCCGTGCTATCTGGACTGCCAGTGTCCTTTTGACATGCACTGGTCGGGGAGGTTGGGCCTTCTTAGGAGGCCAGGAGAGAGAGAGACTAGCTGGGGCTTAGCCGCCCTGCTTCCACAGGGAGGCCCTGGGCTCGGGCATCCTCTCCCTTCTCTTTTGTCTCTCCAGCTCTCCTCAGAGCCTTTATCTGTAAACCTGGCACTATTTTCGTTTGCTCTTAGGACTGGTTGGCTCAGTGGGGGAGGATAGCACTGCTATTGGTAGAAGTGAACTTGGGCCGCACAGGACGGCTTTGACGAACACGTCACTTGGGTTAGCCGGGCAGGTCAAACTGCCTCACAGAAACCTGGAACTATGTATATAACTCTGTCCTGAAGTTTTTGCCACAGGGCAAAAGACTGCACAGATAACATCTCTTTACCATCTCTCATACAAGCGCATGTCAGAATTAATAAAATATTTGTTTTCCTGTGGAACTGATAACCATACATGCAGTGTATCTGCAGAACTCTGGAGTCTACCAGCACTTTCTCACACACAGGGTCGCGTTACCTGACAACAGTTTAGCATGGATGCCATTACTGCCACTTTAGAGCGAGAAGCTTTGGCCTATGTGAAGTCGTCAGAGATGACGCGGCCAAAGGCCGCCCTTCCGGTCTGTCGTACAGCTTCCCTGCAGGTATGTGGCAGAACAGGAGGCTGAATGCAGTGTTTTCCTCATCCACCCCAGCTGCCTAAGAATGGGGCAGGCCACCTTTCACACCCCGTCATCCCATCCCAAGACACGGCGGCCAGCCCCAGCCTCCGGGCCCCCACATGGCACCGAGAGCCTTGTTTGTTTTTGCCCTGGGAGTCCAGTTCTGTCCCCTGACCTCTGACCTAGAACTGTGCGTTCCAACCATTCCTGGTCTGTCATCCTGGCTCAAAACAAAGTGAACGAAAGCTCTTTCTTCAGGCCCTGCTTGCATACTCGAGGTGTCAGTGAAAATGAGTGGTGTGGTCATGTGGCTGATGAGTCATTTTGGCCTTGAAATAACAAGTAAAATATACTATAGTTCATTGCCTCATAGGGCACCAGCAGCTGGGAAGCAGTAAACACTGGGAGCATGGTGTTAGGGCCAGACACACTTGGGCTTGAGTCCTATCTTTACACCTCTGAGCTGGATAAACTTAGGCCACTTAAACTCTGTGGGCCTCAGTTTCCACATGTGTAAAGCAGGGCTAAGCATAGTGCTGATCTTCTAGAGCAGTTGTGAGGATTACATGAGAAAAGAAAGGGTAAAGTATTTAGCCTACTGCCTGGTCTAAGTCAGCCCTCACGGTGCTGTTGTTTTTATTACTCAGTCACCAGGAAAACCCAGAAGACTCAGTCTGTTGGGTCACTCACTGGTGTTTCTGGAACTGTCAGCAGACACTGCCACATTGCTAACAGCAGCTTTCTTCATGAAACACCTTTCCTTTTGTCTTTCAGGCCTCCTGCTTCAACAAATGTCCATGGCTTTAGGTCAGGAACCTCTCTGGTAGGGAAAGTCGCCTCATAATTGTGACCCATGGGAACATATCTCTGACAAAGAGCCACAGGCTCAGGTTCGGCGGAGTTTTCCAACATACCGGTTACAGCCTGTCGGAGGTGGCTGGCTGAGGTTGGACTTCAGGATTTCTTTGCTCAGCAGGCTGGAGTTTACTTCCTGTCAGAGTCTGCCCTGGATGTCCTCCACGCCGACGGCCAGTGCCGCCTGGCTGAGGGACTGTGAGTCTTTGCTTCCACAGGGGTGAAGTCGTTTGAAAGGGGGGAAAACTCATTTGTTTGCTGTCACCCTCAAACGTGGTGAGGTCATGAGTAATTCTGCTAGCAGAGCCAGGGTGCTGGCCGCTCATTTGGGTGACACGGTTTTATCTCCCTGTACCGAGTAGTAGGAGATTCAATGGGATAATTTATGTGAGAGTAGCTGCCAACTGTAGAACTCCTTGCGGGTCCAACAAGGAGGATGACGGTAATACCACTTTCCCTACCTTTAAGAGATCACCTCTGGACCCACCCAAATGCACAACCACACTATACCTTGACACACACGCATGTGCACACACACCACACCTCATTCTATAGTGGAGAAAGGATCGCGTGTGCACCCTGAGGATGGGTTGGGATCAAGAGTGTGTATTTCTGCTAGTGTTTTTGTTCTCCTTCCAGTCAGGCCTGGTCATTGCCTCAAAGCAAACAGGGCGCCGGTAGGACGCAGGGGGGTCCGCGGTCAGCTCGTCTGCTGCTCTCCTGAGCGGCGCCCAGCAGGTGGCGCTGCACCCCGCGCGGCCCCGGCCCGCCGGCCCACGCTCCTGAGGAGGCACCCGAGGCCCTGGCAAGTCGGGAAGTGGGTTTTCGCTCACGCCGAACTGCAGCCGTGGCAAACGCAAATGATGACACACCGGCTTGACGAGGGCCTTTGTCAGAGGCACGGGGGATCTGGCGTCACCGCACAACGGAAAACAAAGTGCTTCTGCCTGCCTGGCCAGAGTTCGCTTTGCTCCCCATCGATTCTGGGGCATTTACAGGCAGAATGAGTTCATGTGAAATTTCAGGACCTTGCCATGACTCAGATTCACTTTCTGTAAATCAGTCAGCATTGACCCTTCCCCCCTCGCCTTGGATCGTTACTCAAACTTTTAGGGGACCAATTGTATTTGTGCTCACTGAAGATATTTGAGTATTTCATAAGCACTTCTGTTTTTTTCAAGGGCACTTTTATTTTTTAAAAAGTAACTTGGGGCAGGTTTGTATTTTTGAGAATTTTGCCACTCTTAGTTCCAAAAATAGTTTCGCTTTGTCTATTAATTTACATGTTCAAAAGTATGCCGTTTAGAAATTCAAGTGAAAGCTGTAAAATACTAACTCTGGCAGGAAGCCCAGGAGGGGCTTGTTCTTGGAGAGGTGACTTGGTCAGAGGAGCAGGAAATGTGGGTGAGCAGGGAGTGCACGGAGGGGACCTGCCCAGTTTTTTTTTTTTTTTCTGCACCTAGAAAAAAATGTAGATGACTGGAGTTGATCTGTTCTGAGGATTATGCGAATTTTGGTATTGGGGAAGAGACACAAGATGGGGTTAGAACTGGAGAGAAAACAGATCTGGGAAGGTCTGAAAGGGTTTGAGCCAGTGAACAGGGAGCCCGAATGATACCGTGGATTTACATCAGGAGAAGCACCTGAAGAGAACTTAACTCAGGAGGAGGGGGCACTGGAAAGCTTTTCACCTGCAGGAGGGGGTCGGGAGCAGCTGTGGGCCTGGACACAAAGGTCTGAAGGTCGGGCCACGCAAAGATGACTGACTCTCTTCCTGACTCTCACCAGCATGTTGCTCTGACTCTTCTCCCACATTTACAGGGAAATAGATTCCGGAGAAGTTCCCCACATCCTCATTCCTAGTTTTGGCTAGTTGTTTCTCCGGGATTTTTCCTATCGGTGTCCAATCCCCTCTCCCACCTTGTGTGATCTCAAATCTCATTGTTTCCTAAAAGTTCTCCTACAGAAATCTCTATGCCTTGTTAAATATTTTGTGCTTTCATTTAGGTTTTGTTTCTGGTTTTTGGTGTTTGGTTCTTGTATGAGAAAAATCTTTGGGGACTGGAGAAGGTAGGGAATCCATAGTTTCTCTTGATTTCCCTCTTCCTTGCAGGGCTCGCTGGTGGGGGAGGGGGTGAGGGTCTCCAGCTGTCCCAGGTTCTCTGGCTTTGGTGGAATTGGGTGGGGGGCCCACAGGAAGGGCGTGAGTACAAGCACTGAGCACTTTTCTGGCACAAGGACACGGATGTTTCAGGTGAGTGAGCAAACAAAAGCATAAACACCTTGAAAACCAAGTCCAGCAGAGTTTAGCTTAGTCCAAATAAACTCACCCCCACCCCCACCCCCACGGGCACACAGGAAGAATGATGCTTGTGTGTGTAATATTTTCTCCTGGATGTATGCAATATTATGAGTAATTCTTGGCTTGTGCTGTAAATTCTCTCCTGTTCTTGCTCACTCGGGGAAATGTACCGGAGTTGGAGAAAATGAAAGAATTTGGATTCTTTATAAGTATGCGTGTTGTGTGTGTTTTATGTGAGGGAGGAAACAAATGCAAACGGAAACTTTGCTAAGAGATTATGATCGGTCCCGATTTATTGGGGTAGTTGATACGAACAAGGCCAGAAAACAACAGTTGTTCACCCAAAGAACCATGCGTTGGTCTGGCGTTTTTAATATGTGACCTTTGTAGAATAAAACAGGTCAGGCGAACTCACACCATTTTGGAGATGGTGAAACCAAGACTCATAGAGGGCTTCTGTGAATTTTTTAAGACCATGGTATATCACAGGTGTAGTCAAATAGTCCAGCTTCCGGTTCATGCCTTTAAACACCTCTTGCCCTTTGTGAGGTGAGTGGGGAAGACCAGGTGCAGGTCTGATACGTGCCTCCTTCCATTTTCAGAGGGGCCGAGGTCAGGCGTCTTCTACAAGTCAAGAGGGCTTGCCGAGACCATGGCCGCGTCCCGCGATGCTCAGGTGAGTATCCTTCTCTGAGTCATAGTACCTGATGAAGCCACCATTTGTGAAGCCTGCAAGCCGAGAGGCTGGCTAGAATATGGTTTGGCAGTCTCAGGTTGACAGCATTGGGTTTATGTCATTTGAGAGGTGTGTGGCATGTCAGGCCGGGCCTTTATCATTCAGCCCCTTTCCCTTCCTGAGAATTGTTTGTGTTGTGGAGATTTCCTGTCTATGTTGTTAGTGTCTGATTCTCCCTGGTTGCTCGAGTATCCGTGGCCATGTTTCACTGACTCACGCAGATGCCCCTGAGAAAACGGATGGCTGCTGAGCGGAAAGAGTTCAGTGTGGAAGCCCAGGGATTGTCCCACAGCTTGCCTTATTGGGTCCAGCAAATTTTTTGGAACAGGGTTTGCTGATAGCTTAGCTTTCAGAATTACAGTTTCGTCAGTTCGCTTCCTTAATGTTGAATCGGAAAAAGGACATATCCTGGGGTAAAGCAAAAGGGAGTGGGTGCGGCAAGTACTCATTAGTGTCCCCTCTCCTCGCTGCTGCTTTTCGGCCAGCTGGAGTTCCCAAAGCCCCGCGTCTGTGGGCAAGGCTGCGTGGTGAAACAGCTGAGTCACAGCTTTGCTTCTCTATAATTACAAATTTTATCACCTCATCTGACATAGAAAGGGTGTTGGTTGGAAATGAAATACACATCAGGAATAAGTTCTTTAGAAATAGAAAAAAAGAAAAAAAGGTGAGAAACCCGGCTTTCACAATTTTTCCCCAGTAGCTAAGGTCATGAAGAGACAGAGGAGTCATTTCCTTCTCACCCATACAATCAGGAAAATTAAAACATCAAAATAAACAGCACTGTAAATTTCTCGTCAAACCCTCTTCTCGTTATTTTGTTTGTGTCCTCAGTGCGAACGTCTGGCTAACATACCATGCCAGCCATCCCCCCCATCTTTTCTCCCATCTTCTTCGCCGTTCTCTCAGGACCTTATTCAAAATCACCTTCAGGATGAAATCTTGGCTCCCTAGGAGATACTGTTCCATGGTATGTTCTTGTGCTTCTGAACCTTAAAAATTGTTCTCAGGTCATTCTCTGTGTACATCACATCTCCGACAGATTGGAAGTTCTTCCAGATCAGAGGCAGTGCCTTCTAACGCCTTTTTATTCTTGTGCTTCTTCCTTCCATGGGGTAGTCTTTAGTATGAGTAGCATCCAATCTCAAGCCGCTTTTCCAGCTTAGCCCAACCAAGCTCCCCCACCAGCTAAGCTAAGAACAAACTCCCTTCCCAAATGCGCATGTAAACAGCCCCCCAAAATAGCCAGGACATGCAAACTAATGAAGTTTCCAATCCACCTCTCCCCAAATATGACCTTGCTGATACCATCTCCTTTTAGATGACAGATCCGGATGTTTCTATTGCTTGGTTGCTATTTGCCACATGCTTCCTGGACAGGTTTCCAGGTAACCTTAATGGCTGTGCTTCTGGGGAAGGAGGGATAGAAAATAATTCACCTCTTCAGTAAGTGGTTGTAAAAATATAACAGCATTTAAAAGCTTTTAAAGAGCAGTTCTCTCCTTCTGGTCGCTCAGGGCCCTGTTAGCTTTGCGATAGGAGCCCCCATAATGCTTTGTGCTTGGCAACCTCTCACTAGGACAGAAGCCAGATTTAAAGGCCAGGAGATGGATTTTTTTTTTTTTTTTGGTGGAGGGCTTTCCATGGGGGGTGTGGGAGAGGAATCACTCAGGGAAGCAGTGGTCGGTGAGGCTTACTTCTCCATCTGCCCTTCATTCATATGTAAGGCTGAACAAGCTCCTTGTCTCAACAAGTGAGAGTCCCAGACCGCAGAGCGGGAGCAGTTTAATCCTGGAGGTCCCGGGGGGAGGGGGGCCTGGAAGTAAGAGGTAGGGGCTGTCACTGACTCTCCTCCCACTCACATTCCCATCAAAACTTGCAGGGCGAATGTCCCCAGATTGCATGTGTGTTTTGCTTTGATGTGGCCACACTGTGGCCAGCCAGGCTTACTCTGGTGCAGCTGGATCCCATGGTTCAAACTGGGCCTGACTGTCCGGTTTTGGAAGCTGGGAGGCGTTTTCCCTTCTGCCAGGGCTTGGAGTTTACCTTCCCTAGAGCATTGAGTAAGAAATTCGTGTTTATAAAATCCTGAGCCCCATGGTTTCTTCCTGCCGGGGCTGGAAAAGAAGTAGGCACAGAATGTCAGGCAGACGTTGCAGCCGCTGTCCTTTTGTTTCTGCCCAGCACAAAGTTACCAGGGGAAAAATAGGGATAGATGGGGTGAAGGGACGTACGGGTTGTTTGAGCCCTGAATATATAATTTTAAAATTGTCACTGCAAATCAAGTCATGAGATCTTCTGCCTGTAATTTTATTTCTTCCAAAACAATTTCTAAAAGCTATATATAAATGAAATTTTAAAACCGACACTGTATTTTAAATGCTCTAGGTAATGTTGTTTTTTTTTTCTCCCCCCCCCCGCCAAGAAGTGCTGTTGAGTCCTCTAAAAGATGTGCACTCTCCATGTAGTTTATTTTTTGTGCAAATTTATATATGTATATATATAATAAAGTTTTTTAAAACTAAGTACTCAGTATTTGGCAATATCTAACACTTGCTAAACTAACTCCAAATCTCCTCTAGGTTGTTTCACCCTTTGGTGTCACCTTGAGCAGGAAACCGCTTCTGCGTAGCAGCCGTGTGCCCATCCGTGTTGACTCTCATGGACGTATTGATAATGGGCTTTTCCACCATGAGGTGCAAACTGCTTCTCATGGTTTAGAGAGCGCTTGGTTACACAGCACCTCCCAGGTCTTAAAATTAAAAATAAGACATGAGAGGTGGGGGTCGTGCGATATTCTATCTGTGAAGACATAACCGTGTATATATTTTGGTGTTCATCAACTTCATGAAAAAGATTCCAAACCACCACCAAAATGTCATTTGGCTTTAAAGACGGGAAGTAGTGAGTTTCTACAATTTCCAGTTATTTGGGGCCGTGTAAGGGTAGAACAACAGGAGCTGAGAAGTTCCTGTTAAGGCAGATTGAGGCTCACCAAGCCCCACATTTCCAGCAGGACTGAATTCTCTGAGTCACATCAATTCTGGGTGGAAGATTCATTGAGGAGTGGGGCGGGGCAAAAACCAGTCTGGAGGATGCTAGGCAGTAGAGGCTGATGATGACCTTTAGAGTCCTCACGAATCAAAAAATATTAAGATTCATTCTCCTCCAGCCCCACCACACATAATTCAAAATACACTATTCAGAGTCACATCATAATTGTCAAAAGTTCTCCAGTGGTAATTACCTGGTTGATTAAAATACATTTAATTTTTCCTTTCTCTTTGAATTGCTGCCACGGTAAGCATGTGCTTGATCTGCCTCTTAGGTACCTTAGCAAATCAGCAAGGTGGGGAGGTGTGGGGAAGGGCAGCTATGGAGCTGGTCATTTGAGAGAATGTAGGGCTCGAGCTAGAGGGTAGTGCTCCTGCCCAGCCATGGGGCAAACAGAATAAAGACACAGCCCCAGCAAGAACTCTAGAGTGGGTGGATTTCAAAATGTGTAGAGCTGCTCCTTGTAGGGCTCAAGCACTGGGTACTTAGTTTATAATTTGCACACATTCATTTTCTGGCTGGAAGGCTGGAGGCAAACAGACAGCTCATTAGGAAAATAACCGAAGAGCTAAATATAATGGAAGAAGTAGGTAGCAGCTCCCAGACAGATGAGCATGGCTCACAGTCCTTCACGGAGATCGGAGGCCAAGCCAAACCAACATGTCTGTCCCTCAAAGGTCAGCCATCTAGGGCTGTGTCAGACCAGGAAGGGAACAGAGTTTCAAAGGGCCTTTTGTGGAACACACACAGCTGTGGCCCCTGAGATTCAAATCAGGATCTAGAAACCTGTGCAGCGAATGCTCACGTGCACAATGCTTAGAGACCAGTGGGGTCCTCCATTCTCTTTTTTGTTTTTGTTTTTTTCTCTTTTATGAGCACCAAGCTTTCCCTGTAGTTGGGTAAGAAATCATAAGAAACAAAATAACCAAAAGATGAAGTTATTTACTTTTGAATAAAGCCAAAGAATGTTACATAATTTTTGTTGGATATTATTCAGAGAACTATATAGGAAATGTACTTAAAAATCATCGAAGACATCATTCTTTGTATCATAGGTCCTTTTGCCTTGTTGGTAATACAATATGCATATATTATGTTTCAATATATATGAACAAGAACCAAACCTATGAATAGATGCGCAACAACCTTGTTAAAAATTGAAATAATACTTCAAGTAGATTCTCAATGGTTTTTGACCTCCAGTTTCTTTTGCTAAATCCTGTCTTCTCTATGTATTATCCTTTCTTTTCTTTCTTTTTTTTTTTTTTTTGCTTCAAATGGCCAACGATGCTTCTCTGTCCTTTTCTATCTTTGGTGAGTGTTACAAACATTAGGAAGTGCTGATGTTTACCATTTTGCTCCTGAGTCTCATTTAGTTTTCAGGCGGTACACAGTTCTTCTATGTTTTGTTTGGTTTTTCTCAAGCAGTACCGCTGAGGACTCTGGGCTTTTCAGATTTTGTGTTGTGTGGAGAAGCCCCGCCCCAAGAGTAGAGCGCCTAGTCCCCTGCCTTGGCTCAAGCCCCGCTTTCTAACCTGGGACCTGTGTCCTGTTCTTGATGTTCTCTGAAATACAGCTTTTGTAACTGTTGGCTGGGTTGTTAAGGACATTGAACTGAATAATGACTATATAAACTCTACTCACATGTAAATTACAGGCTTTTATTAGTAAAGTTTCTATTTTATTCCAAGACAAAGGGCCACTGGCAGTCGTCATTCATTTGTTATACGGTTTTCCTTTTATTCCTATCATTCATTCTACATGTTTTCCCTTTTATTTCTGTCCCTGGCTCCCTTCAAATTTTATAAATTTAAAATGATGTTGTCATTATTGAGCCATGCCTCTGAGTCAGCCACCGAGAATATGAATCAACTAAAATTAAGGGAAGAGTCATCTCAAGTCCAGTAGGACCTGACACTACGGAGTCAGCTTCTCTTGAAGACAAAGAACCGTCTTCCGTTGTAAAGGTCTAATTGAAACCCCGGGTCAAAGGAATAAGCTAGAACTTTTAGGGCAAAGAACCAGGGAACTCAATAGTTAATAAATCAACAGTCAGAGGAACTTACAAATAGCCGCAGAGGGCAGTTTTGAACCTGCAGGCCTCGTAACCTATAATCATTCTTGGACAGGAATATCATAGTCTCAGCAAGCTGAATGAAGAAGGCCAACCAGCGAATCCAGACTGTGGTTATGCAATGGCTTGCCTTGCAGTTCTGAAAGCTTGCTGACAGACAGCAGGTTTTCTTTCTCTCCACACTTTCATTGAAGTTTCTTGACCCAGGAGGGTTGAACACTTGTTAGAAGCCCATGCCTAAGTCACATTTCTCAAGCATTAGTCATTATCATTTGCCATATTCCTATTGGGATGATGTATTTGTAAACCAGCAACTCAAGTTCATCTGTGAAACCCTAGTGCAGGGAGTCGCAGTCTTTGATTTTGAGCCATGGCCCTGTTTAGAAGTCTGGTGGAGCTGTGAACCACTTCTTAGAGTGATTCTTGGAAGTACGAAACAAAATACACAGGATACTAAGGAAACCAATTATGGTGAAGAAAATTTTTAAAAAATATGTGATAGTAATATAGGTGCTTCTTTATTAATACATTAAATAAGATCTGGTGGGTTTAGTAAGCGTTGCACCTTCAAAGTGGGGATGAATGTTAATGATATGTCAAGGAACTGGCAACAACTAATGGTGACAAAGTCATAGGGAACTATTGTAGTTTGTTGCCTATCTTCATAATTAAAAGAAAAGCTAAATTTCAGTTACAGGTTAGTTAAAATAAGTGGTTCTTTCCCCCCCATCCAAATTTATGGGAAATTCTGAAATTCTCTCCAAGAGCCACTTGGGTGTTTGTGAGCCCAAGGGTAAACACCCCCTGCCAGAGTGGCTTCTTTGCTCTTGGTTCAAATGACAGCCACGTGACCTAAGAACAGCATTACCTGTATCTTCTTGCTGTATCTACTTACAAAACCCAACTTTCCCAGCGCATTCCCAAATGGCATACCTCTGTTTAATGGCGAGAAATGAAGGTAAAATTCATTTGGGAAGTAGAGTCAATATATACTTGTTTTGTGCTTTTGTTATGGTGACCAGATATCCCTACCTACAACAGGGAGCCAAGGTTTCAGAGTACTTGACAAAACAAACTATTAAGGTCATCTTGACTTTATTTGAGGGTTTCCAGGCCGCATAGGAAAGCTGAGGAGATTAGTACAAAGGTGGGCTAACAGCCAGACAAAGGTGAGTGAAGGCCCACATTAAAATGTGACATGAAAGTGGGAGCTGGAAGAGGCAAGAAATGTCCGAGCTCAGGCATCAAGATGAGCCTGGGTTGGGCATTCTCCTAGAACTCCAGGCCAGAGGCCTGGGCAGCCTCAGAGTGTGAGCCAAACAGGCATTTTTATCAGTTTCACAGTGAACACATACATAGTCACTTCCCCAGCATGAATGGAAATACCACATAAGTGGAAGCAAACACAAAATCTACCATTTCTTGGTTTGAGAGAATTGGGATTTTTTGTGGGGGGGGGTTGGCTAAAAGGCAGAAATGTACTGATATCCATATAGAGTGTGTGCTCAAGGAAGCAAAAGAATTTAATAGATCCTAGAAATAATGTGCTCTATTTCATCTTTTCAGTGACATAGTTTTAAATTTCATCATTTTTGTTATAGGAGATGTTGCTACCATGCTTTCTTTTAATAAAAGTATATGGTTTGTTGCAGATTATGTTAGCATCAACCAAATTTTATATATGCACATAAATATGTACATGTATTATATATGCATGCATGTATGTATATATGTTTAGTTTTTATTTTTGTTATTAGCAGACACCTGGAAAAGCATTGCTTTTAGAAAATAAGGGACATCATCCCAAAGGGATGATACCTGCGTGCTCATGCTTACTTGTTACTGAGTCGCATACACAGAATTTCCAGACAAATGTCTGAGAGAGTGACACATGCTTTGATAATGGTTGAGTCAAAATTAGACGAGGGAACTGCTATGAATAGAAAAAGGGAATTCAGGTTGTGTGGTAGGCTTAGGAAGTGTGGAAATGAGCTCATACACAAGGAACAACAAATTGTGAAAGTAACTGCTTTTCTAAAATTGTGAATGCTGTGTGGTCTAGCCAGTGGCCAAGACTCAGGGTGAGGGAGGGACTGTCAGTGTCTCTGGGAAATGGACTTGGTTGGCCTCGGCTGCCTGCAGAGATCTGGGAGAAGCTGGTGCTCTTCACGAGCAGTGGGAGCTTTGAGGAAGCAAGGAAGCAGCTTTCCAGGTTAGCCTCCCTGTCATGTGTGCCTCGTTCAATGCCACGAGTGTTTATGTAGTGGTCTGAGTGTGCCCCGTGGCATTCTCAGAATTTGTTTTCATTTCTAGGTTTCTGAGAAGTGCTCTAGTCTCACTCTGGTCCCAGCGTGGTGGTCACTGGGTTTAATGGAAACTCTCCAGCCGTGTTAATACGTGTCATCCTCTGCACTCAGGTGTGGTGATGCCGTCCTGTGGAATCCCCTCATTTTCCATGCTCTGTCACAGAGGGCTTATGGTTGAAGTTCCAGCCATGGTTCTATCCAGGGATGGAATTTCAAAATTTAACTACAGGAAATAGACCAACATGAAGTTTCCCTAGAACTCATCTTTGCAGTGTTTTAAATGGAACTGAGAAACACGTAGGGCCCCTTGCTCCCATGAAAAATTTGTTCCCTGCTTTTCTTTATAGAAGCCATTTCCTTCCCAGAACATTTCAAAAACCATTGCACACGGCATTCTGGGAGCTGGAGGAAGATTAGGAATGACCTTTAGCTGAGGAAAGAGGCAGCACAACTACAGGAGATTCTGACCTATTTTCTTCTTCTTCTTTTTTTTTTTAATGTGTATAATGTTGCATATCCATGGAAAACACTGGCAAGGTCCCAAGCCAGCTTCAAGCAGACTCTAAATATTGTCAGAGAAATAGCCTTCAATCAATAGAAAAATTGTCTAAATGCACAGCAGGATAAAACCCAGTTCAGATCTGTTAAAGGTTTCTCCCATTCAAAGGAGGGCTGGGATTTCATTTTAAAGGACAGAACATAAGGTAGGCGGTAATACTATTTCCTTACACTGGCTATTACTTAACAGTTTGTGGAGCACTTTCATGATTGTCTCTTTGGATTTTTCAGAGATAGAGTTAATAAAACAATGATATAGTTAAGAATTATGCAGTTATATAGCAGATAGTATTAACAAGGGGTAAGAACACTCATCTTAAAACTAAACAAAACAAAAAACTTTCTGGGACGTCTGGGTGGCTCAGTTGGTTAAGTGTCTGCCTTCATCTCAGGTCATGATCCCAATGTCCTGGGATCGAGCCCCACATCAGAGTCCCTGCTCACTGGGGAGTCTGCTTCTCCCTCTGCCTGCCACTCCCCCTGCTTGTGCTTGCTCACTCTCCCTCTCTCTCTCTGTGACAAATAAATAAAATCTTTAAAAACAAGAACAAAAAACTTCTGTATATGTGTTAAATAGCTAATATAACAGATATGACAACTAAGGGATGAAACACGAACAGAGTTAATTTGGCAAGAAAATAAACATTTATGAAATACCTACTGTGAGCCTGGCACTGTGCAGGGATCTTGACATGCATTATTCTACTTGGTCCTTACAACAGATTGATAATATTGGGTATTTTACCAAAGGCAAACCTGACAGAGGAATGGTTTGACTGAGAGAGCACAGTAATTGTACAATCCAAGAGGTGAGCCCCGTCCGTATGCCTCCAAAGCCCATTGTCTTGCCATCATGCCACCGTACCTCAAGTTACTTAGCATGAATGTTGCTCATCATTTTTTCTTTCCTTTTGATTTTTATCATCGCTTCAGATGAATGTGATCACTCTCCATATCTCCTTTCATCACCATGATCACATCATAATAATAGTGATCATTCATTGACCTCATTTAATGCATCTTACTATGGTTACTTAGAGATATCTTATCCATGTTCTACCATAGTGTTCCTTGAAAGTAGGTCTTGAGTCTTACTCCGTTTTATATCTTAAGCAGCATCTTACATACTGTTCTGCATCTAATATTTACTCAATAAATTTTTATTTTAAGTTACTTAATAGTGTAAATGATTCATGACAACTTTATATTCTATTGATGATTTGTGCTGGGGGCAGGGAGTGTTCAATAGTATAATAAATGTTTAATAAGTGATTTTGAATGAAACCAAGTGAAGCAAAATGCTCAAAATCCAGTAAGCCTATTAACTAGAGAGTTTCAAGGAAACAAAAAGTGATTAAGCTAAAAGATGGTGGTGTAAAGTTGTGTTTTCTTTATCCCTTCCATGAAACCTACAGAATGAATGAAGTTAAAATGGATGAAATTTTGATCGGAAAGGTCCATCTGCAGTAAAACTAGGAAGTACCTAAAATCTCAAAGTACTTTATCCCCCAAATATGGTGCATCCAGACTGAGTCAAGGGAAGCTGGAAGGAGCTGAAACACACCTTTTGGGTTCCAATTAGGATTCAGAGTTTTCTGAAAGTAAGTGTTATCAGGGGTCCAGGTGATGATCTTTTTTTTTTTTTTTTTTTAAAGATTTTATTTATTTATTTGAGAGAGAGAATGAGAGCACATGAGAGGGGGGAGGGTCAGGGGCAGAAGCAGACTCCCTGCTGAGCAGGGAGCCTGATGCGGGACTCGATCCCGGGACTCCAGGATCATGACCCGAACCGAAGGCAGTCGCTTCACCAACTGAGCCACCCAGGCACCCCAGGTGATGCTCTTTTACTTAGAGCAAGAACTGAGGGTCTTTGCTCTACATTGCAGAGAAGAGAGGTTGGTTATACAGATGGAAGGACATTACTGGGCAAGGCATGTTTATTTCCCAAAGTAGAATTCCTCTTTAGTAGGAGATGAGGCAGGGAGGATGAAAAGGTGGTAGTGGCAGCCAGCTTAGTGGTGGTTGATTGATTCAAACAAGCAGCTACAGATAAACATAAATAACCCAATAAAAGATTGGAGAGCTGGGAGTCTCCACCATGGTCCTTACATTTTGCTGGGGCCATCTGCTCATTTGAGAGGTCAGAGAATAAGGCAAATATGGTTAAAAACTACTGAAGCCCAATAAAAACCCAGTTTGAAGCCTGCCATTGCTCCAGCTTACCCCTTGACTCCTCTCCATAATTAAAACATGGCAAGTTAGGCAAGAACCGCATTTCCTTTAGAGCAGGGTATATGTTTTCAAGTTGATGTAGGTCCATTAATGTCAAAAGCAAATAAAAATCACAAAAATGTGCAAAGAAACTCAAAAACCAAAAGGCAAATGAAGCATAATACTCTTAAGAAGAATCATTCCAGCACACCAAGGAATTTCAGATGTGTATTTGTCTGCACTCCCAATTTTAAAAATACAGAAGGTCTTTGTAAAATAATTCTGAAGTGAAATATACGATCAAAGAAGAATAGGCAAAAGAAGACAAAGTAAGCTAAGAGTGATGAATGAAATTGAAGATAATATAACTATCCTAGAAATGAAGACTGCATTAGAACAGATGTTGTTAAAAACATATTCAGTGATGCAGAGGTCAGACCAAAGAGAATAAAATAGCATTTATGGGGGGGGGTTCTCCAAATAAATAAAAACTAAGTACAAGATGACAGCCAGCCAGACAACAGTCAGTCAGCATATGGGATGATAGTGTTCCTAAAGTATGTAACAGAACAAATGGAGCAGAAAATAAAAATATCAAAAATAAAATGAAAACTCCATGGGAGCAAAATATGATCTGACTCTGTGCATTGAAAGAGATCTTGGGGGAAGAAACTTGTAACAGAATCATCAACACAAAGACACATAGTCAAGTTAGTTCAACTTTCAGGACAATATAAGAATCCACATGGGCATCTAGGCAGAAAAAGCATGTTTCTTACAAGGGAGAAAAGGACAGACTGACCTCAAATTTCCCATTGGAGATAATTCATTAGGGAAAAAAGTACACAGCAAAATCTGGTTAACTATGAGATGAATCAAAATAAAGTCTCAAAAATGGGGAAGGCAAAGAATTGAGGTAGAGTCTTGAATACATTTAATTGTAGAACAGAACCAAATGCACAAAATTATGGTTAAAGAACAGAATGTAACTATTGTAAATCCTAAACATCATAAAATTACAATATAAACATATAATAGTCCAAAATGGTCAGTAGAGAAATTAGCTTTTTTCTTCTCTCCTCATTCATAGCTTGGAGCCACAGCTACCATCAAAGGTTGTTGAACTTAAGAAACAAAATGTACTTGACCACTTTTAGAAACTGATGAACAATATTTAAATTTTTTGCATCTGTAAATGATTTCTGAACATCCTCTAAACAGTCTTTAAGTTTTACGGTTCTCTCATGATTTAAGAGGATTTGGTGAGTAAGGCAAGCTAAGGTAGAGATTGTCAGCAGGGTTACTGACTAAAATGTTAAACCATTCAGTTTAAAAGGAGAATTTTTTCCCTGGGTGGTTCAGTGGGTTAAGCGTCCAACTCGTGGTTTCGGCTCAGGTCATGATCTCAGCATGAGATCGAGCCCTGCATCAGGTTCTGTGCTCAGTGTGGAGTCTACTTGAGATTCTTTCTTTCTTTCCCTCTGCCCCTCCCCTTGTTCCTGTGTGCTCTCTTTCTAAAATAAATAAAATCTTTTTTTTTCTTAAAGAGAATTTATGTGGCCCTTGTTGGTAATTTCAGTTTTTCACTATTAAGAATAATCCTGAATCTCAGGAGTGATTAAATTATGAAATTATGACCTAAGTGCTGGAATACCATGCAGCTGTTAAAAAGAATGAAATAAGTCAACAAGGATTAACATGGAATGATCAAGCAGTGTTATTAAGTAAAAAATTAAGTTGCAGACTATAGTTTGATATCCTGTTTGAACCAAAGAGAAGACTAAGCATGATACTGTGCGTGTTTCGTGGCTACCTCCGGGACCTGAGGTAGATGAGTGAGAACAGGGGGCGTTTGCTATTTATTTTATGTACTATGTACTATTGGAAATTTTTGTCAAGAGTAGAAAGGACTTTTTTTTTAAGCCACAGATTAAGAAGAAGACAAAGGACAAATTTTAATTTTTCATTGGATGACCATAACAGTCATGGTAGGGGAGTTAGAAAAATGGTCTGGTGAAACTGATTGGCTTAGGAGTGTCCTTTAAGATTCTGTTATGTTGGAGGGCATCCCACCTCCCGGGAGAAAACAGGAGGAAGGGATGGTTACAGTCGTGGATGGGAGCCTGGGAAGGATGCCCATGATGTGGAATGGCCTGAACTCAAGGGTGGTGTTCCAGAATGAGGCATTTTCATAGTAGATTTAGGTGTTTACCTGGCTGAAGAAGCCAAGGCACTGAGGAATACCTGGCTCAGAGCAAGATAGGGATAAAAATTTACCTTCTGTAAGTAGGTGTTTACTTCAATACTCTTAGAGGAGAAACTAAATTTCAAGGAGGCATAACATGAGTTGGCTGGGAGGAGACCTTGCTGGGTCCCCTCAGTAACTAGGTAGATCTTGGGAATCAGCACCAAGTCCTAGAGGGCAAGCCCCTGAGGTACACTGGCATGAAGTGGGGTATAGTAGAGTGACAAGATTGGTATTCTTGTCCTAGTGCTGATACCATGTGACCCCTCTAGGCCTATTTTTTTCTTGGTGGGATATCCCCCCTCATGCTAAAAAGGGTTTAAAGGGAGGATTGAGAATGTGTGCCCCCCCCAAAAAAAATTGCATGAAAGAGGCACAAAGCATTGTATGCTATAAAGTGGTCTCTCAGAAAATACCCACCTTGCTTCCCAACTTCTGCTCATTTTGATTCCCAGAAGTTCTTCTTTTCAGCTTCTCTGACCTTTTGGCATGTTTCTCCACCCCTCTTGTTGGGGTTTCCTCCCTGCCCACCATTACCTCCTTAGAGTCACACCACACAGATGGTCTGCCTCGTTGCTGGCAGCAGAGAGAGAAGGCTGGCAATGTTAATCGTCCAGGTGTTACTTTTTCTGAGAGAAACTGCCTCGGGCTGATAGGGCTCTACCCCTGTGGCCAAGACTTCTTGCTGTAACTCCAGAAACCTCCGCCAGTGCAGGGCACTTGCCAGCGTGGCTCTCTGTGCACTTGTTCTGCGCTAGCCTCCAGCTTCAGGGGAGAAGGTGGGCTGGCTAATTTCTGGGCAAGGCCGATCACTTTCCTCCCCAGCTCAAACTTTGCCCTGTGAAGGCTCTCGGACCTGTCTGAGATCAACTGGCCCCTAAACTGATAACACTCTATTTTGGAAACTTTGCTCAGAACTATTAGCAACGTGAGAAGGCCACCAGATAAGAACCCCAAGTTCCAGAATGCCTGTGATAAGGCGATAACCTCAAGTGCCTAGACTTCAGTGGGGAATCTTGTCTGGGCTTCATATCGGCAGAAATGCTTAGTTAGGGCAAAGCAGCAATTGAGAAAACAAGTTCGACAACAAAAAAACCAGACCCTAAATGCCTTTTGTTAAGGAGAAGCGATGGGGATAAACAGGCATTCAGTGAGTGCTAACAGCCTTCTTCTCAAGGCTTTCCCACATGCTCGCTCTTTCTGGTACAGTCTCCTTTCATCCAGCTCCTACTCATTCCCCAGATGCTGGCTTCCATGCCACTTCCCCTGCTCCATTCCCTAACTGCCCGATGTCCCCTTATTATTCATTCTCATAGCTGCCCTTTCATTTTGCAGCACTTACCACAATTGGAATCAAACAATTTGTGTCGTTTGCATGGGTCTGGTTCAGTGATAGATTCCCAGCACCTAGCACAGTACCTAGGTGCACATCAGTATTTGTTGGATTAATGCACCAGTGCTCAGGCTGAAAATCCCCAAACATATATCATGGGGTTTAACATAGGACTCTGACAGCTTTGGCTGACGTCACGAGGCAGTAGATTGCTGTTTAACCACAACTGTAAAGCAAGACGCTGAACCACACATGCAGAGCTTACGGAGGGGGTCAAAATACCCAGTTTTGCTCCCTTGGCTTCTGGCTCCTCTTACTGGCATAAAGTCTTTTAATTGAGAAGTCAGCTGATGTGGGAAATCAGAGGGTTTCTCCAGAGGGTTGGGAGTGTTTCCCCTTACCACAGGCTAATGATAGCAGCTTCACGAAGACCACTTAGATGTTGGCGTGGATGTGAAGTAAAGGCAATCTGGGGCATTGCTGGCAGGAGGGGAAGCTGGTGCAGGCACTGTGGAAAACTGCATGGACGTTCTTTTGAAAATTAGAAATAGAGCTGCCATATGATCCAGCAATCCTACTTTTGGATATTTATCCAAAGAAATTAAGTTCTCAAAGAGATATCTGCACTCCTTTGTTCACTGCCACACTATTCACAATAGCTAAGATATGAAAACCTAAATGTCCATAGACGACAGATGAATGGGTACAGAAAATGTGCTGTGCACACACACATACACACAAGGGAATATTTCAGCCTCAAAATGAAGTCCTGCCATTTGCAAAAACATGAATAGATCTGGAGAACATTATGTTAAACGAACTAAGCCAGACAGAGAAAGACAGATACTGTATTTTCCCACTTATATGTGTGATCTGAAAGAGTGAAACTCATAGAAGCACAGTAGAATGGTGATCATAGGGGCTAGGGGGAGGGGAAATGAAGAGGTGTGATGGTCAAAGGGTACCGAGTGTCAGTTATGCAAGTTCTGGAGACTCACTACCCAGCACGGTGCCTGTCGTGTGTAGTACTACACTGTGTACCTGAAATCGCCTAAGAGATCTTATGTTAAATATTCTTACCACATACACAAAAATAATAATGTTAACAAAGGGTGTGAGTGGAAGCTTTGGGAGGTGGTTGGGTACGTTTGTAGCCTTGATGGTGGTGATGGTTTTATAGGTGTATCCTTCCTCCCAACTCACTGAGTTGTATATATTAAATAGGTACAGCTTGTTACGTGCCAGTCATATTTTAATAAAGTGGTTTCAATAAACAAAACACCCCTGATCTGTGACTCCTCAAACTTGGGGGACACAGAGGACTGGTATTTGCTTGGAAAAATACACAAAACAAAACCACCCCTACAGTAGAGTAGAGGATGCATTCAGTGCTTATTTCTGTTCATGGCTGAGGTGGAAGGGTGGATGTGACCAGAAGGAACACGTGTAGTTGCTATGTTGGCACGGTCCTTTTTGGAGGGCTGGCCAAAGAAGAGATCCTGTCAACACCCTGAAAGGCTGGAGGTGCTCAGCGCGGCACCTTCTGAGGCACCCAGGATGGGTTTTGACAATGCCTGCAGGAAGCCAAGGCCAGATTCCAGGGTGCTGTTTAAGATCCCTGCAGCCCTAATCCCTCCTCTGCACCCTCTTCTCCATCAACCCATGGGTGGCTGAGTGGTGGGTCGATGGGGAGGGTGGCAAGATTCACTTGGCTTTCAGCAAGCCTAAGCTGGAAGAGGGGAGAGACTTTAATTTTAAATGAATTTCAGGGTTTTGGCTGTTACAGAAGGCTGGACTTACTGGTTATGAAATGAAACTTATGCTAAGAGTGACTTATCAAGAACAACTGTCCTGGAAGAATTGAGATCTGCCGAGGGCAAGGAAACAGCCACCAAAGTGTGTTTGCAGGGCACCTGTGAGAATAAATGGGGTTCTTTATGATTGCCTGCCCAGTCCCTCTCATCGAATGCAACAGCCTATGTTTAATCCTTGCCTAACTATGGTATCCTAATTCATCAGAGATGCTGGAAGGAAGATCCAGGGGATTAGGCAAATTGCTTGGGGTCAACAGGTCGGTGAACCTCAGAACTCGGACTCAAACGCAGGGTGTAGTTCTATTCTTTACTCTCTACCACATACCAAAGCATTTTCAATTTTACTTCCCAAACTTTCCATGTTTTGCTTACAGGTTTTCTTGGTTTTGAACTGGCCTTCTCATTGTAAGCCAAGTCATCTGTACCCAAAGACAGGAGAAATGATAGGATATGCATCTTAACAGAAGGGAGGAGTCATAATAGTTCATTCAGGCGAGAGCGGTGAGTTAGAAGGGAGGAGCAGGTGGGGTGGTGATAATTGGCTACCACAGCAATACAGACTTGTCAGCAGGGGCAGAGGGAGGAAGGAAGGATGAGGGAGGACAGGAGGTGGCTCTGCCAACAGTCCCCAGTGTCCCCTTATAGCCTGTTCTCAGCTGCAGAGCTCTGTGGCTCAGGTGGCCACAAGACCCCTGGAGACCCTCTTGGCACTGGTTTGACAAGGCTGACTTAAGTGAACTCTATCCTTGAGAGGAGAAGGAAAAGCTTACAGGTGTACGAGAGTCATTTCCACAGCAGGCTTTTCCCCAAAGCATCTTACCTGAATTGATCTGTGCCAGCCCACTCCAGTACCTGCATGGGCAAGAAACACTCAGGCTTACAGACCACAAGGCTCTTTTTAAAACTCTCCTATGAAGACAAAGTGGAAGAGAGAATTAATAGAATATTCAAAGTTAAGCTCAAGTTTGGGACAAGTGCATCAGTACTGTTATTGGTAGCCATGATGCTAAGAGAAGCTAATATCATACTTGGAAAGATTCACAGAGAAAAGTTATTTCACAAAGCAGCAAGGAGCAGAGCCTCAAAAATGTTCTGGATTGTGTTTACCATACAACGGGGCTCAATCACTGCTATGCAAAAATCTAAATGAACCCAATAGACTTCTTAGTCCTGGCTGGCTGCTTGTTTGTCGGGTATATTGTAACAGAACTCACCAAATCCAAATAAAAGATGGAAAAAAATAATTAGAAAATAAACTATATATATATATATATATATATATATATATATATATGGAAAACTTGCTGGGTACCATGCACCATCCTACCAGTATGTTACCATAATGCTCTGGGGAAGGTACTATCCCATTCATGGTTGGGAAGCTGAAGCTGCAGGGCTTTATGAACTTGCCTATGGTCTGTAGTTGGTGAGTGGCAGAGCAGGACTCTAAGCCAGGCTGTCTGGCTTGACTGCTTTGAACCACGTGTGTACGGTACTTCTTGTTTGGTGCTTTACGACTCCATCTTTGTATTGTTTGCCATCAGTGGCTGCTGGGCTGTTCTCAGCTCCTCTCTAGGGAGAGTCTGTAAGCTCTTAGGGTCTCATCCTGCTCTGTGTGGCTGTCATTTAAACATCTTCATTTCAGCGTCTATGGAATCCAGAAGAGTTGTTCTGGATGCTGTTGATGGGCTCTGCTAGTTCTGTCATTACAGGAATCCCACGGTCCTTCAATTGTCCTCAAAATGTCTATGCTTGGAAGATGACAGAAATGCCAGGCATAAAATAGGTGTCAACAAAAGCTCGTATCAAATTTAAAGAAATGTCAGGCTAATCTATCCTTAATGAAGATAGAAACATGATATACAACATTATCTCTAGACTGCTGTCCTCTACCCTGTCTTGGAGAAGTGGGAGAAAAGCTATAGAAAAAATACAGTAGGAAATGAACCCATCAGTTATGATAAATAAAAGTAACTTTAATCATTTAATTTTATATTACAAACCATTATAGACTATTGAGATGCTCACGTTCCAGAGGTGACTAGAGGTATGAATGCCAAATTGGAAAGAGACATCCCCTTTGAAGGTGTCCAGTTGGTTAATCATGGCAAAGGGACTCCCAAAGGCAAGTCAGTCTGCCATCAGAAAAAAAAAAAAAAACTAATTTCTAAATCATGACTTTGGAAAGATGAGGCAAGGCACATAAACCTAAATGACACAGCAGACTCTTGCAGTAATCCAAATCCTCTGGCCACATGAATTTTAAATAGGACATAGTATGAATAACCTCCCTCATTCATTCTTTGAATAAATTATTACTGAGCACCTTCTCTGTGCCAGATACTAGACTAGGAGCTGGGAACACCCTAGTCTCCACTCTCATGGAATTTAATACAACTAGTATTTAAGTTATAATTGTGATAAATGCCACAACGGAGAAGTAGAAGATGAAACAGAGTGTGTACCAGCGAGACCTGAGTTAGTTTGAGAGGTTAGGGACAGCTTCCTGGAGGAGGTGATGTTAAAGGGAAGATCTTGAGGGTGAGGAGGACTTAGCTAAGTGAGGAAGAGGTGGAGGATAGACCTGGTAGTACAGAAGAGACCTTGGGATAGGAGGAGCGGGGGTTATTGGAGAATCCAAAGGCGTCTGTGTGACTGGTGTGCAGAGAGTGGGTGCAGCAGGTGATGACACTGGCGAGGTAGACCATGCTGTCTATCTATGCCACAGTGGAATTCTGTAAGTCCTAGAAATCCATGAAATATAGAAAGGCAGGTGGTCATCCCTCTAGAAGTCCCAGCTTTAGAACTCAAGTGCGGGGGCTAGTCATGTGGGCTCATCTTTAGGAAGCACTCTCTTACATTTCACAACCCCAGAAATGGAATTCTTATCACCCATCTACAAATGCCCATATTGTACCAAGGATCTCATTACAGTGAGACAAACCAGCCTGGCTGGCCAGCTGAATTCAGCAGGCAGGAGTTGTAAATACACATCTCTACTGTCACACATCATAGCAGAATCATCTGACCCCAGCTTGAGAATTGAGCAATCATCAAATATCAGAGCTACTTCCTGCCACTGCCAGCCTCCTGTGCCAATCTCCGAAAGGTAAAACCAGTGGAGCAGGTCTGTGTAGGTCTCGGCATTCGATAAAACAAACCCCAAACACTCCACCTTGAAACCTCCAGCCTCTCTCTGCCCTTGCCCCGCCTGCAATCAGCCAAAAAGGACTTGTTCTCAGCAGGAAACTAATGCTCCAACAAACTCTCCCTATGGCAGTCAGCAGACAATCCATAATCTAGATAGCAGTTTTTCATGGAACTCGCCAGTGCTTTACAAACAATGATGAAGTCTCTTCCATGCCCCAGTAAGAAGGCATGTTTTCACTTTACAGCTGAGGAGAAGGGTGTGTTAAATGTCCGGTGGGGGAGGGCTGCGGACACAATGATAACATTAGGAACCTCATTCATTCATCCATGAGGCTCCTGGTAAACCTAACCAGAATCACTCCTGGCACTGATCAATCGTTCCAGGTTTTCTGTATCAGTGTTTAGTCTAGGACTTCTTCCTCTCCCTTTCTATCATTCCTTCAGAGAACTTGTAGAAACCAGAGGTTAGGGACCCAGCTAGGAGAACTATCCTTATGTCTAATTCAGATGGGACAGCCCCTAAGCTGGAGTCTGTGACTGAGACAGCCTTTTACTCTGAAGAGGAGACGCTGTGATTCCAGGACTGTACCCTGCCCAGCGCCTCTACCTGCACTGCCCCTGGTCTCCCTCAAAGAGCCCGCTTGTTACGACTGCACATATTCGAAAATAAAGGAAACATACTTTTTCTCAAGAAGTATTTTGGCCTCCCTTCACATTTACCCATCCTTTCTGACAAAATCAACTCGTTGAAAATAATCTACTAGGTATTACCCCACCCCTCACATTCTAGTCTACTTTGAATCAAGAGTTTGTCTAGCTTGTCTGGTGTTACTGGAATGGTCACTTCGTGAAGCTCACACTAAGGTGCCAGCATTATGAGGGGCGGTATGGAGAAGCGGTGAAGAACACAGACGCTGGGGTCAGGCTTCCCAGCTTCCACTGTTTACCAGCTGTGTCATGGACAAGTCTCTTAACTTCTCTAAGCCTCAGTTCACTCACCTATAAAATGGGGATAACAGGGCTGTGGTGAGGAGTAATGGGACAATGTATGCACAAAGTGTGTAAGCAACAGGAAACCCTTACATGGTAACTGTGATTATTGTTCTCCAAGTAGATGTTGCCTCTGGAGGGCATGCCATACAGTTAGAAAACAGGCAGGATCCTGGAGCAAATACCCGGCTCGTACTTCACCAAAAGAAGTATCTCTGTCCCAGGAGGCTCATTTACATTAGGGCATCAGAGAGCACTTTGTTGCGGGTTTTTAATTTATTTTTTTAGAGAAATTTAAAAAAAGCCTTGAAATGAGACAAAGGAAAAACACTTAGCAGAATTGCAAAGTTAACATTTTTATTGAACTGAAATTGGTGTAGAACAAAAGGGACCACCACAGCTGCTGAGCTTAGTAACAACTGAAAAGTCCCTGTGACATTTTACCTTTGAGAGTCCTAACATGGTTTGGGTGGAACTGAGAAACAGTGTAGATATATATATATGTGTGTGTGTGTGTGTGTGTATACATATATATATATATATTTTAACACTTCAAAATATTTTGAAATGAGCCTCACAGCTTTGTTTAGTTTCAGGTTACAAAGAACATTGATAACATCTTCTGTTACCTTCATTTAGTAGTATCAGTTTATATCCTTTCATAAAAGGTTCCTCAAAATGCTGGCTATAATTTTCCCTATCCGGTACACATAAGAAAAGGATTTAGGAACACTTAGGCAAGTAATAAACTGTATGAACTTCAAAAGTAGTAAGAGTGGATACCAAGCATACATGACTCAACATTCACACTGCCAGAAACACCATGAACTGGCTGAGGAGTTTCAGCCAAGTTCCAGAAGCAAAGAATGCACTAATGCAAGGGATAAGGCAACCAAGGAGAGTGTCGGAACTAATGGACCACTTGTGTCTAATCCTCATTTCAGCATCTTGCTTCCAACATGCAAGTATGCGTTTGTTTTACATAACAAGCTGAAATACTTTAAGGGAAAAGAAAACTATAAAGTTTAAAAGGTCAATCAGAGATGAAAGGAAATTAATACTGAATTTTTTACGATCAGTGTGCATAGAGCAATGATATAAACTGATCACACCAATTATTTTTCTGAAAGCAAGTACTGAACATCCATTGCTACTCAGGGTTGGAAGTTACCCCCTCTCAGATATTCCATGGGAAATAAATGACAAGATAGGAAACAGAATCCCTACTTAAAAAACAAAACCACATCTACTCAATGTTCCTTTTGCTTTGTATTAAGTCAGATGCTCATTCAATCTGGAGTTAATCTGCTGTTGGTAAAAATTTTCAAAAGTGCTTCACATTACTTTAGAAAAAATGTGATAAAAAATAACACAACTCATTCTCTCATCATGATAATGCTGTTTTATACTTACTTTGTCTCTCAAAACAACTAAATAAATTCTTCCACCAGAGTAACTGGTACTAAGTGGCCACTCATTCTGCAGCAGTTATTTGAGAGAATTTAAAAATCTTGCAGTAGGAGATAACAGGATGATTATAAGTATTTTAATAGGCTCATGCCCATCTTCAAAACAGATGCAGCCTCAGGTAATAGCAGATTCCGAGATTTATAACTCAAATTTGTAACTGACAGATATACATTTTGCAAGGATGTGCCCAATGTATACAACAAACATCTAAATTAAGGCTTTTATAGGTAGGTGGTCAAGTCTATGAATGTGCAATGCTGGATTTTTATAACCTATTGCCAGCTTCCATTATTACCCAATTTGTAAACCAGAAGATGTGCTGATGTATGTGGGCGGGAGCTCCAAGGACTAAGAACCAACTGGAAGGCTTGCTCATAAACAAGTTCTGAAATAAGAGCTGGCAGTGAAACAGATGATCATGTAGAGGGGCAGGGTGATTTGTGCCTGCTGACAGGGATGGGCTTAAAAAAAAAAACAAAAACCAATAGTTCAACTTCAGTTCAAGACTTTGAGATTTAGAGACCCAAAGGTTTAACGCCATATCTAAGCCAATGGTTCTCACACCTTCCCTTGCAAAAGTCACCTGGAGGCTACTTATGAAAGTGTGGATACCTGGGCCATATACCCAGAGATTCTAATTTGGGTTATGCAAGTGGCCCAAGCACCTTGCTTTTGAGAAACACTGCTCACAGCAAAGAGCAGCAGCAATCTTGGATTAAAAGGCCAAGTTGTCCAAGAAATGACACCAGTGAGGTCATTACCTACAGACAAATCTCTTAGGAGACTCCACCTTTATATGAGGAACAAAGTTATCCCCAATTAAGTTTCCTTTCCTATCTTTTTACAACTCAAAGTTTGAAATCAATGAACATTTAGTAATGATTGTACCAATTCTGAGGTAAAAGAAGAGCACCAGGGATCTGAATGCTAAAAGAAACCAATTCCTTAAGAAGTCCGTGCTACACAGAAATCTAATTTCTGTGGTGATGTTATAGAGTCATAGTGCACGGGGTCTTTTATCAATCTTTGTATGGTTTTACTTTTGTGTAGTCTTCTATATTATCTACTCTTTCCAGTTAATGTCTTAGAAGAACTGCAAAGAAGAAAGTTCGTCTATATGCTCTCTCAGGTTTTCTAGATACCAACATTTTCTGGTTTACACTGATACACAACAAAGTTGTTTATTTATTTATTTATTTTTTGGATGCTGGAGACAAACATCTTTATTAAAGATACTACCAAAATTTTGGCAAACATTTCAAAACAGATTTGTAAACATAATGCTTCCCTTTTCAACTGGCAGCACTTTGAAAAGACAATACGATAAGACAACACAACTTGAATCAACATTAGTTCAAAATCCTTATATTTTTGACCACATAACTTATGTTCCCACATGATAAAACAAATGATAGTTTAAATCAACGTCAACAGATAAACTCCATGAAATGAAAGTTTGTGCTGTTTGATGAATCACAGTATGTTATGGTTAAATATATCCGCTCTTTTTTTATATTCCTGGCTCCCAGGATGAAAAAAAATCTTTAAATATACATTTCATGTAGGTAATAGCTTCTTTGCATATCTCTCTTCAAAAAATACTTTATAGCAGTATATAAATAGGTTACCTACATGTTTAATTTTATAATTTTGCCCCAAAACTATAGATCTGTTTCATTTTCATAACATATTGATTTTGCCCAACATTAATAAAGCTGACAAACTGTTGAAATGGAAATGCTTTTGTCTTCCACAATAGAAGTAGCAATTTGACAGGAAAAAAAAAAAAAACCCTACAGTAACACTCGTCAGTTGTTTAACCTGAGCGTTTGGCCTACTGAGAGTAGCAGCTTTTTTCCTCCATGCACGCTCACATCCACACCACCTCTGCACACATACAGGTCGAGCACACGCTTTCAGACGCTGGTAGGCCACAGTATGCTTCCCATTGCTCTAACCAAGTGGGAAGCAGTGTAGCTAATGATTAACCACACTAATGTACACAACTAGCAAACACCTTAAGGCAACCATTGCAATGGGGGGTTAATTTGCAGGGCGGATATACTGTCTAGATCAAGTCAGCCTGTATGTACATATGTGTGTGCATATATATATATATACACACATACACATATGCCTTTCTATTTCTTAACCCTCCAAAACAATGTTTAAATTTTTTTTTGTATTTTGTGCAAATTTCTAAATATTCTACCATTTAAGGCAAAGAGTTTGCATTAAGAAAGGTCAGAAAATAGGCTTATGTTTATCCAAAAGCATTTCACCTTGCACATTACTGTTTTTTTTTTTTTTAAACACACATAACTTTGAAGTGTGGACATTGGATCCCCAATATCTAAAAAAAAAAAAAAATCATTTCTAATGACAAACATAAGTTTTTAGGGAAAAAATTGATTTGAAGTATAGACACTGGATCCCCAATAGCTAAAAAAAAAATTATTTCTACTGACAAACATAAGTCTTGGGGGTAGGGTGGGGCTGGGGAGAAGGGCCAGAAAAAAGCAGCTTCAAAAATGCAGGGAAGCAAAGTAAAATGGGGAAAAGAAAAAAAAAAAAAGGTAAATAACTCAAGTTTACTCGTACTGAAACTTTCAACAAGCAAAGTTTCATTTTTTTTTAGAATCTTAGAGCAACTCATTTGGAATTTTAAATAAATAAGCTTAAGTTTATTCACATCTTCTGGTCCAAGCAGAGATTTAGTGCCATGACTCTGCTTGCTGTTGGTCAAATTCACCTATTAGTCTTTTGATGTGAGCCAGCTTGTTATGAAGATACTCGCATCTGTATTTTTCTTCATGATAGTTGGGACTGGACTGCAGAGGAAAAAAACAGGGAGGAATTAGGTTGCAGAATTTGTAATACTTCCCAACTACAGGTCAGAAAATCCACAGTGATGATTCCTACCTGCTTGATCTTCTGATATTCCTGTAAGACTTCTTCGTGAACATTCTACAAAATTAAAAATTAAAATCAGAAGGGAACAACTTTTTCTTTTTTTTTTTTTAAGATTTTATTTATTTGACAGAAAAAGACACAGCAAGAGAGGGAACACAAGCAGGGAGAGTGGGAGAGGGAGAGGGAGAAGCAGGCTTCCCGCTGAACAGGGAGCCCGATGCGGGGCTCGATCCCAGGACCCTGGGATCATGACCTGAGCCGAAGGCAAACGCTTAACCATCTGAGCCACCCAGGCGCCCCAGAAGGGAACAACTTTTTCTTTTTGGCAATATAAACAGCTAAGACCCCTTCAGTAAGGGTGTCGGAAATACTGATGATGGGAATGTAAATTGGTACAATCTTTAAAGAAGGCAATTTGGCAACTGCTATCAAAATAGCAAATGCAGAACTGACTCAGCACTCCTATACTTCTCTTTCAGATTTGCTTGTGCCTGAGTGAAATGCTGTGTGTACGTTACTTGCTGTAGTATCGGTTGTAAAGCAAAACACAGTACACAAAATTTCAATGTCCGTTAATCCATAAAAAGGGATACTAAGAGGCCATTAAAAAGGGGGAAGTGCTTCATGCACTTATATAAAGTTCTCTAAGGTGCATTACATTGTTTAATGAAAAAAGTAAAGTACAGAATGATTTATACACTTTGATATTATTTGTTTAAAAGGGGAAACAGAATGATATTCTAAGAATTTCATTACTTCTAAGATGCACATTTCTTACCATTTTAAGGAGATCAGATAAATAATGTATCACAGTTTGGAACATAAGACCGTGGTGCATATTGTAATTGATGACATCTTAAATTCAATTACATATGGCACATACATGAATTTGCTTGTGTATATATACACAGACCTCTGAAAGAATACACTGGAAACCAGTACTACTGATTACCTCTAGGCTGGAGAAAATGGCTAATACTTCTGTAACCTTATGTACTATGGATTTAAGCTGTTTCCAAATGCTTACATTTATTCTGCACAACTCTATAATCACCTTATTTTATGGAGGGAGATTTTGAGGAAAGTTAGATAACTTGCCCAAGTCGCACAAATATTAAATGGTACAGCTGGGAATCAAACCCAGGCAGTCTTGCTCTGGAGCCTCCTCCTAACCACTAAGCAGTCTTTGGAGTTACATTTTAGTTTAAATATAATCATGGTACACTGGTAAATAACTAGATCTAAAAAAATAAACCCCAAACCACCATATCAAGACCTCTTGCACCCTCAAACACTAATTCCTCTGGCAAAATCTGTAACTCTAGGCAGCCTGTTTAAAGATTAAGGCCCACTAATGAAAGACACATGAGTCTTCAAGGCACAGATGCTCTCAGGCTGTTTCCCCATTGTGGGAAACCCATTCATTCTCTTACATAGATTCCTGTCAGACCAACAGTAGTAGGCCAGAATGAAGGCACCATCTATGGTTGTTAAGTGTGACAAGTTCTGTGGCCGACACAAGGAGGGAAACATTCATTTATATTAATCCTTTTGCTTGTTAACTATGAGAACAACCAGTACATGGGTCTGGCTTCTACTGGTTTGTCAGCTGTGGTAGTACTACTACTTAAAGTCGGGAAGTGAAAATAGATTAGTATGTGTTAACAGATGTCAGTCTTTGGAAGAGCTGGAGATACCAAACTTTTCTTCACTTAAACCCCAAATCTTTGTGGCACTAAACCCTGTTTATATTTTACGTCTATATCTTCCCTATCTTGTGTCAGATTGAGTTTTTGTTTTGTTTTTTTAATGTACTTGAAATAGCAATTTTGGGGAACAGCACCAGAACTAGCAGCTATAGTCTGAGTTGGCAGTGCAATCAAATATTTCAGTGAATCCCAAATTCAACTTTTTTTCCTATTTAGTTGTGTTTGCTTTTTTCTTGATACTCTATTATGTTATCGTTAAGTTAAAGCATATATTACATATTTTATACATACTATGCTATATAAAATGTTATTTTTTTCATTGTATTTACTTATGTTTGAGAACTATTTCAAATATTTAGTTTCCTAGCTAATTTTATTTTTTTTAAGATTTTATTTTTTATTTATTTATTCATGAGAGACAGAGAGAGAGAGAGAGAGAGAGGCAGAGGGAGAAGCAGGCTCCCAAGGAGCAGGGAGCCTGATGCGGCACTCGATCCCAGTCCTGACCTGAGCCGAAGGCAGACGCTTAACCATCTGAGCCACCCAGGCGCCCTATTTTTTATTTTTTTAAAGTTTTTTTTTTTTTTTTTAATTTGACAGAGACACTGCAAGAGAGGGAACACAAGCAGGGGGAGTGGGAGAGGGAGAAGCAGGCTTCCTGCCGAGGAGGGAGCCTGATGTGGGGCTCAATCCCAGGACCCTGGGATCATGACCTGAGCTGAAGGCAGCCACTTAACCGACTGAGCCACCCAGGCGCCCCTCCTAGCTAATTTTAAATGAAGACCAAAAGCTGCAGAGAGGCTGGTTTGCCAGAAGACCTGCTCTGAAGGCCAGTAGGATGCCTGGGGATGGGCCAGGCAGAGAACAAAGAAGGTAAAATATGGAAGTCAGCCTACCTAGGAGCAAACATGTTTACCTGATACTCTTTTGAGCCTGGAGAAAGCCGTTTTCGTTGCGCATCTAGTTTGATAAATCTTCTAGCTACAGTCTCCATCCTGGCATGCAAGGCCCTGTACTCATCATACTCAGCATTGAAGTCATCCTTGTAATTTTGGCGTTGCTCATAGGAGACAATAGCAATGTATTTTCTAATAAGAAAAAAGAAGATAAATGGAGACTATAGAATCAACATGATGCATAAGCCTGACATTTAAACCAAAAACTTAGAAACTGTATCCAAGCAAGTATCCTTAGACTGAATGCTGCCCCTGCCACTGTTTCCTCCCATGTCACTCCTTCAGACGACTTCCAGGTGGAATTATCCCACAGGAGAGCTTAAGACCTTCAGTGAAGGAAAGTAAATGTGAAAAAAACATGGTGGCAATGGGACTGAAGTGTGACTAGAAAACAACACTTTCACAGACTTAGCTTCCCAAACCTTTCTCTACCAAACTAATTCACTACCACACTAATGGCAGAGGCCAACCCATCTGTTACGAGTCACATGGAAACAGAAGGCCTCCGTGGGTAACATGAAACCAGGAGAGTGTTACATAGTCACTGAATGCTGAAGTCAAGGCTCCCTCTAGATCTGCTGCTTTATGAGAGGAGGTCTGTCTTTTGGCCGTTTACACGTGCTGCCAGCAAGGTGCCTCCGTCTTGTTCTCTCTACCTATTTCTTCCCACAATTGACAAGGCAAATGCATAAAATACAAAAGAGTAATTGTTTTCTTTTGAAATGAAAGACCGGAAAAAAAAGGGGGGGGGTAAAGGGGAAGGCATATTTCTCTAGTTCTTTTCAACACTAAAATATCATAGTCTGTGTAACTGAACATCAGCGTATACTATTATTCTAATTTATTTTAATAAAAATGCCATAAATCTGTTTTACTTTGGGTTGTGAATAACTTTAGGAAACTGGTGAGGGAAGGCCATTTTCCCAGAGTGTCAGTTTAGTCAGTGGTAAGCAAATTAAAACGGCATTCTAATATTAAAAACAAAGTATTATTTGTTTGTGGCTCCAGGAAGTGGGATCCCACCAGGGTCTGGCCTGGGTCTCTGTACTCTGTGTTCCTGTCCTGGAATGCAAAATTCCCTTGACTTTTTGAGATAAAAATTGAGATTTCAAAGCAATTTCAGGCAGGTAGCAGGTGCTTCACATGCCCCAGGCACGTGCATATATTCTTGACTGTGGGAAAACCTTGGAGTTCAGTCCGCTTCAAAAATGGTTTCAGATAATCTTGCCAGTTTTATTCAAAATGAGAGAGCAAAATGTCCAGTTGGAAATGTGAGAAAAGTGATGCAACTGTGCAACCTTAATGTCCTCATCAATATTTTTATTCATGCTGAGTTAGACACTGTGGAGGTTTATTTTTCTAAGTGTAACTGAGACAGCAGTAGTATGCTGATTTAAAGCGCCCTGCTGGTGTCTTTGCTGTAAAAGGAACGGGGCCAGCCAAGCAGAGAAGCAGTCCTCTCCTAGACAAGGCTGTCCTGACTGCACACCAGAGGAAGCCCAGGGCGGGGAAAAGAGGTTCCTGGGGATAAGAGTATGTAACCAAAATGGCTAAACTGCTCGTGAAACTCAGGCTTAATTTGTTATATAAAATACCCTGCTTTCTCAAAATCACAACTGAGGCTACACCCTCAGTATTTTATTTAATAATTTCCTTAGGGAAAAATACCAAAGTGGCCAACAGTTGTGTTGCTATTATAGAAGATTATTTGGTTATACTGGCATTTTAACGAAAAGCATTTCACTATTTAAAAAAAACAAAACAAAACTGTTTTGGTTCTCTAGTTGTTTCCTAATGCAGGGATGGAATAAAATTTTCTGGGGCTTGGCTATTTCACAACCACAAGTAATAGAAGTATTCTTATTATATAAAAATTAGGAATATTGTGGTTTAAGTATGACTTATTCAGAGGCTGATCATTAAGGTTTTATTGTATGTCTTTTTGGTTTTCTTATGAAACAACTGAAGTCTTTTAAGTTCTGTAATTTTGGTGTTTTTGAAAATTCAGGCTTTCTCACCATTTTAAGAAAATTTGCTGTATTAACATCAGATAGTTTTGGGATAAAATAAATTAAGCAAATAATCACAGAGGTTATACACTTTCATGATTTTTAAGAGCCAGAAACATGAGGCAAATGCAGCAACCATCCTTAGATTAGGGAGTTAAAAACAAGTTTTAAAATATAGAACGAACTGGTTAAGTTGACAAAACACAGCCACATCCTGAATCCATGGGGAAAGGGTTAGAATTATTTTTTAGTCTCCCCACATGATTTTGTCATATATAACCAGTCTGTATCACTATTACAAAAAAATGGGGAATTCAAAATCCATCACAAGAGAATGAAAGCAGAGTACTGCAGTTGTCATTTGAGGGGGGCAACTTTCACAAGACTTTTAAGGAGAAGTGGGTTTGCAAAAGGAGAGGTGGACTCTCTCATCAGTGAAGCCAGGAGCTGTCCCCCAACCCAAACCTTCCTGGGCCAATTCAGTGGTGGTTGCTTTTCAAAGATCCCTCAGAAGTCTAAAACCATACCACTTCAGATGAGAGAGGACTCAGCATGGTTTCTTGGGTTCTTTCTAGTTAAGAGATGATAACCAGCATTATGGTTTCATGCTGTATCGTTCCCCATTAAGTATAGCTTTCACATTACTGTTAAGCAAAGGTAACACATTTTAAGTATAGAATGTTCTCTCCTTTAGAAATGAACATTTTGTTGTACATGGAGGGCCGAACAGCATAGTTTAACTTTGTCTATCATGAGATGCTACTAAGAGAGAAAAAAATGTTCATACAGCTCAGAGTTCATTTTCCAGTCTACATTCAAATTATTTTGCCCATTTGTTCATTTTCAAAGCTATCCTGCAGTCAAATCTGTTTGCTCTTCTACTCTCCATTTTTCTAGGCTCTTGCAACTTAATTATTTCTTCTTACAGAAGCCTTTGAGTCTATAAAAAAGCTAGAATTATGTGTACAAGTTATAATTTCTGTGATAACCAGTTACAAAAATGTCCCCAGCTCAGCATTTAGCAACTTGTTGCCATAACAAGAGAAACACTGTAACCGGTACTAAAGTGAAATGATCAAATTTTACTATTCTCTCCTCTTAAAATTAATTCGATGGCAGAGCTTTATTTAAATGAAAATCAGTCTATCTGTACTTTGTATTAACTGTGGAGGTTTAAGCTCTTTATCAGTAATAAACTCTGTCTTCAGGGGGAACAAGTGAATGTGCATTGATAGACTGTCAGCTTTGAAGAGTCAGATCCCTGAAATCTTCCATAATCAAATGCCTGGCCTGGCCCCGGAACAAAGGACAGGCTTCTCTATACTTAAAGGCCATGGAGCAGAGCTCAGAGCAGGGGGAGGCACAACCTGCTCAGGCAGACAGGGGTGGATCTGGGACGAGCAGGCTTAATGGCAGCCTTTCAAATGCAGGGGTGGCTCGAGGACTCTATTTCTGAAACTTCTTTTCTGATTTGTGAATTATGGGAAAAGAAACTGCAAACTTTCTAAAATTAAACAGTTCTCTCCCATTGGCAGACGTCTGAACTTACATCAAATAATCTGGGAGTTCAATTGTTGAAGAAGGCTCCGTGGAGGCAGTGCAACCCTCTTTAACTCCTACAACGAAGAAAAAGATTCAGGCTTTCACCAAACAGTATGGTTATAAAATGCCTATAATTCTAAAATAGATCAGAAACATCTGGAACACTCTTCCTCCAAATCTATTCTTCCAGCTCAATAAGCAAACAGTGAGCAAGGCATACAACTGAACCCGAACAATGGAGGCCCCATGACCAGGGCCAGCAGAAGTGAGGGCAGGCATTGAGAGTGCCCTGGCTGCTGCAGTGTCTGCATAATAAAGGAATTCCATCTTAACCCAAGGTCAGTCTTCTATTCTTTCCATAACAGTTGTGGCATCTGCCCAGCAATTCAAAGACTGTGGTGGCAGATGCAGCCAGACAATGGAAGATACAAATTTTACATCAACATCTACTTTTCATAGGATTCAAACAAGGCAGATGAGACAATGAAGTCAGGTAGCAGACTGCTCTGGTCACTGTATTTTATTGCCACCCTTTTTGTATGCAGACGGTGGAAGCAGCCAAGAAGTTTTCCCGTGTCAGTTTAAAGTAATTTAAAATAGGTCATTACTGAATCACGATTTACACTTCTCCCATCTCTACATCTCATAATACTACAGATTTGTTTTTAAAAGGACAAAATAAATAAATAGAGAAATAAATAGACTGCCAGTCATTAAGGGCTATGCTGTGAAAGTATGTAAAATCCCTCAGTCAGTATTTTATTTGTGTGAATGCACCACCTTTTCCTATGGGTATGTTTAGACTTTTTATAGGGTAATTTTTTAGCATTCAGAGTAGAATTAAATAACTCAAATCCTAACCCTGCCTGTGGCAAAACATACATGTTAAATACAAAATAAAGTGAAAATTCTGTAATTTCTTAGTTTAATATTTTAAAAGACGAAGTATAGTAAATAGATTATGCAGACTCTGTGGGCTTATTGTTCATGGTTGGGCGCACGTGTGTGCGTGCGTGACTCAAGCCTGAGTCTTTTTGTTTTTACAACAGCCTGAGTCTTAAAGGAAAAGGCATTAAGTGCATCTCACCTGGCTGCTTCTTTGCTACAAACACCAGATAAATTTCAATAGCTTCAGGGGCTGTGGGTCTGGATCTCTCCTCAGTATTTTGGGATAATCTCAACTGTCTTCGAGAGGTACTACATCCTCAGTGGAGGATTCAAAGACTAGGTCTGCTTCTCCAGGCCTCCAACTCTGAGAAACACTCACACTATGCTGTAGGTCTCAACATCCTGGGACCCAATCCCCCAACACCAGCCTGATTCAGGATCACCATCTCAGGGTGGGAAGTGTGGAGGCTGGGATATAACCAGGAACATGGCTTGCTAACTCTGAACACAAGGCTTTATTACCTCTTGTCTTTTCCTGACCTGACAAATTCAAGTACAGTAGTACTCGAGGGAAAAAAGCTTACACCTACCTTTTGGGCCACTATACAGTACCATACTGATCTAAATGTTTCAACAGATAAGCTTTGATATGCAGTATATTCAATCCAGGTCAATGAAGGCACTGCACCATACTATTTTGCAAAGTTCCTCTCATGTGGTAAAAATGGTCAGTTAAATCTAAGGATTACAGACTTCCAGTATTATGGGCAAATTACAGAAAGACAACACTCCTTAAACTCTATTCATTAAATGAATAACTTTTCTAAGGTTGTATTTTCCTAGAGAATTTTGCTTTAGTTAAGCTGGGTTTGAAACTGGCAGCAATGCTAAATGATGGGCTTGAATCTTTGATGTGCTGGCATGGAGGACATTAAGTTTTAGAGGACAACTTTTTTAAAATAAGAAAAATAGAATTTTGTCCCTAGGTGTTAAAGATCATTATACCTCAGGTAAGTGGTCTTTTCTACTGATTAGCTTTATAAGCTTCTTTGCATCTCTACATATCTGGCGTTTAAAGTTTCCAAAAGCTTGAAATGGTTAGATTTTACTAATAACAATTAATACTAGTTTACTAAAACAGGGTTCTTAAAACTGAAAAAGAATTTCTTAAGCTCTATCAAGCAAATTGCCAATAGCCTTACATAAGACAAACTGCTTTCACTCTGAGTAACGATGATGTGATGGATCTGCATATGCAATCTTACCTTGCCTGTTTTATAAAGAATTTGACATTTCTCCTGTGTTAATATTAATTAAGGCAGGGGTGACCCTGTTTGTTTGGCAAAGAAGGGAAAGAATTATTTTTACCGCTAATTGTGTGTCTGGTTAAATTAGTTCAAGACTGGCATATAATAGGTCACATTGAGGTTGCACAGTACCCTGGCAGTTAAGGGAAAGAGCAACACAGTCTACCTTCTACAAGGGGGTTTCTAGAGAATAATAAAGTCATTTTCAAATGTTACCATCTTATTCTCAAATATAGAAACTGTGTTTAATAGTTGGCTAAAAAGAGACCGAAAACGACTGCTATTAAATACAAGAAAAAAAAATCTACTCAAAACCACAACACTAAGATTAATAACAGAAGGTCAATGGATAAAAAAAGCACTACTAATTACAAACAGCATAATCTCACACTCATGATGAGTTTGCTCTGCTCATTCACTGAACGCATGTTGTTGGTTTTACAAATGTAAAATATACCTTCACTGGAATCCGGACTGGAGCTGCTCAGCTTGGCAATTTCCTCTTCTCTTTTAAGGTCCTCTCCCTTTTCTTCTGTCATCTCAATGTCGTGCTTTTTAATTTGGTCCTTCTCCTTGTGTTTTTTAGACTTCTTTTTGGACTTTTTGTGAGACATTGAATGGTTTTCTTCCATAGGCTTTGGACACTTTAGTAGAACTGAACCAGGGGGTAAGGTTTCCAGAGAAGTCCTAGAGGTATATTTATCTTGCTGGTCCTCATAGATACTACTGTTTTGACTAAAACTGTCAACAGGTAGGTCTTGAGTCCCCCGGCCTTCTGGAGTGCTGGGGGAATTGGAGTTAGAGTTTATAGTCTGAGGAGGATTGGAGACGGGCAGGTAGGTTGGAGGCAGCGGTGGAGGGGTAGGGATGGCAGCAGCTGCAGGGGGCGGCAGGAGGCCCGCGGCAGATTTCTCACTGGAGGGATTCAAATGGCCATTTAATGTTGGCGGCACTCGGTTTGTCAGGTGAGATATTCGAGCTTTTTTATTCATTAAAGGATCAATGAAATCTGAATCTAAAAGCCGTTTCTGTGGGGTGGGGGAAAGAAGGAGAAAAAAAAATGAGCCAGTTTGTATGAAAACTCAACACATGCATCACTGGTTACCATATGAACAACTGAATAATTTTACTCATTCTTAAGTTTATCACCGGCGTTATGTTAACCATTCTGCAAGCTTAAGCAGGAACAAACAATCCACAAAAACAAAAGGGAAATAAATTCTCATGCCTAACAAAAAAGGAGAATCTGGCAAATATATGTTTCTTGGAGTACTTATACTTTCTGATCATATAGCTGCACCCTAGGTTTTCAAGAGACTATGCCAATTTATGTGGGCTATACCACTTCGTAGAGTATTAAATAGAGGTAACCTCCTTTCTCTGTGGGCCACAGCTGACTTAGTTATATTAAGAGAGAGGAGAAAGCAGTTTGTACCATTTCACGCTGTCAGAACTAAGAAGGGTAGATAAAGGGCAATAAAAGCCTACACTTCCTTAATCTCCTCTAATGTGCTAAGATGTTCCAGTTATGAATATTTTGGCTGTCATTTATTATTTCACCTGTCTTAAAATGGGAACAGCCAGCACCTTCAAAGTAATTTCTCTAGATATCTCCATCAGTGCTGAAATGCTATTCAATTTCTTCCCTGTAAATATATCCCTTCAGTGGATTGGAAACTAAGTCTTAATGACAAGTCCACAAAAATGATATGGAATTAATGTTTCAAAAAATTTAAAAATTATGCTAATACTAGCCCAATCCAGCAACAATATTTAAATTAAAAAGAAAATTCAGATAGTTGAAAAGTACGAAGCATATATCCAATGTAATGATGTGGCCTAAACTTCAGCTTGGAAGGAAATAATAGTTAATCATCCCATTCTGTTTTCAGATTAGCATCACTGATTTGGCAGCCATTATATAATTAGATCAGAGTATAAATAACTTCATGGAAGTTGGCATTAAAAGTGAGGATTCTATAGACAATGTACATACAAGGACAGAATTGCTTTTATTTTGTTCTTCCTCTGTTCCTCACAATAGGTTTCTAACATTTTTTGATATATAAATAGCCTTGTGCCCACAGCATGCTTACTGTTCTCCACACATCTGTCCCATCTCCCTAATCCTTGGGAGGAGGGTCCAGAGAGAGGAGCACTTTGTCAGTAGCCCTGGTGTAGAGAGGTCTTGTCCCACTGTCAGCCTCCAAACCAGGGAACCAAGGAATCTCTTGGGGGAAACTTTAAGCTGGAAGGAGTGAGGTTTAAATGGAGAATTCTGATTGGGATCTAACTGAAAAAAGTACATTAAGGAGACATGTCTGAAATTGACAAAATCTTTTATTTGCTTATTTTAGAAACATTTTTTCCCCAAGAACAGTTTTTTCAAACATGGTTCAGATAGTATTGAATATCTTCAATTTTCTGTATAATTTGAGACTGGATATGGGACTATAGGTAAGTCTTCTAGTTAGTGATCTAATGGAAAAGTAGATAATCTTATAATACAATGTAAACTTTAAATATGGACAAGCAAAGTAGATATTAAGCACTTTGACAAGCAAAGCTGTGTAGGGAAAAAGAGGTCTCGGCTGGGAGCTGGGAGCTCTGCCCTGAACTAACTAGCTATGTGACTTTGGGTAGGCAAGCTGTGCAGCTTCTCTGGGCCTCCTTTCTCTCGTGTGTAAGTCAGACCACCTGAATTACGTGGCCCCTGAGGTTCACTTCAGGGCTATGATTATCTAATTTTATGCATACCTGAGGAGAAGATGCAGCATCTCTATTAGAACATACGGGAGATTCTGAACGGCTGGTGCTGGCAGCATTCTGAGATGGATTTAGTTTTCTGTAAAGGATACACAAGTTCCAGTTATGGAAAGAACTGTCAAGTGTTCGTGATAAAAAGCTTACCCTTGTTTCTTCCTTCTCAACACTAAAGTAACAATGACTAAAATTTTTTTTAAAGGAAAAAAAATTTACCTTGAGAGCACTGACTCTAATGACCGTCTGTCTATTTCATTGTATCCAGGCCAGTCTCTCTGAAGCTCTTTAAAAACGTAATCCTTTAGGGTATATGAGAGGTCCTTTGGATTCAGATTGGCTACCTGGTACGTGGTGTGAAAACAGAGCATTAGATCTTTTTGCCACTTCCTAACCCGAAACAGGCAACATTTTGCATTTACACTGAAAATAACTGTACCAATTGGCCCCAAAGGCACTGCTAGTTTTGCATATGCCAGATCTCAATAAATGCTGTTTGACCTCATTTGGGAAATAAAAACTTTATTTTTTTTTAATATTTTTTATTTATTTGACAGAGAGAGACACAGCAAGAGAGGGAACACAAGCAGGGGGAGTGGGAGAGGGAGAAGCAGGCTTCCTGCTGAGCAGGGAGCCCGATGTGGAACTTGATCCCAGGACCCTGGGATCATGACCTGAGCCGAAGGCAGACGCCCAACGACTGAGCCACCCAGGTGCCCCGGGAAATAAAAACTTTATATAAGTAGCTAAATATTTTTTCCCTGAACATCCACTGTATGTCATATTTCTATTCAAACAGCCTACATTAGGCAAAAAGTGGAGGGAAGTTTTGTTTTTTTTTTTTACTTTTTTAAATCAAATTTAGAATCTAGTCTAAGGAGTGATTAAGAGCTTCATTTTTTACTTCTGGTCATTAATGCCATTACTTTTGAACCACAGTAAAAATCCTTGATCATTTGTATTAAGTAGAAACCAAACAGTGCCCAAATGCTAGGTTATAAACATTCCTTTCAGCTATCAGCCAAAATTATCTCCATAAATAGTATCAATTCTGATGCCCTTGTCTGTCATTTTCTTGGCTTGTAAGCCTGCTTCTTGTGGCTGCCAGTTCTCCTGAAGAACCACTTACTCAAAGTCCTTGAAATTCCCGAAAACCAAGAAAAGGAAACATACAGCAAAATAACCCCCAAATTACTGTTATTAGTCAGCCAGTTTATTCTTAAGTGTAATCTTTTCTTATCGTATAACGGCAATTCCTAGAGTGTCCAGGCCCAGATTCCATTAACAATACAAATGTATGGATTCAAGTGCCAAACCAAGAGTCATTTTTAAGGCTGGCAGAAAGGTATTCCTCCTGTCATTTCCTACTGGAATGGTCTTTTTCAATAGCTTCACTTCTTTCTGTGTCCTTTTAAAGTACTATCAAATGTATTATGACAGTTTATGCTTTTCTTACAGCTTAACATTAACGTTAATGTTGTTATAAAGTAGAAAATGGTAGGCTTAAGATTCAAATTTGCAAATACATTAGGATGAAACACAACCCGATTTCTCAAAGTGGAAAAAATACCAACAATGCTTAGCTTTCCTATTCTCCTCGGGACTACATAGACTTAACACCCCACCTCTTCTCTAGGCTTCATAATGGGACCTTCTCCTGTTTTTCTCCTCCTTCTTTCTTTGTCTTTTTTGTGCACTCTTCTGTATCCTAGGGTGCTTAGGACCTATCCTCTGCTCTTTTCTCTTCATTGTCATCATCTTCTCCTGAGACTATTTCATTTAGCCCTATGGCTTTCTTTCTTTCTCTTTTTTTCTTTACTTAAGTAATCTCTACACCCAACGTGGGGCTCGAACTCATGCTCCTCAGATCAAGAGTCGTATGTTCCTTCAACTGAGCCAGCCAGGTGCCCCAGTTCTAAAGCTTTCACTAGCTAATCTGTGCACTGCTATCTCCTAATTTATAACTCCAGCTCCAACTTTATACTTAAGCTTGTGATTACAAGGTAATTGATCAAAGCTAATACACATTCAAATCCCTTAATGAAGACAAGTGAATGATCTCAGTGGTAGAAAAAGGCAGAGTAAAGAGCATGCACAGCAAGACACACTGAAACTTATAGATAAAAATATTCTAGCTTATACCAACCAAAGACTGATAAAAATAAATTGTACAACTTCACCTATATAAACGAATAAATACTACAGCAATAGTTTAGGGGATTCAAGACCAAAAAAGAGACATGAAAAACTTCTTACATTTTTTATGGAATTTCAGAGCAAAATTTGTTTAAACCAAATGAAGATAAAGACTTGAAATTTACTTTTTTTAAATTAACAATTCAGTAGCCTCTAACTTATAAAACCTACTATAAGTGCCTATAGTTCAATTAGTTTTTTAATTAAATGTTTAAAACAAGATGACTTAATATTCAAGAGTTATAATTCATATACCATCGATGAAGATGATCCTGAAATTTCTCTACCTCAAATAGCAACAACACGAAGCCTTCTTAAATGAGCTTCTTGACAAGAAAGTACAAGGAAGGAGCTCTCTCCACATGTCTCACCTGTTGTAGAATTGCTCCGAGGGAGTTCTTGTCTTTTTGATTGACACCATCTTTCTGCAGTCGAGCCAGCAGCTCAGGTTTCTTGTAGGCCTTCAGTGCCAGTAGGTGAATTACTCTGTCCCTGTACGGCCGCTGAGAAACACTGCTGCTGCCATGTGTCTTCCGAATCGTATTTGCAGGATTCATGGGGGTTGACCGTTTCCTCTCAGGTACTGCATCTGAAACAGCTTGAGGTGCTTTCCGAATTTGCACTCTTTTCCCTAAAGTCCAGTGGAAATGACATTGTTACACATTTGCAGGTAAGAACATAATGAGCATCTCAGGTTCCTCAACTCTGATATAGGTACTCCTTCATTTCTAGAGGGAATTAAGGCCACTTTATTTCAGTTGTTACTTTAAAGAGATAGAAAGAAAGCATTTCGAATAAATGGCCTAAAATTACAGATTTTAAATTGTTTTGATAGAAACGTTTACCAGACTAAATACATATACAGAATTATTCTGGTCACTTAGCTACATATATTAGTGACATGGTACATGTAGCAACAGACTGGAAATTTTTTTTTTTTTAAGATTTTATTTATTTATTTGACAGAGACACAGCGAGAGAGGGAACACAAGCAGGGGGAGTGGGAAAGGGAGAAGCAGGCTTCCCACGGAGCAGGGAGCCTGATGCGGGGCTCGATCGCAGGGCTCTGGGATCATGACCTGAGCCGAAGGCAGACGCTTAACGACTGAGCCACCCAGGCACCCCAACAGACTTGAAATTTAAGGTTGTAGGTAGTTCATGTTAAGTGGAAATAAAGTAATTTCCATGTTTACCTGTGCCATTTACAGAACTTAAATCTACATATGTCATTTCTTTGGCAGACAGAATATAGCACATGTGAAACACGAGAAATACTTGTTGTATCTAAGACCATATTTTTGGCTGAGCTGGGGAATTATCTTAATCTCAGAGATTCAAAACCTAAAAGAGGGGAGTCAGGCATAATTTGGGGTCAACATTCAGAAGGACAGCCACTAGACATACTCCTTTTCAACAGGCCATAACAAATTTTAGGAGTCAAAACCAAAACCAAAACCAACCAACCAAAAAACAATCTCAGAGAGCCAGACATGCAGACATCTGCACTGCAGGGCTGAGGCTATACCGGTGATTAGAGGAATGGAAAATGGTAAAAAGGAGGCCCTCACATCATTCCTGCCAGGCAAGTGCCATTTGGTAATTAACCAACTTTCTGCTTAAACTTAACATTGGTAATTGGCAAGTGGCTACTTCTAGAAAATATCTGTGGGTTGAAGTAATCTGGATACCACATGGATGTACAGAGCCATCAGGACATAGCTGATCCCTGACAAAACCTGGTAAACATTCCTCCTTGAAGAAAAAATTAGGATGAAACTGTAGAAGACCCTCATTTTATCATTTCTGAAGTAGAATCTTTTAGCACCTTTAGAATACTCTAAACCTCCAACTCTGTGTCCTCTGGTTAGAGTGGGGGGAACTGGTAATGACATACAATGTGGGGCAAGTGCCTTAGGAACAAGACTAGCAACTAGAAACAATGGATAAGTAAAAGTAGTCTCTTAAGTGCTATGGTCTGATCTGGTCTGGTCTGGTGTGAAAACAGCTTAACTGGGCAGGAGCTTTAACAGTAATTCTGTCCATGCTGGGGTCCTGAGGCCTAGCCAGAGGGGCTGTTTGTCTGACACAATCCTGCCTAGAATAATGGAGAAAGGACAAATATCTTACTGGCTCTTCTATTTCTCTACTGTCTGGACATAACGAATTATAAATACGAGGTCAAAATATTGCACAACAAAGGAAGTCAACATTAAAGGAACACTGCCCAGTAGTAAGAAATGCTATTAAGGAGCAATTAGAGTTTTGGAGATAGATTTAGATCTGGTTTCCGTAATTTTCTTAGAAATAGCTAGATCAGTGTCAGATGGGCAGGGAACTAATATTTACCATGAACCAATTAAGTGGTGGTGGTAGGGACACTGTGCTAAGACCTTTACACATATTAAGTCTCACAGCAACATGACGAAACAGGCATGGTCACGTGTCACAGATGAGAAAATAGGCTTTCAATGGGATAAGCTCAAAAGGTATAAAGTGCTCACTTAGCATTTGGAAGGTTCTGTTATTAGTACCCAAGTTTTCCTACATGAACTTCTTTGTAGGAAAGGTTTTATGAACAAATGCCTCATGTCTGCCACTGCTTCGTGTTAGGTTGTAAGCTCCATACGGGCAGGGCTGAGGCTGCTTTGTTCACTAGCAGACTTTGAATCAGCATTTGATGACTAGCAAAGTGTCAAAGTGACTGACAGCGAGAGAACAAGCAGAGCGCAGAGGAGCCAGAATCAATGTGGTCTGTATTTTCCCACATTGCCAGGATGCCAGTGTCTGAGGAAACACTGGAATTTCTAATGTGGCAAATGCAAACCTTCCAATCTACCACTTCTCAGTTGTAACAGTATTAACAGTACTGTTCCTTGAAATCTTAATAGGAATTTGTGGGAGAAAAAAAAAAAGCCAGGGTCACAAAAGTTTAGGAAATGCTCTAAATTCCACACTCTCCTCCCCCTTAAACCTGTTTAGCTTACATTTCCCCCAAAAAGCTGACTATGGAGCCCTCCCCACCACTCTTCCCTAGGGAGGGGAGTGGACAGCGGAATGTTTTTTAGCTAAGCTCACACATACCATGATTGATCATTTAGAATGAATTCAAGCCAGCAAGGAAGGCAAATAAAAATAAAAACAAAAAGTGACAGCAGTACCAGTGTGTTCCAGGCTGCCCTACCTCCTCTGTATGTCTGACCCACCTCTGATCCTCAGTCTCAGGAGAGCCCCAAGGTCTCCTGAGTTCACCCCCACCCCTCCCTGAAGTAAGCACAGGGCGGACAAATAAGGGAGGCTCATTTTGCCCCTAAAAGGTGTATAAGTATGACGTTTGACAAGAAATTAGAATCTGGCCAGGGATATGACATCAGTGAGGTCTCAGCTGGGGCCTAATGCTAGGCTGTTACTGGTACATGAATCTCCTACTCCCAGTACACTCACTTCACCTTTATCTCCTTTTCCTTTACTTTTTTTTTTTTTTTTTTAATGTAAGCTCTACCCAACTTGAGACTTAAACTCAGGACCCCAAGACCAAGAGTTGCATGCCCTACTGACTGAGCCACCCAGATGCTCCACTCTCATTTTTCCTTTAAACAGCCAGTTGTGGGGTAACCCACTTCTTCTAAATGCTGATAGAGCAATCCAGACACCCTGGGCCACTGAGTTTTATTGCAAAGATATCTTGCTTGCTGCCTCCCCATTAGTCTGTGCCTATTCATCCAGGAAGGAGTCCTCTGGTTTCAAGGAAAGACAGGCTACAGGATGAAGAAAACATCAGTGCTCTAAGTAGTTACAGAACTGAGATACTAAAGAAAAAAAGAAAAGTAAAGCAGGAAAATGTGAGGTTCAAAGTGGGCAGAAGAAAGGCTTTATTTTTATTTTTTCACATTTGCCTCAGAAAAGCCCTTTTAATAAAGCCTGTGGGAGAACCTAATTCTCTTCCCAGACCTAACTGCTAATCAATTCCCTGGGCTCCTTATATAAACAGCAGCAGTGGGTCTGACAGAGTTGGGTAATCTGGGACTATATCTGAACCGCTGTTTCATAACAAGGAGTCCACTTCTAGCGTCTCCATTTAATATGAGATGGTAAAAGTATTTATCCCTCTGTCTAGTAGCTCTGAGTAAACAATCTGAAAGTAAGGTGTTAAAACAGTACATTAGAAAGAGAGCAGGGGCTGTAGACGTCTTCTGCGGTGGTTTTTCTATTCTGTGGAACCTGGCCAGAAGCCCTGGCAACACCGACCCAATGCTTTAAAAAACACTGGCAGGACCTTGATGATGGGGTGACTGTCATGGTTAAATACATAATCCACTGCAATGGGAACCATCTCCACCATTTGGCATTTCTGTTTTTTTTTTTCCAAAAGGTTTATTAACCCCCCCCCCCCCGCCACACACACACGTCACAAAATGTTAGAACTGCAAAGGACCTTTGATGTTACCCAGTTCAAATATCCCTTATCTAATAATTGAGAAAATTAAGGTCCACAGATGTTAAATGATTTGTCCAAGGTCATTCAAAGATGTATCAACTCATTATAAATAAGGAAGATGGGGCAGAAGTTGGGAAAATTGGAAAAAGAATTCTAGAAATTACACAGGTTGGGTTATTTTATCCATCTAAATAAATATTAGCATGTATTAAAAATGTACAATTCAATAAAATTCCAGAATTTAGGTAGAAATCAGGGAGCAGACATATTGGTAAAATGGAAGCAGTGGTATTTAGTGATTGAGTTTTTTTTTTTTTTTAAACAAAGTGAAAGGATTATAACATAACAGTGTTCACCACTGATACAAATTTCACGACTAGAAGCAGAAATACTCTGAAGAAATAATAATGATGTTTCCTAGGTTAAAGACTCTCCTGTTCCTCTCCAGGCAAAATAGATTTTGTTTTTGTTTTTGTTTTCAGTCTACAAGAGGGTCTCAAAAGCTCATATTCCTGAATGACTAGGCCAGGTGACACTTAGGAATATAGTCTTCATCCCCTTAAACAGGGTTTGTGCCCTAATTCAGCTGCCAGAGGCCTCGCCTGGCATTATGCCACCACAACGCCTCAGCGAAACCAGCATTATTCCCATTTGTCCTCCACCCAGGCTGATGCTGTTGAGAGAAGCCTTGCTATGCAGGTACTTCGAAGGTGGCAAAAGTGTGCTTCTGGTATCATTTTATATGATATATTCAATTATGAACTAAAGAGGTACCTCCTATTGTCTTAAGAAAATAACACAACTTGTTATGGGGCCAAATCCATATCATTTGCTATTTGTTGATACCAACTATATGATATGGAAAATGGAGAGGTAATCATAACCCCCCTTATGGGGTGGTTTTGAGATCTAGATGAGTAACTATGTATAAAGTGCTAACCAGCGTCTTGTGCACAGCAAGCACGCCGTAAGTGTCGGGTAATATTAGTACTGAAGGGTGAATGACTAGCATGTGAAAGAAATGAATGAGTCAGATAGTTCTGAGGTACTAAAAAAGGCAGGAAGATACAAACTGAGCCACCTAAAAGGAAAGAAATATGGTAAAGGACTAGCAATGGATAAGATTAAAAGAAAAAGGTCAAAACATACCATAACAAAGCACAGTAAAAACAATCAAAAACTTAAGTTTTGAATTCTGAGCTGAAGAAATGGATGCAGTCCAAAAGAGAGCAATAAAAATAATTAAAGGGTTGGGATACAGGCCATTTTAAGAAAAGTTAAAAGGAGCTGGGGTTATGCGACCGAGAGAATAAAAGGCTGAAGAGGTTAACGACAAGACTGAAGACCAGAGAACACTGTACTGTGCCGGGAGCGGCCAGGGCACAGAGGACCCAGCAGAGTGGGGCGCAGAGGCTGGAAGGGTTACTGCAGAGCTCTGTGGGGGCAAACCTATGTGTGCAGAGGGAGGCCAGCCTGTCTGAGAATGGCATGGATGTAATCTGGCTCAATTTAAACTTTAGATAACCTCAAATTTTACATGGTCACTCCTAAAAAATGTAAATGAGTTATCTACAGTGCCTATAAGAAACCCTGCAAGTTCGAAAATTCCTGTACCGTTAGGAAGAGTATGAGTTACGTGACTCTGGGTGTTGAAAAGTCTGCCGTGCAACATGCTGTGCAGATAAACTGTACCTGACCCTATCAAAACAAACACATGAACGGAGGGGACACCCAAGGATCATTCAATGGAAAGGTACAGTGATCACTGCTGATTTGCAAACTTTGGAATAAATCAAGGTAAAGTTTTTCAGCTAGTTCTACTGAGAGGCCAAAAAAAAAAAAAAATCATTTTGGTGGTTATAGTCTTCTAGTCCTTTATCAAACACACCAACTTGCCTCACTGTTTATAAAATGATGGTACTGGACAGAGTAAAAAATACTTTCAAAGCAATAGGGACAGCAAATTCGCTGTTTGTACTTAAATTTAAGTATGGCAGATCTTGTGCATTTTAAAAACAATTTGAGATTTAGCCTACTACAGAGAAAGTGAAGTTACTTGTGAAAATAAAGAGAAAGAAAGGAGGTTGGAAGTTGTTACCTCACTCAGCAGGAAAGGGAAGGTGAAAAATCTCACTGCTGGTAACTTACTGGGTTGGGACTAGGCCCCATGGGTACAGATACCTGGAGAATCCATGAATTGTTGTTAAACCAAACTAAATGTATCTAAGCTAAGCACCAAGTCCCAGGAGCACTGGCTTTGTTCCAAAGAAATACTTATTAAAGACACTAGTGGAGCTTCTCAAAGCTGAATGTACTGTAGCTGGGTCAGCAATGGGAAAACACAGAAGTAAAATTATACCAAACCATGGAAAGATGTTGATTAAAGAATTTGGTTATTCATGAGACTGTTTTTGTGTGTATTTACATTTCCAAATTTCTATCTTTTCATCATTTACTTATGATGACTTATGTCATCAAACTGACCAAGTCTCAAAGAGCTCATCTTTACTCTTGATAATTCTTCCTATTACTGTTAACAGTCACTGCCAATCAACTCTTTAAAAATTGGTAGGGTCACTGCTCATAAAGGAGAGACTCATCTTGCTTGTCCGGTCTTACCTCTCTTCAGTCTGATGGATATTTGAGTGAGCTGATGATAAAGATGATGGGGGTGGGGCAGCCTCTTAATTAATATATAGATGAGGATGAGAATCCATGAACGACAGCACAAAAAAGGCATCACTCTCATACTTTGTCATAAGCATATTTTATATTTTAAAATAAAAATTCTGTGTGCAAAGGTCCTCTGAAATTCTACTAATGGAAAACACATAATTCTACCAATAGATTTTACTGTAAAAATAACCCTGCAAAAATGCCAAACAGACCTATACTGTCCATCATTGAAATTACATCATCCATTGTCAAAGAACACACAACAGTACCACTACTACAACCTCACATAGTAAAGTAACATGACCAGATCCCAGTACTGTAACATAACAAATAGTGGACAAAGGATTCGGGATTTATGAAAGAAGTAAAACTTTCTATCTGTTCAATTTATTATCAGTATAAAGAGAACAGATGATTTTTGACCATGTTATTCAAAATGTTCTGGAAACTAATTCTGTGTTAACATTAAGTTAATATTACCAGTATTTACCTACAGAGTGGTCTTGAATTATTCCAATCAATCAGTGAGAAGGAAAACGATCTCTATACAAACCTACATATGGTCCACCGGGTTTGATAACTTTTGTGCTTCGGTTGCGGGATTCCTCCTCTGCCTGGGTCATTCTTTCTCGTGTCATCTGATACGAGTCGTTTGTTGCACACACTGTAATTTTATCTTGTATAAATCCCAGGCAATTGAGCTGGGAGGCTCCAGAGCTGTCAAGTAAGATGGTGGCTTTGTTAGAAATGTCCCTCATTTTGCACAATAATGGTAAGAGAGAACTATATAATCCTAAAATCAGCAGCCCAAACAACAGCCTTGCAATCTGGAAATAACTAATATTAATAATTTGAAATGTTGAAATTTAAAATATTTAAATTCCTCTCCTTGATTTCACATCACATTTTTTTTTCATATTTTGAATAGAATGGGTAAAATGAATTCTGAGGCCAAATCTGTAAAATTCTGAAAATAATTAGTATTTATATTAAAGACCAGAATCTCAGTGAGCACTGTAGTTCTACTTTCATTTTATAAAAAATTATCTACCACTGATATGAAAAATGTTTAAAGTTTACTTTTGGAGGAACCATAATATGCATGCTTTAGAAATGACTAGAAGAAATAGACCCACTATAATGCTTTTTATTTTTAATAAGATAATTCATTTTAAGGCCAAAATATTGCCAAACATTAGGATTTATTATTAGCCCAAATATCCTAAACATTTGTAGACTCTGTATTTACCATTTTGTTAAATCTCTACATAAGATACCTATTTGTGTGGCAAATATTGAAGAAAATACTGGACAAAGAGATTTTTGTAAATATTTTTTGAAAAACTTTTATTTAAAAAAATCGTAAAAATTAACATTGGCCTGGAAGATGGCTCTGTGTCAAAGTATTATGCTAATATTAGAGGATCATGGTAGCAGTTATACTGGTATTTTATTTATATATTTATTTATTTTAAAGATTTTGTTTATTTATTTGAGAGAGAGAGAGAGAGAGATTGAGTGAAAGAGAGAGCAGGGGCAGAGAGAGAGGGAGAAGCAGATTCCCTGTTGAACAGGGAGCCTGATGCAGGGTTCAATTCTGGGACCCCGGGACCATGACCTAAGTTGAAGGTAGACGCTTAACTGACTGAGCCACCCAGGTGCCCCTATGCTGGTATTTTAAAAAGAAATTACTATGGCCTTAAAACAGACTGGAATATAGAAGTAATGAAAATGTCACTACAGCTCTGATACTCTATTTCCAAACTAGCTTTGTTATGAGGCTAAGAAATAGGGTTGATAAAATTTCTGTAAATTCCTAATAACTGTACATATACTATTTAAGAAAAAAATCAGTTCATTCATCTCATAAATATTTATTAGGCAGGGACTGCACAGCAGGCAATATGTGAGGGTCAGACTGAGACAAGGACTAAAGACAGATGTAGCCCCTCATTCAAGAAGCTGTCTAATGGGTGACAAGGATGAGCACAATGGAAATTATGACACAGTGTGACAAATTGCAGGGAGGCAGGGAACCCCCAGGAAGGTACTTCACCTGGATTGTAGGCAAGGCAAAAGCTTCCTGGAGGAAATGAAGCCGTTAAGTTGATCTACAGGGATGTCTACAGGGTGGGTGTGTGTGTGGACGGGGAGGATATAAGTTTTCTGGGAGGAGAACCAACCTGTGTGGGCCCAGGGGAAGCAAGGAGGAAGTTTTCAGTTTGACCAAAGAAAGTTGGAAAAGACAATTAGAGATGAGACTGAAGAGGGCAGGAGAAGTACTCATACAGGGCTTTGGAGGATTTTAGATTTATCCCAAGAAAAAGAGAGGCTAAAAACAAGGGACAGAAAATATCTTATTTGTACTGTAAAAAGATCAATCTGGATGAAGAACAGACTGGGAGGTAGAGGGCACAAAAGTGAAAGCAGGAGACCACTTAGGAGGCTACTGAAGGATTACTGGCAAGGAGTGAGAGCCTGAACTAGTATGGGGCCATGTGAGTGCAGAATAGTAAACAGATTCCAGACATAGTGAGGAGGCTGAATTGACAGGATTTGGTAAGTGATTAGCCACAGGTGGAGACAGAGACAAGTTAAAGATCATACCCAGGCTACTAGGTGTACTTGTATGAATGCTGAAAAACCAGGGAAGGGAAAGAGGGAGGAAGGCTTAACCCACAGGGGAAGTGGGAGGGAGGAGGAAAAGTGGGAAGAGACTACAGTTTTAAGTTCTGGTGGGAGGAAGTTTGAATTTCAGCATCCCCCCAGAAATTATTTATTAAGTAATTTAAATAGTGAGAATAAGCTGAACCTTTTGTCAATCACAATGAAGTTACAGCTTATACCACTCAAAGTCAAGAAACAGATCTTTCCATTAAACAAAATAGAGCTAAACCCTGTAGGCAAGAAGGTACTCTCTAGAACTGTCCACTCATCACTTTTCCAGAGTTACCTTAAAAGTACCTTAAGGGTACCTTAAATACTTTGACATATAAGTATTTCACATTTGACATGTAAGCATTCCTAGAATCTTTCTTTAGCCTAGCTCAGTTTCCTACAATAGACTGTGCACTACTGTATGGGGCTATATGCCCTGAACTATGTATTTCCAAGAGGCCTGTGAACAGACAGATTTAAGGAATTTTTGAAAGGTAATTTTAACCTTGGGATTTCCTCCATTTTAGATATGATAAAAGTGACATTCAAGGAGAACCTGAACTACAGCAGAGACAACAACCATGGGAAAAATAAAAATTCAATTGAACAGAAAAGGTGGAATGAAATTATAAAAAAAAAAACAAAACTTGCTTGCCAGGTTGAGAACTGAAGTTTCAGGGCTTTTGTTTTCATAGTGACAATTTCACTTTATACTCATACAAGACGATTTTATGATTATACTTTTATAGTTGGATCATACTTTTATAAAACACACTGGATCATATTAATGTATTTGCCCCAATTTTCTCACAATAATTGTTTCATTTTTCTTGCTGCATCATGTAGCATTTTGTAAGTGACTTTAAGTCCTTCTCCAAACAAGCAAGGGTGTTAATGATCTAAGGGAGAAACCATATTACTTATGATGCTATCACTGGTTTTGAAGAGGGGATTGTTTCTCAATAAAATTCCTAATGGGACGTAGTTCAATTTGAGGTCAAAGTGTTCTCACTATAATAAAATAATTCTCTAAAGGCAAACATTATAAGTGATTAGCACCACAATTTGAAATCGGTGTGCCCTTTGGTGTGTAAACACTGGTCTGGGAGTTAGGAGGACCCAGTTTTTATTCAGCCTTGTCACCAACTAACCAGCTGTGTAACTATAAATATATCATCTGTGCAATGAAGGGGTTGAACTATACAATCACCCTCATACTTGATGCTTCTGTAATCTTCTGCAGTGCTGTCCCATAGCACTTTCTGCAATTGTGAAAATGTTTTGTATCTGTGCCGTCCATTATGATAGCCACTAGCCACGTGGCTATTGAGCCCATACATAATATGTGGTAAATGTGAGTGAAGAACTAAATTTTATTTCATTTTTATCAACTGAAATGTAAATAGCCACATATGGCCAGTAGCTATCACAGTGGCTAGTACAGAAAAGTCTATATAATCTACAACATATACAATTTACACCAAAAAATGTAAGTTTGGAGGTAGGCAACTTTTAAAGAGCAAAATTAACATTTACTCGGAAAATGGCATATTAAGATAGAACAGAAAGTTATTTAGTCACCCTAAATGGGAGCAGAAATTCAGAACTCTCAGTGAAGTGTCTTATTTGGTATCTCCACCTCCCATGCTCCCTTGCAACATAGCTTTCCTTTCCTTTCTCCCACATACAGCAAATGCTTACACAGTTTCAAGTACTGCACAGATGAGAGATAGGAATGGATAGTCTGAGACAGTTTGGGCCAATTTCAATGTTCTTGGGATGCTGGGGGTTCTAAGGCCTTGTCTTTATCCATGGGCAGAACAAACTCCCCCTACTCAAGGGGCCCATTCTTTAATCAGAAACAACCAGAGCAAAGACAAGTCAAACAAGTAGCTTATTGTTTACAGAGGACCTAAGTGAGATAAGGGTTCCATGGTACCCTGGGATGTGGGTGTGTATTCTTGTCTTCCTCCCTCTTTTTTTTTCCTTTAAAATTAGAGGTGACTGCTCTACTGGGATTAATTTCTAGTTTCCATTATGCTGCAGCATAAAAAATTCTGAAAATCTTAAAACAAGGCTTGCACAGGGAAAAAAGAAAGGGATATACAAGATATACATATTTATTTTTACTCCTTTACTCTGGAGTGTGAACCTTGAGTAGACAATAAGGCACTCTTATTTAAAGACAGTGAATAAAAACTTTAAAAAAATTATTAAACTTGTCTTTAATTAAAAAAACAAAACCTGTTTTATAGATAAAAAATCTACACCTTAAAAATTCCTGAGGGCAAGAACCTTAAAATTTTTATGCTTGTATCCCACAGTGACAAATGTAACTGTTAGCACATAGTAGGGGCTCAATATTTCTTAATAAAAGAGCTCTATAATTCAATTCAACAAACATTTATGGAATGACTACTATATATTTTATTGTTTAAGTAAAAACAAAAAACTCTCAAAGAAAAATTATTCTCCCTTCAGCATATCTTCAAACATACTTACCTGGAGAATGTTTGCTGGATGCAGTCAAAGCTGCCCTGAGGGTTGTCTTTACCCACATTTGACAAATAGAAGTTAAAGGTGTGCGCTTCATTGGGGGGATCATTTTTAGGAATTTTGACAAGCTAAAGGGAGGGAAAAGAGAGAAACATCTCAAATTATAAATTTGACAAACAATGATCTGATGACTGACTTAACCGTTTTTCAAGTGACATTCATTTTATATGTAAGCCCTCTTGAGCATTTAAATTTACAGCATTTAAATTACCAAATCATTGAAGGAATCAAGCAAGTATGCCTAAAAATCACACCATTCTTATTTCCATTTTCTACCCGTAAGTGCCAATAATCACTTCTGATCAATAGTTTATAAGAGGAAACCTCTTCATTTCAAACTAGCAAATGATTATAGTTCATATGAAAAAGTTATTAGTGAATTTGCTAAAAAGTAAAAAGCTTTTCCTCTTTTGAGCTACAAGGTTGTCTTTGGCTGGCATGGCGCCCCTTGCTGAATAGCTTCTAGATATTTAAATGATCTCTGGGACAGAGTTTATATCCCAATCTCTACTCTCTTATTATATGCACATTTCATTTTAATTCTTGCTTCTTTGAGTAATATTTTTGAAGAATAACTAGGAGCATAAGGTGAATGCCATAGTTACATCCACACCAAAATGCAGAAGGGTATTTCTCCCTGCCTTAAGATTCTCTTACCCTCATGTTTACGGAATAGGGTCAGGAGCCTCAAGAGAGGATTGTGCGGACTCCAAGGCTGAGCCCCAAACAGAACTATGGAAAAGGCAAATGTTTTTTATGCTCTTACTCAAGGTCTAGTTTCTCTATTAGATGGGAAGCCCCAAAAGTGAGAGGATGGGGTTGCTCTAGATCACTGAGCCCCTGTATTAGGCACATTTTCCTGGTACATAATAGGACCTCAGTAAACATCTGTGAACAAATGAACTGAAAACTTCTGTCTTTCAATGGCTCCACCCTTTCTAGCTCCTAAGACCTTTCTTCCCTTGGGTTTGCAGGGGATACCATGATGTTAGGTGATAATTATGAAAAGGATTCATTGGCAAGAATAAAAAATACAACTTCCTGCTTTCCAGCCTCCAAATACACAGAGTCTTAGCAATTTAGGAGATGAGTAGGGAGCGGGGGGGGGGGGTGGACAGGTGGTGGTGGGGGGGATGTTCTCCAGTTCTCATTCTTTCCCCCCAGATCTGCCCTTTTCATTATGGTAAGATGAGGATTCAGAACTAACTGGTCACCAGACAGATACTCATGAATGTGCTAGTAAGCATAAGCATGTATAACTTCTGCTTGGCCATGCAGGACACCTTGTTTGCTCTAAAAAACACCTAACTTTTGACCTAAGGAAAAGAATTTGTTTGAAGCTACCAAGCTACCAATTCCACAGCTCCCTGCCACCCCACCCAAACCCAAACCAGAATGTAAAGAAAGTAAGAAGGGAGATAATTTGCAGTGTCTAGTGCATAGCAGACATGCAATAAATGTTTGTTGAGGGAATGAATGAACAAGGGGTAGAAATAAGTCAAAGAAAAACATCTTTTCAGAGGAGATTCAGAAAACTCATGTAAAGCTTGAGAGGGCAAATTTTACCAAAGATGTTGAGTATTAAATAATATACTCCATAGAGCCTCCATCATCCATGAAATTTAAACTTTGACTCCTTCTTTTAAATTACTTCCAATTGCTAGGGTGATTAAGTTTCTACACTTATTATCTACTTTATAAATTATACCTTTTTTGGTCCCTAAAGTTATTTTATTTCTCAGATTTTCCCCTAGTTCTAAAGTGCTGGAACTTAGTGAGCAAGTCTTAATTTACTCTGGAAGGACTCATTAGGCTGTATTACTGGGTGTGCAAAGTGAATGCCTAGTTAGCACACATACACTGGTGAAACAATGCTATGTTTTACTTCTTAATTCTATAGAGGTATGGGAGGGCAGGAGCCAAAGGAATGCTGTGTTGAGATACAAGGGAAGAAAAGGTCCATCCTCAGGCACTGAGTATAACAGCACTCAACTGACATCTGTCTGCTTTTATATTGTAAAGAACAGCAAGATTCTGCTGACAGAGAAGGAATGTGCCCTGTAGTTAAAGCCTCCTTAAAGACCTATGAGAGAAAGTGGACAGGTAAAGAAGGTGTGAACACCTGAATGGAATCCTTTCTCCCGCTCTAACTCATTTCCATTTTCCTTCTGCCCCTAACCCTCACACAGTTCGGCAGAGCCTGGGTGGGGAGATTTTCACAGTCGTTGCAGGCTCATCTGCAGGCCGGGCTCTGGTTTCGCTTCAGGTCTAAGGTCTTCATTCCTGTGCAGCTCAGGTCTGGAAATGCAGAAGCACTTCACCCAGCAAAATATGGAAGACTGTCCCTTTGGGGAGATTCTAAATTGCATTTTTAAAAAGTAGAATCATAGAGTTTTTCCTATCTTTATTTTTCAAGAGTGACTAGACTTCTTATTCAAATTCTATAAATGTTCAGTATTCTTTCACTAAAAACTTGTAACTTAATTACAGGAGTTCTTAAGCTCAGACATATAATAAACAGAGCATTTCATGAAAGCCCTTATCAAACCTTTGTAATAATTAAATGTAGATTTTTCCTTCCTCAGCCTCTGAACTGATTCTTCTGAAGTAATGCTTATACTTTTTAAGGTGAAAAATTATCTTCCTATACATTAAAAAAAATTTACACATGTACACACAGTGTCTTGTATAAACCTGGAAGATTCAACAACAAAAATATCTGGTATGAATTACTGTGCACGCTCCTCAAAATAATAGGGTCTGGCCTGGTGGTGGACACAGAAGGTTTTCATATTCTCCTTCTTTAAAAGTTTCTTGAATAGAAAAGAAACAAACAACAACAAAAAACCAAATCTACGGTCATTTAAAAAAATATCACAAACCGAATAGGAAAGAATCAGATTAAAAAGAAAAGCACATACAACCCATGCTATATCCCCACTGAAGTGTTTGGAAGCATGTGTTACACATAGATCAGAACAGCTGCTCTCAGCAAGGGGCAATTCTGCCCCTGGGGACGTTTGATCTGGGTGGGTGCTATGGGCACGTCCTGGAGGGGAGAGATATTGTCCAACACCCTATAGTGCACAGGATGGCCCCCACAACGAAGAATTACCATGACATTCTAAAATGTCAGTAGGGCCAAGGTTGAGAAATTACGGATTACAAATAGAGGCAGGGCAGTCTCTTAGAAAATAAGTCAGAATTCTGACTTCAGTGACTTTTGAATATTAATAAAGTAGAAGGAAAAATAGTATCTTAAAAAAATAAAAGTTCCCAATTAGTATCAAATGGAAGGAACCATTTTAACTTATTTGCAATACTATTCCATTTTTAAAACTTCTGATCAGAAAACAATGAAAGGCAAATAAGTGTACCTGAAGCATATTTAAAGTGTATTTTAGTCACAGAATGAAGATTTAAGTACCTACTGCAAATGAATTTCTGAAACTTTGAACATCATGAAGTCAGCAAACAAGCAAAAGTCTTGATGGGAGTTATAAAAAAGTACTTTTTTTGGAATGCCTACTTTAGATATCAATTAAAAAATAGCTCTTAGAAAGATAATAATTTACTAAGAACTCTCAAAATGAGAAAGGATTGGTTCAGGATAAAGAAAGTGAACCTTTGTAGTGATGGTCTCTGAGAATTCAGTTCCCCTAGTGAGTTCCAACACCCTCACCTGCAGTAACAATTAGAAGACACTTATATAGTTTTCAACTTAAAAGAAAAAGAAAGTAACACGTATCTGGAGACTATTTGTAGTCCTTACTATTCCTCCTCATTTTTTTTTTTTTTAAAGATTATTTATTTGTCAGAGAGAGGGAGGGAGAGCGAGCACAAGCAGGGGGAGTGGCAGGCAGAGGGCGAAGCACCCAGGCGCGCCCCCCCTTCTTATATATACCTCACATGTAGGTAAGGTTCTCAGGCGGCTAACCACCAGCGACAAACAAGCTTTGTCCTCAAGTCTTTGGAAGAAAGGGAGCATGATGGAGAATGAGAGCAGGACTTCTCAACAATCTCTCCTAACCTTTGTTCCACTCTCTGAATGTGTGTATAATGGGGGCAGGAGCAGGCCTCAGAGCGAATCACACTCATTTTGGGACCCAAAGGTGAATCTCGATGTTTATCATGGTATTTTGTCCAGCTATGGAGCTGGGGTAGGGTTGGAGGTTAAGGAATGATGACAAAACAGAGTTCTGAGTTTTTATGTCACCTTTCCTCAGTGGTTTTCAGAGCAGCAGCGATGCAGATGGTACAGCCTGACTTAATCTCAGGATTTTCCTGTAAAAGATCTGAGAGCAAGGTGTTGCCAAGCAACATCTACATCTTTAAAATCTCAAAAGCTTAAATTACACTGTCTATAGATTTAGTATATCTCATTTTCTGAAGGCAGTATAAATTAGATACAAATTTTATTTGTATCAATAACTATGCTCTTAAGAATGAAAAGGATGTAGGAAGGAGCTCTTATGTTCATAGCTGGTAAATCTGTGTTAACAGTTTGGCCCCCACGGGCAGTAAAGCAAGAGTCCTAATGAAAAGAGCAGGTTGTGTATGACAATTAGGGCAGGTGGGGGTGGATGAGTGGGAACTTCAGAACTAAACTGTAGGGACCTCTGAGTGGACCAGAGCCTCTCGGACTGTTGAAGGCCACAGCTAAAGTGGGATTCAAGACCTTGTCAAATCTAGAGCCATTTGAGAGACTAGACTTTCAGGGGAACTTGGAGATACTCATCACTCCCTTTTCTGATATATAGGAGCCTATTCCACAGCTTGTCTAGATAGTGAAGCAGTAGGCAGTCCTTTATTCCAGAATGGTTACAAAGCATTTTCTTATAAACTGGACTTTAAATTTATGGAATATGAAGGGGTGGGGGATGACTATGAAATGACTGTTACTGGGAGCCCTAGGGTCAGCTTCTGGGGGAATGGGCTACCACCATAGGAAAAGAAATACTGAGGTCTGATTTAGAAACAATCTTGGAAGACCATCCCTTTGTGTGATAGGAACTTTTCTATTTTAATTATAGTATTTTAGGCTTCTGCAAGTCAGTGGAAAGCCATTATATTTAGGGACACATGGTCTACTTGAAATTTTTAGCTAAATGCCTTAAGAATGAAATATTACTTAAAAAAAAGTTTCAAAGACTATGATTCCAAACAGTTTCTTACTCAAGACAAAGAATATAAATATATGCTACCATGTTCTGGGAAGTTGGAAAAGTAGATTTTAATTTTCATTCCAAAAACGGGGGGCTGAAAATCAAAGGCTTGGGACCACAATCCACAGCCCTCCTTCCAAACACCAGTCTGTCTCTGATAAAAAGCTACAAAGAAAGTTTCAGGAAACTTTCAGACATTTATAATTAACATAAACACTATATACCAAGATGTTTAAGTCAAAACTTCTAATTATTCTGAGATACAAGCTCAGGCATACAGCAATGGAACACTGTCTAGAAGGTCATTTCAACATCAAGTCACAGAACTCTGATTTATATAAAGACGTAGGGCAGTAACACAATGTGCACACTGCTGCAAATTTTCATACAAACATGCTAACATCTGCTTAAAAGCCATTGGTACCTTTACAGCAGAGGTTTCTTACCCTTAAGTACTTTCTACTCAGTATTGGATTGAGGTACATGCTAGATTGAAAACAGGAAGACCATCAATTTTTTTTTTTTGCATTTATTTAAAATTAATGCTTTGCTCTTTTGTGGGTATTAACAAATGATTTAAACTTACAGACTTTTCTTTAAATTTTAATATCCAACCCTGATGATTATAAATGCTCAGTAAGATGCTCATGGCCCAGCAGTAACACAGTTGGATACAACTCTTGGGTGACTAAAGCAAACCCATAGTTCTGGCAGGCCCTTTAAGATCAAATTACTTGAATTTCTTCATTTTATAGATTAGGAAAACAGAGACACTCGATGATTGCTCAACATTATGACTATTTAAAATTGCAACCCCTGTACTCCTGAACCCCTGACCCTGCTCCACGTTTGTCTAAAACACTTAGTAACTGTACTATGTACAGATTATGTTTACTGTCTTTCTCCCCTGACCAGAATATAATCCTTGGAAGGACAGAGGCTTCTGTCTGTTTTTTTCCCTGAATATATCACCCACATCTCAAATAGTGTCTGCCATGAAATAGTCACTCCATACATGTTTGTTGAATGAATGAAAACGTTGATTAATGCCTGAGCCAGGACTAGAACTAAAGTATATGCTTTTTTTTCCACCAATATTTCCAAAGTATGCTGAAAAGTTTCCTCACGTGAAAAAGGTTCTACCCTGAAATAAATTTGGGAAATGCCAGGTTAAAAGAATGACTTTCTTTGCTGTAGGTCCTTTCATACTGAATAATAGTTTCCCATTTTATAAAACCTCAGAACCCACCTCCTTCCATTTCTCTAGTATCTTAGGGGAATAGCTGGTCTCTTAATACTTTATTACTAATAAGTTTATTATTTTCCTATACATAAACTATATGCCTTAGTTTGGATAAAAAAAATTGCTACAAACATTTAAACATTAGAATTCTTTGTTGTTCTCAAACCCTTTCTAGACTCTTAATGATTCTGTGATTTCCTAAAAATCTAGAAAATTCAGTTTAGCTAGAGAAATATATTTGCATGTACTGTTCCAGAGTTAAGGGGCAGAACGAATAATCTAGAATCAGAACAGAAAATAGAAACCTCAACCTGAAAGCCACAAGTCCTATTTTTCAAACCGGAGCAGCAGTTATGACTTTAGGCCTAACATTATGGGGGGAAGGAAAAAAAAGCCTGTCAGATCAACCCAGACGTGAAAATCAATGCCTGGGGAGTAGGGAGGGGAGAGTATCTTTCACCAGCAATAGAAAAAGTATTTAGGGACATCAGTAACAGCTAAATATTCCTACTGACAAGGAATAGCAGGGGTTGGAGAGGATCCCACGCATACTCGGTAACATCTGAAATACCCACATGATACTGTACTGAGGAGAGTAGTGCAAAATGCTAAATTTATCTAGCACAAAGAGAAATATTGGCAGTTATCGAAAAAAATTCAGGCCATGTAACAGTTAATATGAATAATTAAGGACAAAATAAATCCATTTATTTCCTGCATTCTTCCTCTTTATCAAGATGTTATTACAGAAAAAAGTAGAATAGCTTTCCTTATTATTCTTCATATAGCTGCTTTAGATCCAGTATTAGAATTTCTTAAAAAGTTCTTGATGAAAGGGTAGACCAGTATTGAGCTTCCTTGGTTCTACTACTTCTGTGGGATACAGTCTTTTTTTTTTCTTCAGATTTTATTTATTTATTTGATTAAGAATGAGAGAGAGCACATGCAGGGGGAGGGGCAGAGGATTAGGGAGAAGCAGGCTCCCAGCTGAGCCGGGAACCCAATGCAGGACTCATCCCAGAACCCTGGAATCATGACCTGAGCTGAAGGCAGACGCTTAACTGACTGAGCCACCCAGGAGCCCCTGTGGGATACAGTCTTAAACCTTTCCTGAGAACTGCATTCTCATCTCTAATGTATTCTTTTAAATTTATGGCCATCTTGGAGAACACATCATCAATAGCAACATTTCAAAACTAACTTTAATTTGTTACAAGTAAGCAACAACATATTAATTGAGTGCCTAATGTGTCTACATTTCTGTGACACAATAATGAACAAAAGCTACAAAGATCCTTGCCATTATGGCACATTATGTATAGAAATCCAGGAACGATCAGGAGATGGGGAGAAGTGGAGGGATTCAGGATATATTTTGCAGATAGATACAGCAAGATTCCTAGGTATAAAAAAAAAGAAACCAAGGATGACACCAAGGTGTTTCTCCCTGGAAAACTGGAATTATTTTAGAGTGTGAGTGTGCATGTGTCTGTGTATATGTGTGTACACATATACATATATACATGTACACATATATTCATATATTTATACACACACACACATATATATACTATCTTCGATATGATGATGAGTACTTTAATATAACCCAATTCATACTGTCTAGGTGCACTAAAATACAATTGACCAATGCTGGTTTCACCAGCTAAAAAGAGGCTTCAAAGTGAGTTTTGTTATGACTCATTTTGTAGCTTCATGGTTAAAAATTGAGCAGAGACCAGGTGGCTGGGTACAGTTGGGTGGTAGCTGGGTACAGCTGGGTGGTAGCTGGGTATTTCCAAGAAAAAAGTGGGATGACAGTTATTGGCAGGGGAAAGATACAAATGGCAGGTACTAGAGATACTGTATCAAGGAAAAGGTATACAGACTATGGAGCGTAACAGAGTAGAAAATTTAGATTTAAAAATGACTACAAAATTGAGAAATGCCAAAGAAGCTTTTAGAAGAAAAGTGAGAGAATCTAAGTTTTTTCAAACTTCATGGCTGGGCTAATCCAGAAGTCTTTTTTTGGCAGCAAAAACTGAAGTCTCCCATTGAGTTCCAGAACTCTCAACATAAAACTGCTTTTCATTTTCCTTTTATTAACCAGTCCCTTCTAATATTTATATATATTCCACAGAATCAATGCTTATATAGAAAAAAATTTTCATCTTATCCCTAAATCTGCCCACCCTCTCATATTGTTTATCTCCCAGTTAATAAACCACCGTTTATCTAGTCACTGAGGTTACTGGCAGCCTGGGGAGTCAACCTTGAATCTTCCCTCTCTCACACCACCCCATGCCCCTCAATATCCAGATAATCACAAGTCATACTGCTTTCACTTCCTGAATGATCTCTCAAATATATGTCCTCATCTCTCTTTGGCTCAATATCACCTTTTGTTTGGATAACTTGTCTTTCAGCCTCTACTTTTGTCTGTTCTCAAGCTCCTTCTTTAAGCATTTGGCTGCCAAAACTAGTTTCATAAAATGCCAATCTGACCATGTCATTTCCAAGCATCATTTATTTCTTCATGACTCTCTAATACCACTTATCTACCAGCCAGTCTAAGCTCCTTAATAGGACATATGAGGTTCCTTCCCAACAGACCTGGCCCTCACTCTCCACCTTGTATTTGATGTCCCCACTTCTTGCCTTGGCTTGTGCTAACTTCTCCTTTATTTAAGACTCAGCTCAGGAGCTGTTCTCTCAGGGAGCCTTTCCCTCTCCAGTGAGGTGAGTTTAAAGCTCCTTTTCTGGGTCTCCATAACCCCTTGGGCTCACCTTTAGTGCTGCCTTTTACTACACTGCATGCTAAAGTACTTGCTTATGTGTCTTCTTCCCCACCAGTTAATTGGGGGCAAGGACCATGGTCTTACTTCCGTATGTATCTGGAACAAAACAGATACCTAATAAATATTTGTTGGATCCTTCTGACTTGGTACTAGATTATATTCATTTAGATTAAGCCTTATGCCAGGGAGACTAAAAAATTAGAGATGTATCTGAAATAGATCACTTAAGAGTCTGTGGAAAACCAGGGCTCCCCAGAGCAGGCAAAATAAATAACAAAATGAAAGGAGGAAAGAAAAAAAAAGTCCCACACAGCTGCATGCTGTGTGGTACAAATGTCAGGATGAGAAAATTTCTGACCTCTCTTGTGCTATGTTTAGCCCTGAAACCCAGGCCAAGTGGCTGTTAGATCTGTGGAACTTAAATTTACATTATACATTTTTCTTTTTAAAAAGTATCTTCATCTTTATTAAAATACTCACAGAATACTCTGTCCTCACCAAATTCCATTTGAAAATATGAGTGTCTTTAAGACCATTTTGCATTTTAAAGAACTTAGGGAGACCACACTAAATAATTCTAACTTTAGTAATTCTCTTGAGAAAGCAGAATTTTGTTAAAAAAAAAAAAAAGATTTGTTTCTCAGAAACAAAGCCCAAACTTGAATTCTACAAGAAAAAAAAAAATTCTTAAATATAAATGTCAATTTCCAAATTCACTGCCAATCTTCTCCCCTTTTTGCTCTCCTGGAGTCTGGAGGAAAGCACTTTTTGCAAATGCCAGGAGGAACTGCTGCCAAAATGTAAGTGAGAATAGAATTCATGCATGGCCATCAGCAACAGTTGTATAAATCTAGGGGAGACTGGTACTTAACAGATTTGAATCCTCAAGATGAACATAAATTGCTAAAAGTGGCAAAGGCCCTGGATTTCACAGAACACATGGTTTTATCCCAAACCAATCAATGTTACCATGAAAGCTCATTAAGTTCAATAACATAAACAATATCAAAGTCTGAGGAATATTTTCATAAATTTGGAAGTATATTCAGCTCTTAATTCTGTTTTTCAACACCAACAATCATACTTTTTTTTTTTTTAAAGCTAAATCTTTTTCAGAATAAATCTTATGGGGAAACCCACCATGTATTACAAACAGAGTCAGCATTGCTCTGGTTGAAGAAAGGGATGATGAGGGACTGGGAATGCTGAGGCAGCCACTGTGGTGACATCACAGAATCCCCAGGCTCTGGGCACCCAAGACACAAAACCAAGGCTCTATGCTAAGGAAAGAAAAACAGCAATAAGATGTAGAATAGCTGGGGGCTATAAATTTTACTCACATCTTAAAAGACAATTACAGAAGAGTGTACAAAATATAAACTCTTACGTGCCACTTTTTTGATGAGAATTACTGCCAAATATTTGGAGGATACCAAAGATAAAAAATGGTGTTCTACTTCTTTGTTCTCTTTGCTTTTTAATGTTTTCTTTATTATTGAATCCCTTTGTATTTCCAGTTCTAAGCTGGGTTTCCTCAATCGTTTGAGAAAAGTGACTCTTTTACACACAGAGGAAAAGGGAACAGAGCAAACAGACGATACCTAGTGTGCTACATAATGAGTTCTGGAGCACGCTGCCCAGTTTCCGACTTGGCTCTGGATTCTACCATCTGTATTACCTTGGGCAAATAACTTAACCTTATTAATCCCTAGTTTCCTCATCAGCAAAATGAGGATAATGAAATTATTCACTGAATAGGACTGCTGTGAAATTTAAAGAAATAACCCTTCTAAAGGTACTTGGCACAATGTCTGGCCCATAGTATGTGCCCCAAAATGCTTGCTCTGGTGATGTAAAGACACTATTGGGGAACTCCCACTCTGATTTTAGCTTGTTTGATTCAAACACATACGTAATGATGTATATGATTTTTGAAGTAGTTTTCAAATGGCAAAGGACAGTTAATAAGTGTCCTGTGGATCATCAAAAGCTGACAATACTGAGAGGAAAAAAAAAACCTGACAATACTTATTTTGAATCCTCAGTATTTACAAAAGTAAGGGACTAGAAACCTTCAAGATTTCCAATTTCAGTGTTAGCTTAACTAGAAGTCAAAGAAACTATTTGGGAAAACAAACAACCAAAAAGACCAGCAATATTTCTAAATGTTTCCAACTCAAAGTACAGAGAAATTAGGTCCAAGAACAAATTGGCCACAACAAGTGTCTACGGAAGGCTGAACAATCACAGATGCCTGCTGCTACTGTAGAAGGGGAGCAAACACTGCTTCCCAAGTGCGATAGCCACAAAAAATATGCTGCCTTCAGAGCCCTACGAGGAACCGCTGCCAAATATGAGTGAGAACAGAAGTCATGCTATATAGCACAACAAAGAAACAAAGAAAACAGAATTAAGAGTTCTCATGAACATAAGTGCTTTGTTACTTACAATCTTCATAAATGCAAACAGTATTTTAAAGTTTGTGGGGATTTTTAGTGTCAAATCTATAGGTAGCCCTAAAAATGAATAGAGCCTATACGGGATTTTAATTTTTATGGATTTCTTTCCAAACACCTACCCTGAAAATACGTTCCTGAGATGGGGTCCATTTCATAAAATTTAGTGCTATTCAATTTTCATAAGTCAAATTCATGTGCTAATTTTCTTCAGGACTATAAAGGAAGTAAAATTATTTGATTTAACATGTATAAAGCTATTGATATACTACTGATATATACAAGAGCTAAATTAAGAAACTGCAGTTCTAACTTCTAAGAGACTTAGCAGGTCTAATGTAAATAAGAGGACCTGTCAAATCTCTTAGATAAATTGATTTATAATTGTAAGAAATACAGGACTAAAAGATTCATTTTTAAGGACAATATGCTTGAGCTACTGGCAAAGCCATCAAACCTGCCTTCAAATAAAGGAATATATGTTAGCAAAGAAAGGGCAAAGACTTACATATGGACAATTAATGACTATATTTGGATAACTGTTATATGGAAACTATGTAAGTAATAGGAGGATTGCTAAAGAAATGTTAGTTTATCTATAAAATGAAATGTTAGGTAGCTATTTAGAAGTAACTTTTACTATTTAATGACATGGGAAAATGCTCATATGTTAAATGGAAAAAGCAGGATATAAAAAAGCAGTAAATACACTGTGACTACAATTTTAAAAATGTATGTGTGAACACGAAGAAAAAAAGACTAGGAGAAAGCCAACAACACTAGCTGGTTTTCATCTCATTTTTAAGACATTTATTCATCTTTGTCCTTATCTGGACCTTATATACAATTCTAAAATGTACATTCATTAGTTTTTCAATCAAAAAACAATAGACAGCTTTAAAAAACAATTAGATTTTAAGTTATCACAATGACATTGGCCTTTCATGACTCAATCACCTTAAATATTTTAAAAAAAAGTTTGGTGTTTTACAGAATCAGAAACTGTGAAACATAAGACTATTCAAAGTTAAACACTATCTTAAAAAAAGAAAAACAAAGAAAAAATACCAAGCATCCCTAGAGCAAAGTTTTTCTTTATAGCCAAATATAAAACTTTTAAATAGCTGTGAAAACAGAGTCAGCATCATCTTACTGTTCAGTGGAAATTCAACACACTCAAGTACCATCCCTCATTCCTAATCTGTGAAGACTCACTTCAGTGAATTACTAGCACAATTAGATTAAGGAAAAACTAAAAAGCATTCAGATTAGTCAAAGAATTTCTTGGTATTGACTGGTAGAGTATTACCACATTCATAAATATGTCTATGCCTTATATTCTGTCTAAAATAAGACATCCCCAATATAACTTAATGAATTATTATTAAATACTAAGCTGTTTAAGTACAGAAAAAGACTGCCCCTTTTCTATGGCTAATTAAGTACCACCCTTACACTGTGGGCCCAACTTAGTTATCCTTAATCAGTTTTCTTCATTCCAAGTTTTATTACCTAAAAATCCCTAAGAATTTTATCTTTTTAAATTCAGCTGACTACTACTTTCATTCCTGTAATTTGTCCTTTCTAGACAAGACCTATTCCTAGGGCATATGACAATACCACTGCTCCAAAATGTCAACTGTTAACTCAAAAAGAAAAGTGGCCTTTCCTCTCATATCCCTGTTAACACCAGTAACTCTGCTTGAACCTTCCTTCCAGTGGGGAGAAAGATCACAGATGGGGAGAAAACTTTCCTTCTCCATTGATAGATGACAAAGCAGCTCTATCAGGTAGTTGACTAGCAACATATTTAGCTGGTGTCCAGCTCTAGATAACTTCTTAAGACCTGCCTTCTCTATTTTCACTGTCAACCTATTTTTTTTCAACGTTTAATATTTAGCCTTTCTCCTAGATTCTTTACATATTTAAACTTGGCATCTCAAAACATTTATGTATATAGAACAATTAGGAAATGGAGACAAACAAATATATATGTAAAAAAAATCTCATATAGATTACCAGCAATGACATTTTGGTTTGGAGCATTTCATATTTACTTTGTAGGTTTACATTTGTGTTTCTGTATTTTTTAATTTTTTTAAATTAGTATAATGGTATATATGATGTCTTATTACCTACTGATTCATTAGAGAGATGAAATGACAACTTAAAAAGTTTCTTACCTAAGTGGACAGTCTTGCCATTTACCACTTACATATTCTCTTATACCCACCAGGAAAGTAATATAGCTCTTCAGACAGGTCTAGACTAACATGACCTATACTTAATTTTTGGTATATCATTTTGGTAATTTTTTTGTTGCTATCATAAATGAGATCATTTTTACACTGAAACACTAATTGCTGGTGCTTAGGGAGGCCAGTGATTTTTAAAAAATTATACTTACCATTTATTGGGCATGTTCCATATGCCAACACATTGCCAAGCTCTAACATTTTAAGACTTTGGCCTGTGTGTTTTGACTTTAGATTGAAGATAATATGGCTAAAGAAATGGTTTCTAACAAACAACAGTAATTTCAAAATCTGCACTCATATACATGCCTTCTTACTAGTTAGCACAGATGAACTTTCTTGGCTCCTATCTAAAGCCAGTTTCACAACTGAGATACCATTTCTCCAACCTACTCAGGGACACTGCTCCCAGCAAATCTTTCCCTCTCTCCTACATTATCAACTTTTGCTTTCTACTGGGTTAACAAATACATAAAAAATAGTATCAGTTAACAAATATCCTGCTTTTTTGGGGCAACTGGGTGGCTCAGTTGGTTAAATGTCTGACTCCTGATTTTGGCTCAGGTCATGATCTCAGGTCAATTGTGAGTTCAAGTCCTGTGTGGGGCTCTGCACTTGGCGGGGAGTCGGCTTGAGATTCTCTCTCTCCCTCTCCCCCTCCCCCTGCTTGCACTCTAATAAAACTTAAAAAAAAAAAAAATCCTGCTCTTGCTTTCATTTTGAAAGAAATGTCTTTTCACACCAGCCACCCAATATTAAGCCAGTGATTTTAAAAGTTCTTTCTGAAGTGACTACCTTACTGAAAGAAATCCTTAAGTTTTTCACTTGGTGTACTTGGATTATCTGCAGATACGGGCAAACTTATCTATTATCTATAGCTTTTATTTCATTTTCTTTCCCATTACTGAGCATTCTCAGAACAATGTTAAACTACAGAGATGATAGTGGGCATGTGTACTTTATTGCTAACATTAATAAAGATATTTCTATGGTCTTATCACTAAGTATGTAACTGGCTTTTAGTTTCATTTTTTTTTTTAACATGCTAAGGAAGAATTCTCTATTCCCTACTTACTTATTTCCTTAAGTTTTTATTCAGATTTAATACTGAATTTTTATCAAATGCCTTTTTGGCATCTGTTGAAATATGTCCTGGCTTTGTCATTTAATCCATGAAGATAAGATGACAGATCATATTTAAAGTTAATGATAATGAGAACAATCTTTATGTGATATTTATTTCTACAAAATATAGCTTGAGAGTTATGAAGACTGACGATTTAATGAACACCTATGAACTCACTGACCAACTTAAGAAATAGAACATTAGCAATACTCTAACCATGTGCTCCACTCCAATCCCTTATGCCTGCCTTTTTCTACCAAACACAACAACTACTCCAACTTCTGTGATGATCATTCCTTTTGTTTTCCATAATTTTATCGCATGTGTGTATACCTACCACATATTAATTTTGCTTATTATTCAACTTTATAAAAACGGTGTGATGCCATATGCAGTCTTCTGCCCACTTGAGTTTTCACTGTTGAGTATTCTTCCACTGAATCAGTATGCACAGTTTAGCTTTATGTGCCATTATTCTAAATCAGTGTGAACAAAATTTGGCAAAAGGAGCTTTAAGTTCCCTAAATGTTAATAATTAAAAGTACTAACACTCATAAGTATTCATAAGTCAACCAGTAATTTTAGCAATTGAAAAAAAAGTAACTCCTTAAAATATAGATTTATATCAGAATTCCATCTGTAAAAACACTTTTTTCCCTTCTTACTACTGAACTTCCATGTATAATTAAATCCTATGAAATGTCCTTTGGAGTTGTTTCTTGAAAATCCTTTTGCTCCAAACTCCCAGATGCCACAACCTCCTGGACAGCTCCATCTTGACAGAATGAGGTACAGAGTATTACCTACGCATCTCATGTATAGCATGTCCCAAACAAAACACACCCCATGCCTCCTGCCTCAATGTGTTTTTTCATCTATCTTGGATTTGTATAATAGCCCCACCATCCAACCAAATACTCATCATAAATATGGAGCCATCCTTGACTCCTTTCTTTCCTTCCTTCCAATATAAAAGGAATGACTAAGTTAGGGGAGCTACTGGATAAGCATGTTAAAATGCAAATCTGACCACATGACTCCCTGGCTAAAATTTTTTAAATAGATGATAATTTCCTGCAGTGCTTTTTTAAACCAGACTGTGATCCACTGTAAGGTCATGACATTAATTTAGTGGATTATGACCAAGATTCTTTAAAATGAAATAGAATATATCAGATTATACTGATGAAGAAACAATACTGTGCTGTGAAACTTCTGTTTTAAGCTGGATGAATATGTATACCTATAGTGTAAACGGTCACAATGTGAAATGTTTTTTCTTACCATGCATTGTTTCTAAATATGTTTGAAAGCACCTACTGCAATAGGTACCACCCAGAAAATAATGAAAGTTGTGAACCTTCTCCTGAGAACAGAATGTATACATACCTATACATCTGCATATTCTTATAATGTTCCTAATTATAGTGAACCTAGCTATCATAAGAAAGCCTAGGGGAAAATATTTTAAAGTCGTGCTTTCCAGACCTCATCACAGACTCCCAGGAAAATTTTGTAAGTAAGAAGTACTGATCTCCAAGGTGAAATTCAAATTCCTTAAGAAGGTGGGAACATTTGACAAACCTGTTTACCACTTTGCTCATGCTGAACTATGGGACTGAAAAGCATTTTCTTCCTCTTTTGATCAGCCAACTCTTGGTAATCCTTCAAAGCCCAGTTCAAACATTACTTCTCTGAGACCTTCCTGACTGTTGCTCTTCCTCTTGCTAGTTGGAGAGGTACTCAAGAGATGTTTACATGAATGTGGGAATAAGTAAAATGCTTACTGAACATTTATTATAGGCAGGTGGGGATCACTGTAGTGATGACAACAGGCTCTGAAATCAGATGCTAGAGTGGATTGTAGGCTCCTTTACTCACTGAATTGTGTGAGTTTCAAAAACTAAATTCAGAGTCATGGTATGTATACATATCAGCAAAATGGGAGTATGTGCTTCACAGCATTCCTGTGAGGATTAAATGAGAATGATATGTGTAAAGTGCTTACTACAGAGTTCTTAGCATGTAATAAATATTCAATTAATTTTAGCTATAATCATTGAAAAATAACTGGAATCTATCAACAAAATAATTGAATAGATAACTGTACATTTATGCTAAATACAGTATAAATTATAAGACCACATAGAGAGATTTGAGAATTCTTGGCCTGATAAGGGCAAATTCATTAACCTTAAGGCATGTCTGTGGACTTTCTGAAGTCTTTAAATACATAAAACTCTTACAAACTTGTTTTCAAAACAAGTTACTTTTATAAGTAAAGGTTTTAGCTTAAAAACAAATTTGAGAACATTATAATTTCATACTTTTGTTCCTTCCAGTTAGATCACAATTCAAGAATGGTTATAAAAATATACCTTCCCTGTAAATCCTCCCAGATTATCTAACATATGGAGCTAACCAAGCAAGCTAGTCAAGGGTGGGTCAGGAAAGAAAACTTCTGAAAAGATTTTATTCAGATAAAATCTTATCACAGAACACACAGACTGTCTAAATACCTCCACTGCACTGCTGTAATTCACTGAATCTACGATGCTAGCAATTGTTAAGGTTATGATTTTATGTACCACTGCATAATAGAAAATGCTGACCAACTATGACACAGTACTAAGATGCCATTTATAATGAGATGCATTCCAATTCCAAAGATTTCAAATGTTAAAAGGAAAATTTCAAAATATTGTTTGAAATAAGATCTTGGGCTTGGACACATTCTGCTAAATTGTTTTTCCTGCTTATTTAAATTTTGACTTTTCTTTTTAATAAAACTCTTTATAAGCTCATCTTATGTGCCTAGAATAGCCTCTTGACATATTAAGAGGTCAAAAGATACTTAAGTAATGCTCATGGTAAGGTATTATAAAATGGTAAAATATTATTTTCCAAGCTTAAATAAGCGAGTGCTATTAAAGTGAATTTCTGTAACACAGGTGACTCAAGTTTCAGTTTTTGGTGGGAAACAAAAAGGCAAAGCCATCACCAGTGGCAATTTTATTGACAAATAGGTACTGTCAGTTAGGAACAGAGCTGGCATTTCAAAGTCCTATTTACCTTTGTCTATACAGTGTCAACCATGGTGCATGGTACACAATGATTATTCATAAATGCTTACTGAATGTAGACAGGAAGCCTAACTCACTGCTAAGAATGCAATTTATGGCATTTGTGGCTGCTTCGAATTTCAATCAGAGTTCCAACTGCGGCCTTCCAAAGTGACTGCAGTGTGGTGAAGGACAGAGCAGAACGCCATCAGTTCCTGTTTGTGATCATATTTTGGGAGGCTTGTCCTTTGTAGCCCACACTGAATCTGTGTGAAGGTGTGGTCAGCAAGTACTTTGAGATAGTTTCTGCAGGCACCACAAACACAAAAGCAAAGTCATCCTCCCACCCTCTGCCCTTTTGCACTCTTCCAGGGCAGCGGAGGGGCCCGGTCCCCTGGTGCCTGTCATGTTACCTAGTCAAGGTGTGAAACAATGGATGGTGAATTTAGCTCACTGCTCTCTTTCTTTAGAAACCCCACTGCTAGTTCTTACCCAGAAGAAAAGGAGGGCAGAGGTGTATGGCAGCATAAAATAGACCAATTGGTTAATTTACAATAGCTTCAAAATATGATTCAATTATTATTTGAGATAAAATGAGTTTCTACATGTCAGCCCATACTCCTGGCCGAATGAGCTTCATATATATATATATATATATATATATATATATATATATATATATATATATATAAATTATATGTTATATATTATATGATATATGAAATTATAATATGTTATGTATAATATAATCTTGGATATATACTGAAGTTAAATTTTTTTTTTTTCAGATTAGGCTACTTACTGCACCTGGTTTCCAAAAGCTGTATCTTTACTGCAATGATACCTTAGTAAATTAACACATGGTTAAAGAGTTATGATTCAATGCAAATGTTGAAATGTTATCTATACATGTCAACCACTGTAATATTAAAAAAAATTAAAACAGAACTGCCATTACAAAGAGATATAATTCTAACATCTTTCTATCATTAATTACATTCAGAGCTGAGCGTATAAAGGTAGCTGTTAGTCAGCAACCTTTGAGCAGACTGACTAAACACAACCATTGGCAAAATCAGTGGGCTAGCCAAACCAAAAACAGCAGGGGAAAGTAGTCCGAGTACAGGCATATCATCTGCGAAGGAATGGCAGTGTTGGGGATTTATTTTTATCTCTGCTGCTGTTTCAAACAGATAGTTATCTTTGCTTCCCAGGTATCAAGTAGGTTAGAAAAGGGTAGTTTGGGGCGCCTGGGTGGCTCAGTTGGTTAAGCAACTGCCTTCGGCTCAGGTCATGATCCTGGAGTCCCGGGATCGAGTCCCACATCGGGCTCCCTGCTCAGCAGGGAGTCTGCTTCTCCCTCTGACCCTCTTCCCTCTCGTGCTCTCTGGCTCTTTCTCTCTCTCAAATAAATAAATAAAATCTTAAAAAAAAAAAAAAAAGAAAAGGGTAGTTTGCAGAAAGCATTTGTAGGTGGGTTGAAATTGCCTACTAATTTCCAATAATATATAATTTAGTATTTCAGACCCTATCTTCTCCCCAACCTTGCAAAGGAAAATAAGCAATTGACAAAATATTTCTGAATGCTTACAAGAAAAATGCAACCCTCTGTCCTTTTTAGTTAATGACTCCACTGTAAGAGTTTTATAGCATTAGTCAAGCCATTAAAGTTAGCAGTTAAATGCTGATTTAATCTTCAGAAGGTCACAGTGCCTTCTGGAAGACATATATTTAAAACTTGTTTGGCTGGTTATTCCTTGTTTATTTCTGGAAACGCACGTGTGACTCACTATCTCACAGGAGACACTACATGGTACTTATAGAAAATATTTTCTATTTTCAGTCCTCTTTTTAAAAATAATTTCTAAATTATATATGCCAAACTAAACTTCTATTTTCTAAAGGCTCTGGGATTGCTGAGTCTGAAGAGGGCAATTAGAAAATTTTGGAACAACATCCTCATAAATACTGAGGTCTGGAATCACATTTACTGTGACAAAGTTAACATTATTTCTCACTGCCCTGGGATACTCATTCCCTGGACATGAGTCCCTGAGGCTGCAGGCAAGTGCACTCCGAGGCCACCAAAGGCCAGCAGATGTGGCCATTATTTGCTGTTGAAAACCTTGCCATTTCAGTTTTTATCTGAGTGATACCACAAATTTACCTTTTTGAGTATGTGTATACAGATTTTAATAGGCCTTCAGGAATTTTACTTATCTATCACCAGGATATATTTTGCATCCCCTGAAATCTTTGTTTAAAATGCTGATTCAGGGACACCTGGGTGGCTCAGTCGGTTAAGCACCTGCCTTTGGCTCAGGTCATGATCTCAGGGTCCTGGGATTGAGCCCCGCAGCTGGCTCCCTGCTTCTTCCTCTGCCTGTAGCTCCCCCTGCTTGTGCTCTATCTCTCTCAAATAAATAAAATCTTAAAAAATAAATAAAATAAAATAAAATGCTGATTCATAGGACGCCTGGGTGGCTCAGTTGGTTAAGTGTCTGCTAGGGTGCGGGGATCCAGTCCTACATCAGGCTCCTTGCTCAGCAGGGAACCTTCTTCTCCCTCTGCCTCCTGCTCCCCCTTCTTGTGCTCTCTCTGTCTCCCCGAAAAACAAATAAAATTAAAAAAAAAAATGCTGATTCATACCCATTAGAAATACACACATGAGCCTTGTTCCTGACAGTGCCATTTACATAGAAGTTATGAGTGGCAAGTTCTGGATAAGTCCTACATTATTAATTCTTTCCTGAGTATTAGTCTATATGTGTTTGGACTGAGACTCTGAGTTCCCTAAGGACGGGACCCATGTCTTACACATCCCTGTATCTGCACACTAAGAACTTAGCAAAGTACTTGGCAACAGTAAGGACTAAAACAATGTGCTACTGCACATAAGAAACAAATACAACAACAAACCTATTAGCACAACCGTTGCTTAGGCACCTGTTTATAATTTGTGAAGAATAATTAGGTCAGTAGATAACTGTATCAGTAACAACTGCTATTACTTGAAAATAATGAATTCAGTTGCTTGTAATACCTCTCCTTTCCAAGCTGTACAGTATACTGAGGAGAACTTTCCCCTGGTAGTGTGAAAATTTAGACTGTAATTATAGCTCTGTCTCTACTGTGTCTTTAGACAAGAAGCCCTCAACAAACATAAAAATACAGAGTGTAGTTTTTAAAATTTTACCGGAACACATATTTTGGGAAAATTTTCACCTGCTACATTTTCAGTACCCAGTTAAAATACAAGAAGCAGAACTATATTTCTATAAATGATTACCTGACAATCAAGATACAGCTTTTGGAAACCAGGTGCATTATACCAGTACACCCCTCTGAACATTGTAATTCAAACACCTCATTACTCTAGCCCATGTGAATCTGACCAGCTACCTTTTCAATTAGAATGATCCATAGAAATTTATAATCCCAATAAACCTTTAGTTATGAGTATCCTAAATGTGATTAGAACCGTGAGGATAATTGGTTGACCCATACTCTTCAGAATCCACAAGGCATTTTTGGCTGATTTATTCAGCTCCTAATATTCATGAGTTTAGAAATCATACTCAACTGCTCCCATAGATATTTCCTCATCTTTCTGAATCCAGAAAATGCCTTCAGTGACCACTCAGTATACTGAGTACCATCTTCCACTAAGGGAAAGGGGTGAGCTGGAATGTGAAAGACACAATTTACATTTTTTTATGCTATAAAAGCTGCAGGTCAACTGCAATGATAAAAATTTAGGTAGTCAATGGTTCTCAGCAATTTCACTTGTTAACAGCATACTGCTCTAGTTTGTTTAATATTCCAGGCTGCATTTATTTAGAGGAAAACTTCAACCTAAGAGAACATGTTCAGGCATAAAAGTAAATAAGCTTAAAAGCTAACCTGCCAAGACCCAAATTCTGACCTTCTAAAGACATTACTGAAGCAAGAAAAATCCTGTAATTAGTAACAAGGAACAGCAATAACCACGCAGTGCTTAGCATCACGGAAACTAAATACTCTTAACGGTCTCTTAATGGTCACTTTTGAAATGATATTTTAACAGTACTTCAGTTAGGTTTCAAATATGCCTATATATGACACTATCATGATAGTTAATGTATATTTTTGATCACATTTGATGTAAAAAGACTGTAAATTTATTATATTTGCCAAATCCTTTCCAGAAAAACTTTCAAAATTTCTAAAACAGTGTATTAAAAATTCTCACTTTAATACATTAAGAAAAATGATCTTTTGTGGGAAATCTAAATTTAAGCCTTCAAAGCCTTCTTAAAAGTCCTGAACATTTTCCACACAGGAAAACTGTAAGCATACTTCTTCAGGGCTTTTAAAGCAATCATCACAGGCAATGTTAAACTATCATGGCTCTTGAGAATAACAGAGGAGCACTGTACAGAAGACCCTCACATTTGTGGCTCTGCGTATTCCCTGTAGGTTGTGCCAACCCACTCTCTCCCCTGTAATGACTCTTTGTTTTTACTAAGTCCCAAAGGGCTGGTGAGAGCTCTGCAAAGAGAAGGGGGGGAAGGGTGGGTGGAATGCAGCTGCAGGCTCAGAAACAATGCTGAGTCCATATATTTTGTTCCCAGCTAGAATAATAAAAAGGGGGCTTCGGGTGGGGGTGGGAGTGGAGGGGTAGAGGAAACAGAAAGCCAAGCAAGCAAGGTAGGGCCAAGTATTCCATTGCTCTCAGTCTACAGCCTCCTGCCCCTCCCCCCACTCTACTTAAATCCAATAACCATTCATTTGGGTTAAAAAAGCTTATCTGTTAAAATTCAAACACCCATTAAAATTTAAACCTATCAGTCATTTCCATCTAAGTTATCTTTATCAGTGAACCACACCCAGGCAAGGAATGGAGTAGGAAGAGAGAATGAAGCTTGCAAAGATAAACTGAGGAAGCCTGGGCACAAAGAGACAGGAAAGCCTGGGGGAGGTAGAATTGAGAAAAGGACATCCAAGGTCTCAAATATCAACTGCCAACTTTGCAATGGTGCCTGGGGCCTTTTGTGGGCAAATGCTGTACCAGAGAAAACCATATTCTTTCTAAGCCTGCTAAAAGCTGCATGTGTCTGAATCAAGAGTTTGGAAGCCTGCACATGTCGGTTTCTCATTATTCAGTCTAACTTGGTGCCTCCTAAGAAAGTGTTCTTCTTTTGCATTTCCCTAGCCTCTATGTCCTAACTAGGAAAAGAGAGAATTAAGGGAAGAGGCAGATCCCAAACAAGGTAACAGCTGCTATTGACGGAAAAGCAGTTCAAACCTTACTCTCCACTCCTGGGTCTTGAACTCTCATCTCAGATAACCCTTTACTGAAAATCCCTGGAGTCCTCCAGGGTTCACAGACTCAGGCCTGCCTCTGGAACATCCTTTCAGAGATTATTGATGCCATTAAATTTTGTGACAAAACTTAAGAAGCCTTATGTAAATAAACAAAACTAATACCTCAAAAATAGTGCCAGGAGGTGCTAAGGACCTAAAAAGCGATAAAACAAAATGCTGAAGGATGCTTGCTGCAATTAGGATCCCATTCATAAACACTGTTACTGGGGGAGGGAAAAAAAAAAAGAACTTCATTGTAAAGCTATCATGTAGAAGCAGAGCTCTGACATCCACACACAAACATCTCCTTCACGTTAGCATTATTTATTTATTTATTTATTTATTTATTTATTTATTTATTTATTTATTTTTTTAAGATTTTTTATTTATTCATCTGAGAGAGAGAGAATGAGAGATAGAGAGCACGAGAGGGAAGAGGGTCAGAGGGAGAAGCAGACTCCCCGCTGAGCAGGGAGCCCGATGTGGGACTCGATCCCGGGACTCCAGGATCATGACCTGAGCCGAAGGCAATCGCTTAACCAACTGAGCCACCCAGGCGCCCACGTTAGCATTATTTAGAAGTACCCTTAGCTGGTACTGAATGATATAAAATTAAACTCTTGACTCTTGAAATGTTTTCAAGTTATAAAGTTTAGAAAGACTGTATTGATTTACATTGAATTTTTGCACTTTGTGACATAATAAAGATTCACAAATGTAGATTTATAATAAGCAGGAATATGATCTCCCTCCCTCAGCTTGCCTTTTTTTCTAGAGCTCTAAAATCCATTTACAGATATTCCAAATCTCCATTACAGTCAATATATAGACACAAATTCAGAAATGCATATTAAGGGAAGGAATACTTTTTATTAACATTAAATAGTAATAGTAATAATTAAAAAATAATACTGACACTATTGTAAAGTTTATCATCTATTATAAACAAAATTCATAGGTATATTTTATTAGGAGTTCTCATTTATTATGCTTTTAAATGCAGCAATAAAATACACAATATTTATTCTGTGTACTGGAAAAACTCAATTTTCTATTTACACATTTCTTAGTATGTACAATCGAAATTAGATCTACAGACAGCAAAAGTTCATCAATAGTAACAACAATCACATAATCATAACTTGACTGAAATTAACAATTCCTTATGGTTGCTTAATTGCAGTAAAAAAAATTCTCATAATACTGTGACATATACGTCAAAAAAAGGTAAAAAATGCAATGTCATGATTAGGGCAAAAAACTACTCTTCAATAAGTATATCTGAATTATTTTTTAAAATAAATCAGGAAAAGATAATTCAAGTGTATTAAGGTGTCCAAAATTTACATTTAAGTCATAAAGTTCACAAAATATGAGTGACCTTATATTGAGGCACAAGTGAATACAAATTTTAAGAGTTTAAATATAATAGTATTTAAGAAGAATATGAGATTTTCTTGCTGAATCAACAAGAGTACTCACCCCTTGGAGCCCTTGGAACTGAATGGAAGGTCGAAAAGGAATTAAATTCTATTAAAAGAAACATAAGAAACAAACAGGTCAACCTTCGTTACTGTGTCACAGAACTAAATGTTTAAACTTTAAATCTGTTCATCTGGTCAGTGCTACAGTCTGTGAAAATATCTTTTCATTATATAACTAGGTTTACATATCATCATATTAAGATGCCTTAATGAGCAAGATCATACTGCTGACATTTCTCTGAATCACACAACCACAAGTATATTGTGACAGTGTAGTCAGGTTTTTTTTTTTTAAATGATGCAATTTGGCAAAAAATGACTAGTACACTAACTCAATTTCACATCAAAAAAACATTTTTGCTTAGTTTCTTGATATGTTTTTAAAAGGCTGGGGGAAGGAAGAGATAATTAGAGGAACTTTAGGGAACTCTAACAGGATACTATAAATAGAAAATTAAAGTATTTGATAATAAACTGTGGTTTCCAGTTTCTCATATTTTACCATACATAGGTTAGTTTCTAGTTGAGGGTCAAACAGGTTACCAGTTTTCTTATAAGATTTTCACCAGGAGAATATGATTTCTACAACAATGTTTTGTTTTATAACAAGCTTTGTCCTCCTCATAACCTTAATATTTTGTCATAGAGTTGTGTATTTAGAAGAAGAAATGCTATAGGTATCTACCATAGTATGAGGCACAATTTCCTGTATCTAAAGTCACCAGTACGTTTCTCTATGGGAATGCTTTTTTCAAGCTCCTTTGAGGCTGTCTTCAGCTCATCACTGGAGTTTGAAATTCTCTATCAATTTCATCAATTCTTCTCGGTCAAACAAATGCTACCCTTTCTCAATTGCCAAACTCCTCACTTCTCCCTGGTATCACCGCTTCCTCACACTCAGGGACACCAGCCCTCTCAGTTCTTCTATTGTGCCTTTCATTTCAGAAAACTATTGCCCTTCACTTTGCTCTTTCTACATCCACTTCCCCCTGGAGGCTCACTTCGCCTGTTTGGTGCTGACTTTGAATCTCTTCTCTATTCGTCAACTCCCTTCTCTCCATAGCCTACTACTTATCATTGTCTAGGGACATTTTGCATTAGAAACTCAATGACAGCGAAACTGGCAAACACTATGCTAACTTCCCTTTCCTACTCCTTCCTCAACCAAAATGGCACCTCTTTCCTACTTTTCTGGAGTTTGGTTTTGTGGGCTTAGAACCTTAATTTACAGTCTCTTTCCCCTTACCCCTAATCCTATTCTATTAGGGCTTTATACACTGCTAGAATTACAGAATTCTGAATCACAGAAAATACAGTCAAGGCCTATTCCCCATAGGCCATGTGTACCATTAATAACTAAGCTGGGACCAGGACCCAGGACGCAATCCTCCTATTCTTCCATGCTGCTCTTCTACCTTGTGCTCCACAGACATCTGCTATTGGAGACTCAAGAGTATGATGGGGGGAGGGCTACTCCTTCATGCCAGAGTTCACATGTTAGTTGGGGAACATGTGAGAATGATTAAATACTAGGCTAAGTGCTACGGGGAGGTGCAGTAAGAATTCTCAAAAAGCAGAGAAAAATATGGGTTAGAAGAAATAATTAGAAAAGCCAAAGGGCTTATGGAAAAGTGGATCTCAGTAGCAATTTTGAAAAGACAAATAAAAGGGAATGCCCTGAGCAGAAAAGCAAGGAGACAGGAATAGATGTGTGAGCAAAGGGCAGGTCTGTGTGTGTGTACAGAGTTCTTTCACACTTGAAACACAACACAAAGGATGAGAATTAGACCTGGCGATCCCTGCCTAATCTTTCCTTGACCTCAAAATTTGTCTTCAGTTTTAGCTGCTATACACTACAGAATAAATAGGACAGTAATTTAAATTTTAGATCTCCAGGATTTCAAAAGGTTTATCACCCTGTGAAATAACTGCCCTAATCTCTTCTATTACCCCCTCAGGGATGGCCTTTAAGTCCTGCCTTTGACATGATAAACAACTGAAAGGGCTTCTAATTTTTGGAATAACAAAGTGAGTTGCTGAAAGAACTGTTTCAGGGAAAGCAGCTCTTTTGGTCATGTGTAAGAATGAGGGAGAGAGATGGATTGGGGTTAGGGAAAAGGATTAGACATCAGCTCCAGAGGATCCTTTATTTAGAAATACTCTGGCCTAAATTAGTATGACTTCATCCAGAGTAAACAGGAGATGGTGGAATGAGCAGACTTTCCCAAGAAAGAATGATAAAATGTGCTGAAACCTTGACTATCAGGCACCAAAAAAAGTGAAGCAAAGGTGGCTTCACAGCTCTGAATCTTCATCTTTGGCCAATCAACCCCAGATTCCCTCAAATTAGGCTCTTAGCGTCTATTTTGAAAACCTCTGGACTGTTTCAGGCCCCTATCACTGAGCACTGAGATTAAGGCCTTCTTTCTTCCCTTCAATTCCTTCCAAATACTGCCCATCATTCAAAGAACAGAAACTCTCTCAGATACCATCTCAGCACGTCACACAGGCTGCGATGGGTTCCCTCCCAGTGGGTTCTATCAGAGCAAAGCAAACTCCTTCACGTGGAAGAGACCTTCCATTTACAGGACCAACCAATTTCATCTTCCACTTTCTCTCAACGGTGCTTCAGCTGTGTTAACCCTTTTTGTTTTGTAAACATTTTTCTATTTTTTTTTAAGATTTTATTTTTAAGTAATCTCTACAACCAATGTGGGGCTCGAACTCACAACCCCAAGATCAAGAGTCACATGTTCCACCGACAGAACCAGCCAGGCACTCCTTCCTTTTTCTACTTCCTTCCATTCCTTCAAGCTGGCTTGCCTTCCCAAACACTATTTTGTCAATCCATACTAATAACTTACTTAACATTCAATTTTAAGATTAGTTTCATCAGGTAGGCCTTTCTTTGGATAAATCAGGAATCAAAGACTCAATGGGTTTAAGGACCCAAGGCAGATAAATGTGAAAGAGACTGATGTAAAGCAACAAGGAGTGTCAAGTATCTGGAGAATAAATGCCCAACTGAGAAAGGATTCAAATTTTTAAAATGTTAAACCTTTCCCAGACAAACCAAACACTGATGCCACCATTTTGTTAACTTGGAGCCCACTTTGCGTTAACTCTCCTTAGCTGTTGTTTTTCTAGATGCCTGTGTCTAGGGTTCCACTACCTTGGCGGGGGGGGGGGGGGGGCGGGTATTATTGTCATAGGTTGTCTTACTCCTAGTTGTTAGGATAGGGTCTAACATATATTTAACTTAAAGTATTTACATTATGCTCAGCTAAAGAAAAAAAATCTATTGTAAAATCATTTTGGCCATGTTTTCTTCATACTACTTTATAGCAGTATATTACTACAGACATCTGCTTTACAGATTACTATTTATTGCTGCATAGACAAAATAATACAACCACATTTTACATTAGTTTAGGAACTTTCAAGAGTAATTTTGACTTTAATCAGTTTTTTGTTTCAGAACTTGAATTTAGAAATTAACCTCCTGAAATGCTTACAGTTCTATCTGTACTGCTTGATTCCTCAACAGAAATGATAATTTTTATTTACATAGTTTTGTAATTACAGGGCATTTTTATATCCATTATCTCAGGTGAGCCTCCTAAAACCAGCCCTGGGTGGTAGGAAGGCAGCATTATCTCCCATTTCAGAGGGAGATAAATGGGTCTCTAATAGGTAAAGGGTATTGCTCAGGAACACCAAGCTAGTGATTAGCAAAGCTGGACTTCAAAGCCAGCCCTCTGAATCCTAAATACAGAACACTTTCCTTCTCTTGCCTCTGTAACAGGTTACCTCCCAGTGCTGAACATTTAAAAGTCTTTAACTGCTCATTCAGTTCTGGTATTTTGTTTTTCCTTTTTTTTCTTTTCTCTTCTTTTTCTTTCTTCTTTTTTTATTTTTTTTTTTTGTGGCATTTTGTTTCCAAGGAAAATGAATTTCATAAAATCATTACAATTTCTAGACTTCAGTTTCTGATTAAATAAAAACTAAACAATAACTTTTTTTTTTGCTCTAAGGACCGTGTATAACAAAGGAACATATATAAGTATGTGTTATCATTCCTCATTTAAAAAGTAATAAAACCCTCATGTATGGAATAGTTACGGGTGCTAAGCCAAACAGGACAAACTAAGATCACTGTTACTAAAAAATTCTTTTAAGATTATCTGACAACCCACAAGAGAAAAATACATGAAACTCCAATGCTTTATTGATTTTAATCCCAATTTTAGACAATATGTTAGTAAATTACCAGATGTTATTAGTTCTAGAATGCTTTAAAAATGCAACAAGAGGACAGCTAGAACTCTATACCACTTATTGTGCATCTGACCACTGTGTTAATGGTGTAGCTACCAGGAATAAATTCTAAAAGTCAATACCATATAAGTAAATGTTTCATGCATGTTAGCTATTTGTCTAAATGTTCTTTAGCCTAAGTTTAACTGCACAAACATGACCTCAACTCATTGTGTATATATTTTTAATTCAATTTTAAAAGATAACATAATTACAGGTGATAAGGCATGTTTTAAAATGTTTAACTAAGTACATTCCCATTACAAATGAGTTTCAACAAGGGCTTCAACTTTTGATTTTTAGCTTTAATTAAATATTTGCACCAAGTAGCTCTTTCGAAAATCAAGTAACGCTAGAGTTTAACTGAACAATAGTTGAGCTATAAGTTAAGAGTGATCTGATCTCTTCATCCAGCCAAGAAACACAACACAGACTGAAGCTGGCTAGGGAAACTCCTTTGACAAATGCTTCAACAACCTCATAAAGGTGGTGTTTTGTAGTCAAAATGTTCTGTTAAACTTAGCTGTTTCACTGTTTTTAGAGCTCCTTGAATTAACCCTCTGTATCTCTTGGGAAATGTAAGACATTCTTAAGCATAGATATGTAGGCAATACTAAAATGCTCAAAAGTTGGGCATCTGGGTGGCTCAGTCGTTAAGCATCTGCCTTCAGCTCAGGTCATGATCCTAGGGTCCTGGGATGGAGCCCCACATCCGGGCTCCTTGCTCTGCGGGAAGCCTGCTTCTCCCTCTCCCACTCCCCCTGCTTGTGTTCCTGCTCTCGCTATGTCTCTGTCAAATAGATAAATAAAAAAATCTTAAAAAAAAAAATGCTCAAAAGTTTCACTACACTCTTGACATTTGCCATTACAAGATAATTCTACTGCAAAAAAATTGCTCTATGACCAAAGAAATCTATGTCCATTTATTTCCAGAAACTATTCCTCACAATATATCAGGACTATAAAGTAATACATAATTTACTAAGTAATGTTATTAAGTAAACTTAATTTTGCTGAGTAATATTAATTTCTGACATGATACTTAGTGGGTGGGAGAGAAGGAGCAAAGCTAAGGTTTTCTGGGGTTGAATAAAAGAAAGTTATTTATCCTATAAAAGTTACAACTATCTCTTCATTATTTACATACTTATCTATGTAGACAAATCTATGGTTACTTTTACTTTATCAACAACCATTGGTTTTATGAATATACAAACATAACAAATAGCATTTTGGGCCAAGAAAAGAGTGATTTCTCTAAGAAACACATTATAGAGGTCTAACTTTATTTCCTCAGATTAGATATATTCTTGAAACATCCTCAGCTTTCCTTCTGAACCCATCATGGAACTCTGAATTAACTCAAAGTTAACTTCAACTATTTAATCAATCAACAGGCATTTATTAAATACTTGGCATTTATCTGAGTGCCTAAGTTGCATTATAAGTCATGATATAGTGCAAAAAAAATTTCCAAAGTCAAATATAATTTTGGAACTTTGCCAAAACCAGAAACCTTTCTAGAAATGGTGATGGGTCGAGTCATTGCTTTAAGTAGAATTGCTTATAGCTACTTAGTTACTATTTATTGAGTGTTTAAAACATGTTAGACACCATAATCATTTTTACTATCACCTCCGGGAATTCTGAGAACACCTTTGTGGGGTAGATATTATTATTTCCAATTCTCAGTAAGTCCTATGAATTACCAAAGGTTACACAGCTAGGAAGTAGCCTGGGACTCAAACCCGGTCTCAATTTAAGATATGCGGTCTTACCCACCACTTTACACAGCTGGCCTCTCCTGCCACTCCTTAACAATGGTTATATAAAATGTGAAACATCTACAAGTTAGAAAATTAAGAACTGATAAGAACTGGTAAGCATTGATAGCTTTTTTGGTTCTGCACTATAGCTTAAAGAAAATATCAGGTACTTGAATTTGCTGTCATTTACACAAGTAAATAATAAAAAATATGTATGATTTTTCTTGGGATACAATTTCTTAAAAGATCATCTTTCTTTCTTAAAAGAAGTACTATACCATTTTAAGAAGTTGTGGTTGTGGTTTTTTTTTTTTAATTTAGAAAGTCATTTTATTCTGTTCTTAAAAACATTACCTGATAGAGAAACCAAAGAACACTTAATAATTATATTTTAACCACTATAATAAAAAAATATCTAGGCAGGGGGCGCCTGGGTGGCTCAGTTGGTTAAGTGACTGCCTTCGGCTCAGGTCATGATCCCGGAGTCCTGGGATCGAGTCCCGCATCGGTCTCCCAGCTCGGCGGAGAGTCTGCTTCTCCCTTTGACCCTCCCCCCTCTCATGCTCTCTCTCTCTCTCTCTCTCTCATCCTCGCTCTCAAATAAATAAATAAATAAAATCTTAAAAAAAAATCTAGGCAGGGAGAGAAGATGCAGAAAGAAAACTGGAGATAAAGCAGGAAATAGTGCAGGAAATCAGGCACTTGATTCTGAATAAATCAAATATATTTAGCTCTTGTGAAAAGCTGGTAACATTTAGAATGATAGCATGAATGTAAAATTTATTGATAATTGATAATCCAAAGCTACTTTAAACAGTGTCTCCTTCTTGCCCCAACATTTTATTAGATGCTAAAAAAGAGTCACCAGGTTTCACAAAATCTAGTATTTTGCTTTGTGAGTCAATCCAAACTCACACATATGAGAAACTTCTCTACAAATTTGGCAGAACCAGATTAAAGTGCATGTGCAATAAAGAATAATGTATTGCCAAAACAATAGTGAGAAGAGGTCAAAAAGCTAATTTAACACAATCCTTATTGTGAAAGATAGCTTCTGGAAAACTAGCTATCTGATGCAGGCCAAATTAAAATACTATACATACATATATACATATACACACACACCCCTTATATCTTACTATTTCAAATAGTTCTTAAAGAAACATGGAAGGCAAAATCTAAATTGAAGAACTAGCTAAAAAGTTAGTTACTGTGAACCAGGCTTTAAAACAACAATACTTGAAGCATAAGATCCCATCATTTTTTTTTTTCTGAGAAGGCTTTGTGATTATATAAAAAGCTTATGTGTCAAAGCTGACTATAAATGCAAATGATTTCTTCCTTGCGATCATAATCTCTAGAACATAAGGAGAAGCAGTAAAATGAACGTGGAATGGAAGATTGAGATTATTTTTAAATTACAAGAAATGTTTAAAATAAACCACCTAAAACATTTTTACAAAGGGAGACATAAGAAGGCTTGAAACCAGGAAACTACATGAATATACCAAATGTTTTTAAAAGATCACTGGCTGCTGTGTGGAAAAGCATGGACTATGGGGTAAGACTGGAACCTTGGAAGCTAGTTGGAAGTCCATAGAAATCCTTGACAGATGTGTGGGACTGGAGTAGTCGTGAAGGATGGATGAGGTTAGATTTTGGATGTTTGGAGATTCACAGGACTTGTTGACAGAACTAGTAAGTCAAGAAATGAGAAGACAAATCAAGAAATACTAGTCAATTACTAAGCAACTGGTGACAGGTACTGCCACCAACTGAGATGAGGAATACTTCTAAAGATGTAGGTTTGAGGAGTGAAATCAAGAATTCGGTTTGGATTTGTTAAGACTGAGATGCCTGTTAAACTTTAATAAGGAAATGAAGTATTGTAAATAAGTGCCTGGAGTTGGAGGGAGGTCAGAGCTGGAGATCAATATTTGCAAGTCATTAACATATAGATGACATTTAAATCCATAAGACTAAATGAGCTCACCCAGAGAGAATGAATAGATAAAGAGAAGGGAGCTGCAGATCTCCAACATTCAAAGATCAAACAGAGGATGGTCAGCAGAGGAGATTGAGAAAGAATGGGCAGGGAGGTAAGAGGAAAATCAATAAAGTGTTTTCATTAACAGGAAGGAGTGGTTAACAGGATGGAATGCTGCTAAGATCGGGTAAGGGAGGAACAGAGGGATGACCAACAAACTTGGCAGAGAGATGACCAATGAAGGGACCTAGTCAGGTGCAATGTCATAGGTGTGGTGGAGACAACCCAACCAGAGTAAGCTGAGCAGAGGATGGGAGGTAAAGAAGCAGACACTGCTTTTCAGACACATCCTTAAACATACTCCTCTCTTTAGGTGTCCCCTCGAACAAAGACTTTATTGCAATTATTTGTTCACACGTCTGCCTGTTGCTATAAAGCACAAGCACTTTCTTGATGGCAGGGACCATCCAGGACTTACTCAGACATGAGTATCTCCAGTGTGTAGTTCTATGCCTGGCACATGTCAGAAAATTAATAAATGTTTGCTAAATGAATAAATGAGTATTTGGAGGTTATAATTTGGACTCCTACCTCTTAATCTCTTAAAAAAAAAAAATCTTAAGATACTCCGCTGAGTTTCTACTGCATATGTTTCCTGGTCCTCTGAGGCATCATGATTTCTGATAATGGAAATCAAAAGCAATGATATTAAAAGTTATTTTAAAATATGCTAACACTTGGGCGCCTGGGTGGCTCAGTTGGTTAAGCGACTGCCTTCGGCTCAGGTCATGATCCTGGAGTCCCGGGATCGAGTCCCACATCGGGGTCCCTGCTCAGCGGGGGGGGTCTGCTTCTCCCTCTGACCCTCTTCCCTCTCGTGCTCTCTGTCTCTCATTCTAATAAATAAATAAAATCTTTTTAAAAAAATAAATAAATAAAATATGCTAACACTTAAGGTAGCATATCTAGATAAGCATATCTAGATCCTGAAATATCTCAGTGACTCTTATCAGTAAGTTTAAGCCTGGCTTCACCTTTGAATAAGCTTACTGTTGAGTGGAAATTCCTCAGACAAGATTATCTCCAAGGAAAATGAACTCAGCACCATACCTAGTCCATTACAATGTATATGTATAACAAAAACTTTATGTAGTTACATTATTTTTTGTTTTCTTTTTCCCCAAGGAAACTAACAACAAAAAGAGGAGAATCAAAACACCAAAACAGAAATGGAGGTAATTGGAGGTGAAGACACTGACTCTTTCAAGGCCTCCAGAATCATTTCAAAATGATGCTTGAAATGTAAATCCAGTCTTTATATAGAGTTACTTAATGTTTCAATAATCACTAGGGACAGAAACCACAGAAGGTCTAATCTCCATGTTATAATCAAATTATATTTTCATATTATCTGTGCTTGATGATAGTCTTAGTGCAATTTATAGAGGTTATTAAAGTCTATAAAAATACAAAAAATCCCTACACAAAACCAAAAATTTCTTTCCACTTAATTTCAGCTTCCTCCCAAATATCACCAATACCCCAAATTTCCATCCAAATGTAAGAGTTAATAGGAGACATGTAAACAATACAGCACTGTTCTAGTCTAGCCTCAGATCTCCAAATATACTTCTTAAATATAAGAACACTATATCAAATCTAAGTCTCTTGGTCACCAAACAAAAGCCTGAATGTTCACTAAAATGGTACCTATCATCTTTATCTCCCCTGTGCCCACCCCACTCTCCCAACTGCCTCTGATTCCCCTCCCCCCGCTTTTTTTAACTAAGAATACCTCTAGTGCTGATGGCTAGAAATTTCAATTCAATCCTATTTCTTTCAAAACCTGTTAAAGTCCATAGATTGTATTCATCTTTAATGTCTCCCACAAGCATCTTATAAAGACTCCAAGCATCTCTAGCCTGGACCACATACTTCCTCCTAACTTGTCTACTTCCTTCCAGATTCACCTTACGTTCATCATGTAACACGGAGGCCAGGATAATCCTAAAACACAGCTCAAATCACTTTATATTTCTACTCAGTGTCTTCCCAGTGTTGACAGAATAAAATTTAACCTGCTCTAATCTCCCTTTCCTCTCTTAAACCCAACTATATTTTTCTCCTATATTAACTTCAGGTTAAGTAGAACATGGTATTCCCTGGGATTCTCAGACCCTGCCCTAACTTTTCTACTGCTGTCCTTCCCTCTGCTGGAGATGTGGTCCCCCATCTAGTCCTTGCCTGCTAAAATCTTGCAAAAATCCTTTAAGACCTGAGGATGTTTTTTTAAACCAATAATATGTAGGATCCCCAATAAGAAAAGAAAGTTACATCATTTGTCTAACAATCTAGTTACTATAAAACTAGTAGCCAAATGCCCTGACTATAGAGTTCAATTCGAGGTGCTAATTTGACTCATGAATTTTTAAGGAGCATATAGGCTAACTAATAAGATTCTCTCTTCTTATATCCTATATTAAACTGCCAGCCATGGAAATACTAGGTTTGGCCTGCAGTGGCAAAGTATTAGTGGAGGCTCTTAAAACAGTTTTTCCTAAACACTTAACATGGCTTTCAAGGGCCACAATGCCATGACAGAAATTACAGATAGGTAAATAAATTGGAAGGGAGGGAGGGAGCCAAAGAAAAGAAAGAGCAATTCTTGATACATTTGACCTGAGTTACGCCTTTTTTTTTTTTAGCTTCAATTTGACTGTGGAAATACGGCCATTAATTTACTATATTCTACTCCAGAACTGCTTCTCTACATTTTTGCACTAAGTCATGGAAAATGTTGTATGGAAGTGAGGAGTGAGGTATGCAAGACAGTCAGATGTGGGGTTATATACACTGTTTTATTATAAAACTTAGCTGATCTTAAATAGAAATGTCCATATCATCACATTTTAGGAACATCTTCTCAAATACTCCAAATACATTTGGCCCATTGGGCAAATACATGGGCTGGACTCTGGTGCAAGGCTCCTGAGCCTCTCTGTGGTCACTGCAAATTGTTAAAAATGACCCAGGATTGGTTGGCTGAAATTCTAATTTTCCTCCCTCTGTTGGCTTTATCACAAATTACTTAGTAAGCACTATGAGCACTACCTTCATGTTTTTTGTGTTGTTGTTTTTTTTTTTTACAAGTGCAAATAGAGCAAATGGAAAGACTGGATCTGGTGATTATCTTCCATAAGCTTTCCTGTAAATCATTCCAAGAATTCTATGCCCCTTTCCTTTTAAATTCTTTTCTTGAACATGTTCCAATCCTTCACATATGTTCTTTCTTTCTTTCTCCTTCCAATTCGGGTGCCAAAGTTCCCTGTCTATCTTTTTAGGCAATCTGGCTACTGCTTTTCACCAGGAAGGGCACCCTTCTTTGCACTGAGTGCCTGATCATTTTAACAAAAGTTTCAAATACTTGCAACATGAGGTACAAATTTGATTTTACTTGATAAAAAGCATTTAAAATCAAGTTCAACCTGAAGATGGGTCTAAGTTAAAAGTCAGTAGGATTAATGTTTTAAAATTAAACCTGGCAACATTTAAAATGTTCAAGAAAAAGAATCTGACAATGCAGTTCAGTTAGCCAACATACGGTACATCATTAGTTCTTGATGTAGTGTTCAATGATTCATTAATTGAACTTAATAAAAAGAATCTGACAATGCACCCTCTTTGTTTTAGTTAATAAGCATGTTCTACGGCAGTGGCAATTCTGTGCTGGCAGGTCTGAAAGCTTGAGTGATGCCTTTAGAACAGGGTCTTCTGTATTTACAAGGCAGATTACTGAACACACACACACTCGAAATTGTTTTAGGACAGGCAGAAAAATGGAGATAAGGAAAAAGTAAGGTAGAAGTCTTTTCGTGCCTTAAACCACAATGCATCAAATGCTAAAAAGTTCACCTGATAGAGAGACTGGCTGAGGGGAAATCACCTACCTCATGACCTGTGGAATCAGTGACTTTAAAAGACCAAGTAACACACAAAAGGAGCTATTGTGAAGACGGTAACTTTGTGAAGATTTGTTTTGATTGGAAATAATTATATCTGGTATACTGAGAAAAACTCAGTTCCTCATGCAAAATTAAATATAAGTGTATTTGTTCAAATTTTCAAAACACTATCATTTTCCTAGAAGTCATCAAAGAAGGAAAATTCATTTAAAGCCAATAATTAGAGTTGAAAAGAGAATGTGTTAACAGAATCCTTCTTAAAAACATCTGCTTTCTGATCTTTAGGCACAGAGAATGAAAAGACCCTGCCCCCAAATACATTAATGCAATGGCTTTTTATGTAATAGTTAGGTAAACATGACGGTATTATTTGAGCCACCATCTTTGAAACTTTGACTAAACATTTTTAAAAATAAGTCGACAGGCTCAGCATTGACAGAATCTGCTAAAATATTTTGATAAGATTTTCTTACTAAAAATGTCAGAATAAGCCAGCTACACATTACTGAATTAGCTAAAATATATTGTAGAATTTGGGGTTTTAATTTTAAATACAGCTTTAGGATACATTTGGGAGAAATATGTAATTACAGTAATATATGTTCACTTAAAGTATGTAGTGCTTATATAGACCAATCACAAACATCAATTTAGAATGAATATAAAGTTGTAATTTGTAACTTTATTTAGTAACTTTCCTCTCATTTAAAATCATCTATAGTTAACAAAAAGGTAGCTCTGCAATATATCCTAGATATCTGCATTAGTATGCCTAAATTTACTTTCCATTTAACAGTTTTTAATATACAATCAATTTGAAACTGCTTCTGTATTCACACTGAATGGAAAACAACTTTTAGGAGGTATTTACTCCAACTATAACTCCCCTTCCTGGACCCATAAGTCTCCTCTCTCCCCCAACCCAGTCCCTATTTTGGAAGGTTCTCAAGGTAGCATTTTTTGTTTCTCTAAAAATAGAAAACTTGAATAATGATGGTCAATTAGATTTGATTGTCTTCTGAAACAGTGAGAATTGTTTCCAATTGAAGATTCTGTTTCCATGAACTGTAACAATTCCATATACTTGTTCAATTCTATCTAAAGAACTTCTTTTTCTGCTTAAATCATTTTAGTTTACTAAAATCCCTGAATTTACCTCCCTGAAATCTTAGGTCAAGTGGATTAATTTAGAAGAGTAAATCTAGTGGGCAAAGTAATCTGGATAAAAACAGCTTTCTGATGCTTAATTTAGGAAACTGTTGAAATTTCTGGCTCTTAGAAAGTCATTAGAAGAGGAGGAATAAAAGTCATAACCCTGCACAGGCCAAAGTCACTTGGAGGCCATCTGTCAAGCATCAACCTTCCTATCTGAGCACAGGAATGGTGGGGGCAGTCTTATATGAAAATTAATGCCATTTTTCCCCAAGAGGGAATATGCTTGACCACCAGAAACTTCTTCCCATTTAGCCAACATGTGTCAACATATTTCCAAACAGCTGCTACAATTTCAAGTCATGAGCCCTCCTTCTGATAAGGGCGTAAGGTATAAGAGACCGAATAAGTTATCTTCCAACTGGAAGATAAAAGCTCAGCCAGATGTCTACTGCTAGCAACTCCCTGATGGGGGAGCCCTGGTCTGGCCTGAGCCAAGAGGAAGGTCACTGAGAACACATTTGTAGGAGACTTAGCTGAACACACCAGACTAAGTACAGTAAGTACCAACAGTACAGTCACCCGAAAGGTCCCTCATTTCTTTTTCTACAGCCTCTTTCCACTTCTCAACCACCTGGGATTAACATTCTCACCCCAATTCCTGCTTTTCCAAGCCCCTTAAAAAGTATTTTGTAGCTGAAATGACAGTGAGGCCTGGGGTCAGAAGCTGGTTAAGTCAGAAACAAGGCAGTGTCCAATTGCAAAGGCCAAGTCAGCTTATTTCTTCTTCCTCTCTTTGCATGCCACTGCTTCTACCACCAGCTTTTCAGGAGAAAAGGAATACCAGGACTAACTCAATCTACCTGGGTCCACCCTCTGCAAGATGGAAGGACTTGGAAAAGTCTTCTCCCTTTCTCTTCTCTGCTTCTGTACAGAATGACCAGGCTCATTAATTTGCATGCACTGAGATGGAAAAATATAGTAATGACATTAATTGGCAACAGAAGTAGTTAGCAAAAAAAGCCAGTGACTTCAGTACCTTTGACTATAAAAAGTAAAAAGAAAAAAAAAATCAAGAACAAAGTGGAGGGTTGGGAGAGAATTTTTGATCTCCTGTCTCTTGGAAGATATTGGTTTATAAATGCGAGGACTTTTGGAGTCAAAGTACTCCAACCTTTATCCCAAGTGTCACATTAAGATGTAGGAGGCAGAAATGAAGGTAGAAAAACAAATGTTCCCTTCATGGGCCCCAGCCCAGAAGCCCATTGAGCACTGGAAGCCTCTGGCACCTCACTCTCCCTGGACATCATCCCTTCCCATTGTGGGTCTCCTCATCCACCTCTTCCCTGCCAAGTGTATAGTGTCTGTCAGTTTTGCTGTAATCAACTGTACAGTTTGCCTCTTGTTCCCCCCCAGGTGGTTGGTGACCTACTGTCCCCACAGATTAATCTACCTATCCTCTATGTGTCAGTCTTTCTCTGACGGAAAGCTGGCCTTCTCTCCTGCTGGCTTCTTCCTCTTCAGCCTGTGTGTTTTTCTCTTCACACCCCTGACCTACCTTCTTGCCAGTGTCATTCCTTCCCACGCCCTCCCTTTGGAACTGGCAAGCTTATCTCTCCATCTTGCAGGGCTGAGTTACTCTCCTGTCTGCCTCTGTCCTTCTGTTTGCCTATTTGACTTTCCCCATATGGGTCTCCTACTCCATGCTGGTGCTGGTCTCTTCCCCGCAGGTGTACCTGTCTAGGAGCAGCTACTGACATACGCAGTTTTGTATTTCTTATATCTTCTTGCATTCTTATTGCTGGGTGCACACTGACTTTCCAGCCACAAATGAGACTCTTTTTTCCCTAGGATTTCACAGTTGTGTAGGAAGGCATTCCCCCGCCCCCCTCCCCCCACATACACTCCTCCCTCCCCTCCTAAGTCTGTGTGTTTTTCACCATACACTTCTCTGGTGGATAACACATGTGCCCTGAAGTGTACATCTACACAGCCACTCGATTCTGTGAGTGCCCTTCTGAGCAAGTTGACCTCTGTGAGCCTCTTCTGCTATTTACACCTATACTGAATTCATGTACTTCCCAAGCAGTGCACAACTGTGTGCCTCCCTCTTTGTGCATCTTTATGTAGGGGGCTTCTCTGAAGATGAGTCTCCCCTCATCCAGCTTCAAAAGCTCCCACTGAACCAGGTTTCACACCTCTCTCACAGCTCTGCTTCCAAATCTGTCTTCCTTCTATGCATTTAAAGTACCTGGCACTAGTGGGAGCTCAACAGATGTTAATTCTGTTCTCCACTTTTATCTGAATAACTATGTGAGTCTGCGTCTGGGTGTCCCTCTGGCCCTCTGTGCCTGTTTCAGTTAATTGAAGCATGTTTCATTGGTATGGACTGGACTGGGCTGTTTGTCAGTACACCCTGTGGGTTTTATTTCTCTCCTACTGTCCCTGCTCTCAGAGTAAATGTTACTTGTCTCTTATATGGTATATCCCTCTCTTTATACATCCATACATTGCATGTTGGTAAACAGCTTTCCCATGCACCCTGGGTTATGGCGTGTCTTCTCTGTCTCCCCACCCTCCGCTTTTTTATTTTTATTTTATTCCCCCAACGAGAAAATGGGTTTCTGGGTTTCTACTCCAACTGCGGCATGTGTGCTTCTATATGAGTCTTGGCTGTACTTGAATTGTGTGTGTGTATACACGGGTGTCTCTTCGGAAAGGGGTGCGGGACGGGGGTCTCTGCCCTGGACACGTGTATCTTCCCCCATCCTCACCCTGGATCCACGTCTCTATCGCCGGGAGTCAGCCCGAGACACAGCGCGTCTTTTGGATACAAGGGAGCCTTTGCGAACCTTTCTCCTGCTCCCGGGTGAGCGTTGGGTGTGTGCACGGTGTACGGTGTTGGTCCCTCTCCGGGAAGGCGAAGAGCCAGTGTCCCCGAATTTCTGGGAATGCAAGGTGTGTCCCCCTACTTCACATACGCGGAGCGTCGTGCCCCAGCCTTTGCGAGTACATGGTGTGCCCCCCCAATCGGTGTACCTGTGTCCCCAAGTCCCTGCGAGTACAAGGTGTGTCCCACCTCCACACGCGGAGCTGCTGTGTCCGAGTCTCTGCGGATCCGCGGTGCCTATGTGTTACCTCTCAAACGCGGACGGCTCATGCCCTCGGTACTCCGAGTTCATTACTGGTACGCTGCACCCGCTCCCCCTCCCCCGTCACGGAGAGCGTAGTCATCTCAATTTTCTCTCTAGTGCTCCCCTCCCTCCCTGGGACAGAAAACGCCAGGAAACCTGAGGGCGCCGTCGGAAAGTCCCGCAGCGGCGGCGCAGCCCACTCAGGGCTGCGGCTGCCTCGGCCCTGCCGCCAGGGGCCGCCCGCCTGCCCGCCTCCCAACGCCCCGGCGCCCGGCCGATCCGGGACGGCAGCGTCAGCGACCCCGCCCGGCCCTGCCCAGCCTAGCTGCCGCGGGCGCTGACGGCAGCTGAGGCGAGCCACTGCTCCGCGGACCCGCGCCGGTTGTCTGGAGCCCCGGGTGGAGCCACCGGGAGGCGACGAGCGCCCTCTCCCTCTCGCAGCCCTGCCGGTTAGCCGGCTGGCCTGCTCACCTTGTGGCTCTGGTAGGTCTCGAGCGCCCGGATCGCCGTCTCGGTGAGCTTCACATGCAGTACGGTGATGTTGTCTTGTCCCAGCCGCCCGCACGACAGCCCGTAGCGCTGCTCCTCCCGCAGGCCCGCCGCCCCCCCTGCCGCCATCTTAAATTCCCCGGGGTGCCGACGCCGACGCCGCTCGGGCTCTAGCCTCCACTGCGGCCGCGGCTGCTTGGGCTTCTGCAGCCGCCGCCACAGCTACGGCCATCCCGCTGCTGACGTACTGTCATATACTGCGCGCAGCCAGACCTCGGGATGCCACCGCCGCCACCCGCCCCACCCTCTGGCCCCGCGCCCCGCCCCTGACTCGTCTCATTGGCCTCGTTCCCCTCGGGACGGACTTCATTGGCCGCCCTACACTCTCACGGGGGCGGGGCCCAAAGTCGCCGGAGTTTTGCTCCCGGGACGGGACGTCCGAGGTGAGAGGCTGACGTCGAGGTGACGCGCCAATTTAATCACATCTTACGTCATGTTTGGTCGTCTTGGCTCGGCGGCCGCGATTGGTCAGGCTGGCTTGGGGGATACCTTGCTAATTGGGTGTCCAGGTTGCCTGGCCCGGTTACCTAGAGTCGGAGCCCCGCCCCTTTGGAGATAGTAGTGGAGAGTCGGGAGAGTAGGGGAATCTCTTCCTGCCCGGGTGGTCCTTGAAGAGGAGGACCCCCCCAACCCCAAAAGTGTGACCAAGTAAGGACTTCGTCCTCCGACGGTGGCGGAAGCTTGTGGGACTTGGGTGTGCGTGTGAGGGAGGGCGAAGTCACTGGAGAGCATCCTCTCAAAACTCAATTTAGTGCTGGTGAACAGGTGAAATTGGGGAAAACTCCCTTCTTCGTCATTTCACCCTAACCTTGAAATTAGTGAGTCGACCCTAGGCTTTAGGAGTTGTGCTGGAATACGTGGAGAACCTTAGGTACAACACCATGCCTAAAGCTTACGTGCCTTTGCTGTGGTGGGCACAGTACTTTAGAAAATTGAGCTTCTAGGTCTTTCCCTCTTTATGCCCGGTTCTGATCCTAGGGGAACATATCCCGTCTCTCTGGAGCTCGCCACTGGGAAAGGGTTGTGCCTTTTACGGAATTTGGAGTATCTCCTTTCAAAGGACCATTTAAGAGTAGAACTGGGATTGACCTAAATTAAACATCCACACCTGTCATTCTTCGGTTCTGTTTGAGCTCTGCTCATTTTATTTGACATGGATGTGGGAAAACCTAGCTAGGGCTTAAGCTGTTGGAGGCTAAGTAGAGATGAGGGTGTGCGGGTGTGCGGAGGCCCGGCATACTTTCCATTCCTCGCGAGGCTCCGTGTGTAGGCGTGGCTAAAGTAGGGAACCTAATCAAGAGCCCTCTTCAGGCTGTGTTTGGGTAGACTGACAGGCTTCCTGTCGGAGAGGATGAATTAACAGGGAGATCCAAAACACCAGATAAAAACAAACCATTGAAAGGATTGAAACCGTTAAAAGGCAGTGTAAAAAATCTACTTAAAAAAATTGAGACGCTTGTTATATCCCTCAGATTGAAAACCTTGTTGCGTTTTATAGGGATTCCCTAGAGAAATTGAAAGGCATTTAAACAGTATTTCCCATCCTTTCAAATTGGATAGGGCTGTGATTTTCCCGAAAGATCCAAGTGGGAGTTTTTCATGATTCATCCCACCCCACCACCCGAATTAATCCCTTCCCCAGCCTACAGGGTACACTGCCTCTTGATTCAGACCCCCAAGCACTGAAAGTATCTAATATGAATTACAGAGCTACTTCTCTTTCCATAGAGTATGGGTTAAGTGAAAACACCTGTATTAACTGTTGGTTACATCACAGAAGAGCATTTTTAAAATTGACTTAATTTTAATCCACTAGAATTTGCTAATTGTTAAGACATTATTAACACTTGTTAATTCAGTTTACTAAAGTGTAAATTATCTTGAATTCTTTGAATAGAGAAATTAAGGTAATCACAAAAAATAATTTCATACGTGAATTATTCTTTTCTTATGTTGCTTTAATAGAGAAGGACTGACCACATATCTAAAACCTTAATTGTTTGGGGGAAGGAGGAGTCTGACCGCAACAAGTAGAACCTGTATCTCACTACTTTTCTTGTGAAAGTGGGTAAATTCCTGCCCACATGTCATGTTGGTCTCCTGTTACTCAGAACTTCTGATGACACCCAAGGGGTGAGAGAGGATCAAGGGTGGTTTTCACTGTACTTTTCATATGTCTGACCTGCAGCATCTTAGTAGTAATTGATTTTCTTTTCTCAATTGTGTTAGGAAAATTTTTCTCATGTCCTATTTTAATGGATAACATCTTTCACTGGGCAATATCTTATAGTGACTTATTGGTTTGCTTATATTTTTCCTGTTTTGAGCTTTTTGATTAAGAAAGGAAGCAATAATCATGTACAAAGTAATATAGTAATTTAGTATTGTGTCTCTTCATTGCATAGTACACATTATGCCTACCTGAATCAGATGGGCAAGTTGTGATGCTGGTAAGGGTAATTTGTTTGGAGGGATCTGATGAAAGTTGCTCTTTGGGAAGTTTTCCAGTTTATAGATATTTTCTGTATCGTTCAGAGTAAATAATTAAATAATTATTGAATGCCAATCAAGTGTAAAATGCTGTGGAGGATTTAAAAATTAAACTGTATAGTTTCTTATTTAAAGGAATTTTCTGTTAAATATGGCAAATGAACCGATGCACTCCAAGCAAAGCAATTAGAGAATTAGAAAACGCTAGTTTGGGTGGTGGTGGTGATTAGCTCAAAAATTTAAAGAAAGGAGGTCTGGAGAGGTTTTGTAGAGGTGGTGGAACTTAAACATCTCTGGAGGGCTGAGTAGATTCTAGATAAGTAGAGATGGTATAGATGGGGAGAGGCCAACTGAAAATGATCTTAATGATCATTCTAGCTGAACCTATTCATTTTATGAGTGAATAAACTGAGACATTGTTCATTCAAAAGCAACCTGCCTAACCTATTACAACCAGGAACGGTAGGTCTCAATCAGCTCTTCTAGTCACTATATACATTAAGTAGCTCTTTGGAATTAATAACTGAGAAGAAATATGTCTTACATGATAATTCAGTGCAAGGAAAAGGCAAAATAGAAGTAAACTGATGTAGGACCTGCTCCATTTGTGATATCTACTGTACAAAATGGGCAAAGGACTGTGAACATCAAAGTCTTTGTTGGTTTTCAAAGGCCGGGCCACCCCTCATTCCTGGTTGCCCCGTATTTAATGACTACTTTTCACTTCTCCTTTGAAGCTGAGCTCACTAGTTCAGATGCCTTCAGGGGCTATTAGGTACCCAAAATAAATGGAGTGGGCCACAGGGACTGAAGGTGCTAGACTATGGTAAGCTGGGGGTGTCTAAAGTGTTTAGCAGTTTCTGGTCCATCTGATTGTTGCAAGGTGAACATGCAGGGGCCCAATGTTGTCCAGTCTTCTAATTTTTAAAGAAAGCTGGAAAGCACAGATTTTTATGTGAGCTTTCTGATTTTTACTTTCTGGCACCTACCTGAAATTTGCCATAAACATTTTGTGGATATTAAAAAAATTCTTTGGGCCTGAGTTAACCCACAAATTTCTAGTTTTCAGTCTCTGCTTTAGTGACTTCCAGTGCATAAGGCCATTCTGTCTTATACCTGTCTTAGTAGTTTTGTGAGTTTTTCTTAAAGCTACCTATAAAAAATTCCTACTAATGTCTTAATGCATTGGCTTCTGCTAGGAAAAGAGAACACAGAACCTTACAGAGTTACAGCAGAGGAGCTCTCTGGAAATTCTTTTTCCATATGGAAATTCTTTCTTGGAATTCTCTCTCCCTGATGCCTCCTGTCCCCACTGGGTTTGACCTTGTACCATCATACTTCCAGTTCTGTACAAAAAAGATCTCCTCTCCTTAGACACAAGTGAAGTGGGAGCTTAATGGTTTTAAAAGAAATTCACTAAATATTTATAGAGAATAAAAGTGAAATACCTACAAGAAGGACATAAATAGTTCTTGCCTAAACACAGATTTTAAGCTAAACAATTATTGTATCGCATGTGATTATTTTTTACTCCATTACATTTAAGTGTAAGAAATATCTCATTGTGTCACTTACCATGATAATCATCATTATTGCTAAATCTGGCTCTGAGCTCCCCATCTCACTGCGTGGTAGAACAATAAATCCACAGGTGTTACAAAGGTCCCAGAACATATGGTGAAGATGGTCTGTTCTATGTCCATCACTGCTGGATAATCCATTGGAAGCTCAAGAATTTCCCTTTAGGAACAGTTTGTAATTGGGTGTAATCTAGATGGAAGGAACCAGATGACCTGATTTGAAACTGGGCTTATGTAAAAAAGATACTGGTTTTATTTAGATTGTGTGTTTGTTTGGCAGTGGGGTTGACAGTGGCACTGATGGGGATTATGAGAAGGGAGGTTGAAACTCCCTAACTACTGCTTGGCACAAAACACATATGGTGATAGTCCACATGATTTCCTGGAAGGTATAGCACATCTGGGAACTCTGCAGAGACTGGCAGCTTTGGGTACTAAGTATAGCCTTCCTCTCCAGGTGTGTACTTTCTAGGGGAGCTCTAAGGACAGTGGACTTAATTTGCACTCTTCCTGGAATTGGCAGCCTCTGCCCTTCCTAATCCTGGGGGAAGCCCTACCAGCTCTAGACTTCTACCTCTATACCCTCTTAGTCTCTGCAGTCTTTTCTTCCTCTTAGGACAGTCTGGTTCTTTTCAAAAATTGTGATGTGGGAGTAAGGAAGGTATCCCCCACCCACACTTTTATCCTCCCCTCCAGTTCAGATCCCTTCTTTATTCTTGGTGTGGAGCTGAGTAGAGAAGGCTAGGAGGGCAGAGTTTTCACTCATTCTTTCAGATGTATCAAAAACACAACTCTGGTTTCCAAAGATGGCAATATTCAGTATTCACTAACACCTCTTTGGCCTTCTTTCCCCTTTGTTACTTGCCTTTCCCTACTTGAAGAGCAGTCTCGAGAATGTTGTATATTCTTTAGAAGGGGAAGACTCAGGTTTGAATTCTCCTGTACACCAAGAAAGTTCTCTCCTGCCATACTGATTGAGAAACATGTCCTGTCCATAGAATTGCATACTATAGTGACCAAAGTGTCCCTTTCTTGCACATAATAATTATTTTTATAGCTTTTCAGTGTAATGCAAGGTGCCCTGAAAGGTGTCAAATAAGATCTGAGAGGGGGAAGGGTACTAATGGTGACCTCTGTGTTGTTTTGTACTAAAAAAGAACACATGTATATCTGAATAAACTGAGTAGGAGGGAAGACCAGAGGAGACAAAACACTTCTTCAGCTTTCCACTTTTAAACATGCTAATAGTGAGCCAAATTCCATCAACATTACAAATGATACTTATAATAATAGCTTATTCTTTTTTTTAAGATTTTATTTTTAAGTAATCTCTACACCCAACATGGAGCTTAAGTTCACAACCGTGATATTAAGAGCTGCACCCTACACTGACTGAGCCAGCCAGGCACCCCAATAATAACTTATTCTTGATGAAGCTTTGCAGCTTAAAAGCAACAAAGCTACATTGTCTCTTTGATTTTTCTTCCTACTCTGTGAGGTAGCCATTGTTTTATATTCATTTTACCTTTGAGGTAACTGAGACTCACAGAGACTGTGTATCACCCAGTTGGTAAGTGACAGAGCTTGGTCAGAACCTAAGATTTCCTTTTCCAAATCTAGCACTTCTATCTTTGAACATAGCTCTGATGTCTGAGGAATTATACAATAAAATTAATGAAGAGAAAATGGAGGACATCTGGGTGGCTCTGTCTTTTGAGCCTCAGGGTCATGAGACTGAGCGCCACACCAGCTCCATGCTCATTTTGGAGTCTGCTTGAGATTCTCTCCCTCCCCCTCTGCCCTACCCACACTTGTGCTCTCTCTCTAAAATAAATAAATAAAATCTTAAAAAATTTAAAAAAAATAAAGAGAAAATGATTGGTTCTACCATTTTGAGCTGCTTGGGGTTTGGTTTTGTTGTTGATCTTGAAAGTAAGACTAAGTTATTTGAATCTCCCCCTCCCAAAAAAAAAAAACAAACATCATACATCCTATTAAATAGTAAGATGGCAAATAAAGTGATCAATTCATCTTTGGTTCATTATAGCTAGCATATTGACTTTACTATTTATGAAAGCTATTTTTATGTCAGCATAGATAATTTGTGATATATTGGAACCCTTGGCATAACAAATATGCATAGTGTGTGGATGCCCATTTGAAAATGCTCATATTATAATTTTAAATTACAAGGATTTACAGTTATCTTTGCTTTTATTGAATGTTGTTCCCATCTATGATTTATTTGATAATGAGTCTTTGTTGAAAAGCACAATCCCCAATAACATCACTGTTCCCATGGGAAAATGATACTTTATGACCCAGTTTCTAGAACATATTGTGGCAAAAAGTACAGAATAAATGTATCACACATGTGAACACAGAAGGCTTTTATGTGTCTACTTACAGAATTAGAATTGCAGCTGCCTTGATTCCATTTTGTTTTCAATCAAGTATCATATTTATCATCTTTGATCTTTTGATCCTTTATGGCCTACTATTTGGGGAGCTTTCACTGTTGTGTTAGATTTTGGAAATTTAAGAGTCAACATGACCCTTATAGGTTAAAACATTTATAACATTAGAAACAAAGTAGCATAGTCTAACATAGAATGCAAGATATGAGGATAAAGGATATTATTATTATTTTAAGATTTTATTTATTTATTTGACAGAGAGAGAGAAAGAGCACAAGGAGGCAGAGAGGCAGGCAGAGGGAGAGGGAGAAGCAGACTCTCCACTGAGCAGGGAGCCCGACGTGGGGCTTGATCCCAGGATACTGGGATCATGACCTGAGCCGAAGGCAGCTGCTTAACCGCCTGAGCCACCCAGGCGCCCCGAGGATAAGGGATATTAGATGAGAAGTATCATACAGGCACTAATTCAGTGGTGTAGGAAGTTCTGGATTGCTAGAACATATTCGGCTCAGGGTGTTGGGAAAAGCTTCATGGGGGAGTTAGCTCTGGGACATCAAAGGTTTGTAGCTGTGATAATGAGAGTATTGAAACATTCTAAATTTAGGGATCCTAAGAGCACTGGTTTGCTATCACAAGGTGTTTTGGCAAAAGACTATAATCTGGTTTAACTGGCATATGGGGCACGTGAGGGTGGTTGTAACAGAGATAGAAAGATAGGTTGAAGACAGATTGTGAAGAGATCTTTCAATATTGGATTAAGGAGTATGGCCTTATTTGTGAGCAATGGGGAATCATTGGAGGCTTCTGACCAGGAAGTGACATATACTAATCCTCATGTTAGGATTGTCTAGATGATGGCAATATGGGTAATGGATTAGAATGGGGGAATACCGGAAAGAGGAAGCTGAATTAGGAGGTGAAAGGTAATGAGGCCTGTGCTAGCGTATTGATAATGGGAACAGAGAAGAGGAGAAGGATATGAAAGACCCTCTGAAGGCAGAATTGACTGATTTGACAGCTTTATTTGGGTATGAGAGGTGAGTGAGCATGAGGAACCAAAAATAAGTACTAGCTTCAAGTTTGTTTGCTCCAAGATAGTATTGATATAAAAAGACATAAGGAAACCAAAAGGAGGAGCTGGTTTAGGTTAGAGGTAGTGGTACAATATATGAGTGAAAATGTTCAGGCATTTGGAAATGTGGGCCTTAGGCCTCAGAATCAATCCCATTGAAATAATTGTAGGAGTCACAGAACTGGACAAGTTTTCTGAGGGAGGTTTTGAGGAAAGAGGGGGAGAAGTGAAAGAACTAGGGAGTTTACCCAAACCACACCCACCATAAGGGTTGTACATCTCTTTCCCATTGAGAATCGTGGCTATGGTGGGCCACTGTTACTGACAAAAGTATTTTATACCTGAGCTATGTATGTGTCCCTATATATATTTCCAAGATTTTCCCAATAGGAACATCATTCTCAGTCACTTGCCTTCAGTTGTATTTTGGAGTGGGAGAAAAAGGGGGTGGAAAATTAATAGTTGTTTCTTAGGCATTGCATTTATTCAGTGTACACCCATGAAGATGTGTTGACCTTACACACTTTTTTCGCTGGATATGTTACGACAGAGAGTAGGTGTTGCAGGCAGGAATGGGGGAGCCTGAAGGCACTTTGATCTGAAGTGTACAGAAAACACAAGATAATTGGGGAGAGGATAAGCAGGGAGACCAATGATCAGAGGTGACTCTATATCATCTGGAAGTTTGAAATAGGGTACCATCAGTGGAAATAATGAACAGTGTGAAGCTAAAGTGATAATGTGTAAAAAGAATTTAGTAAGAGATCATTGCTGTTGGTAGTAGCCACATACTCATTGAATAAATTTCACTGGGTGTACATTGGTACTTAAAGTGATAATGCCCCCTTTTAAGTTGTAGTAACTTAATTTTAATCATAATTTATTAACAGAAATATTTTTGGTTTGTGTTTGTGATCTTGAAAGCAGGGCCATTAAAACTGAGAATAAGGTGAGTTAGTCTCTGTTTCTGATTCTGTCCTTCTAATCTTTAGCTTGAATAAATCACTTCTCTTATGTGTAAAATGATTTTAGGTGATTTAATTGCTCTGTATTTGAATTGTGATTTCTCTTCAATATTTCTCAATTGAGCCAACATAAAAAAATGTAAAAAGTATAAGGTATAATATGATTTACCTGCCAAAGAGTATTAGTCTCTAACAGATATTCACATTTCTTAAAAACAAGAACTGTCCAGAATGTTAATGACTTGTTATAACTCTGACTCCTGGTGAAAAAACCAGTACTGGAGTCAGCGGATTCTATTAAACTTGAATAGTATAGAAAGCCAAGCAGCATGATTTAGCTTTGTCAAATGTTGACAGATTGTGCACAGAGGAAGACATCTGTCCTATGTAATCTTGATTTGATCAGTATCTTTGCCTGAATTTTTTTTAGGTTCCTGAACCTTTAAAAAAAAAGAAAGTTTTTATTTTGTGATTTTAAGGTTAACCTTTTTTTTTTTACATACTCACTAAGCATATAGGTTTGAACAGATAGATTGATGTTATTTTTGAGTATTTGCCCAAACAGAAACATGCAATTGGAAATTTACTTTAAAAAAAAGAAAATTTGGGGGCATCTGAGTGGCTCAGTTGGTTAAGTGTCTGCCTTCAACTCAGGTCATGATCTCGGGGACCTGGGATGGAGCCCCATATCAGGCTCTCTGCTCAGTGGGGAGTCTGCTCTTCTCTCTCCCTCTCAACTCTGCTCTCTCTCGCTCTCTCCCAAATTTAAAAAAAAAAAATCTTCAAAAAAATGGAAAGTTTGCAGGTCTTTTTGGTTTGCAATGACAATTATTCCTGAAAATTTACTGTAAAATATTCAAGTGTTAGCTCAGAATAAACTCTTTAAAATTTATTTTAATTTACATATGGTAAAATTTATTCTTTTTGTTTTATACGTTTGACAAATAGGACAGTTTTCACCTCCAGAAAACTCCCTCCTCATACCTTTCTCCTTGACTCTTTTTAAAAAAAAAATTTTTTTTTAAGATTTTATTTATTTGTCAGAGAAGGGGAGAGCGCAGGCAGGGGGAGCGGCAGGCAGAAGGAGAAGCAGACTCCCTGCTGAGTGAGGAGCCCAAAGAGGACTCAGTCCCAGGACCCTGGGATCATGACCTGAGCTGAAGGCAGATGCTTAACCTACTGAGCCTCCCAGGCATCCCTCTCCTTGACTCTTAACTTCTAACAACCACTGATATGTTCTCTATGCCTATGGGTTTTGCTTCTCTAAAATGTCATATACATGGAATCATACAGAGGCAACCTTTTCACTGTGGCTTCTTTTACTTAGCATAATAATGCATTTGAGATTCATCCATGTTGTTGCATGTATCTGTGGTTTGTTCCTTTTTATTGCTGAATGATATTTCATTGTATGGATGCTCCACAGTATGTTTAGCCACCAATTGAAGAACACTTGCATTGTATCCAGTTTTTGGTGTTTCTGACTAAAGCTGCTATAAACATTCACAAATGGTTTTTATATCAACATATGTCTTATTTCTCTTGGGCAAATACCTAACAGTGAAATTAACTGCCTATAGAGAGTATACATTTAATGTCATAATAAACTGCCAGACTATCTTCCCAATACCATTTTGCATTTGAGAGTTCAGGTTTCTCTGCATACTAACCAGCACTTCATATTATTAGTCTTTTTGTTTTTAATTTTAGTCATTCTATAGGGTGCATATTAGTATCACATTGCAGTTTAATTTGAATTTCCCTAATAACTAATGATGTAGAGTATCTTTTCATGTGCTTGTTTGCCATCCTCATATCTTCTTTCCTGAATTGTCTTTTCAGACTTTGGTCCATTTTTAAAATCTGTTTGTTTGTTTTCATATTGTTGAGGTTTGAAAATTCCTTATATAATCTGGATATAAGTTCTTTGTCAGATATGTGATTCGCAAATATTTTGCTCTACTCTGTGGCATATTTTAAATTCTGTTATAGTGTCTTATGCAGAGAAAAATTTGTCTTTTTATAGGGCAAAAAAACGTTTTTAATATTGACGAAGTCCAATTTATCAATTTCTTACGGATAGTGCTTTTAGTGTTATATCTAAGAACTCTGCCTAGCTAAAAGTCACAAAAATTTTTACAGTTTTTGTAAATGTTTTACAGTTTTACACTTCCATTCAAGTCTTGGCCCATTTTGAGTTAATCTTGGTGTAAGATGTGAGGTATATGTCTAGGTCCTTTTTTTTGCATATAGATCTGTGCAAAATATGGTCTTTTCTCCATTGCCTTTGCATCTATGTCAAAATTAATTGACCATAATATTTATGTGATTATATTTCTGTACTCTCTATTCTTTATTGATCTATGTGTCTATCCTTTCGCAGATATATGTCATCATTGTAGCTTTATAGTAGAATTAACTTTCAGACATCTCTACTAGAGAGAAACAAGTTCTCTGCAGCACACTAGTCAAATTCCTTTGCAATTTTCTTCCAAGCAAATGAATCACTTCTCAACAATTTTAATGTTTTCTATCTTTATTCAGTTTATATGTTGATTATAAATTCAGAATAGGTTATAGTCATACTTCTTATATCCCTTCCCTGGATAGAAAAAGACCCCTGTGGACTATGGCATTCAGTTAGGGCTTTCTCCACAGCACAATCAAAATGCAAAAATTTGGGGCGCCTGGGTGGCTCAGTCAGTTAAATGTCTGACTCTTGATTTCAGCTCAGGTCATGATCTCAGGGTCCAAAGATCAAGCCCCACATTAAGATTCTCTCTCTCCATCTCCTGCCCCTTGCCACCTTCTCTTTCTTTCTTAAATAAATAAATAAATAAATAAAGCAAAAATTTTCAAAAGCATCATTTTCTAAGCTCTCCATCTGAAGAAGTTCCCTGATGGGCTTCCCCTCCTTTTTACAGGCCCCACTACCCAGCCTGAGCTGCCTGGACACCCTAACACCCATTGACAACCAGCTTCCTGTCTGGTGGAGTGGCAGTTGGGGGAAACCAGCTGTTATGATTCATCCCATTTAAGATTTCTGCTTTTTGAGAAGTGACACTAATAGAGCCAGGCTGAATGGTGTCTGATTGGGAGAATTTTATGAAAGAGTTTGATTTCTAGTGACTCAGCAATTAAACTTTTTGTTTTTATTTATTTATTTATTTATTTTAAAGATTTTATTTATTTATTTGAGAGAGAGAGAGACCAAGAGGGGGTAGGGTCAGAGGGAGAAGCAGACTCCCTGCTGAGCAGGGAGCCCGATGTGGGACTCGAACCCGGGACTCCAGGATCATGACCTGAGCCGAAGGCAGTCGCTTAACCAACTGAGCCACCCAGGCGCCCTAAACTTTTTATTTTTTAACAGGTACGTTCCAGGCTCCAGAGTATGTATGAGCTTAGTTATATAGGTAAATGTTGTTTTCGTCAAGTGTTTGTACCGGCTGTTATTCCTTCCTGAAAAACAAACAGGTATGGAAACTTCTGTAAAAAAGGTTCTTGTATTACCAATTCTTTAATAGTTTTACAAGCTTTTAGATTTCTGATATTCTCCAAAAGGCAAGAAATTCTCTGCCCAAGGTCTTGCTTGTTACAGTTTGGATTTGGTGAAAGATTTCTCAGGTGTCTAAGGGGATAACCTCACATACCATGAGGACATGACATGGCTTTTCTCTTGGAGTGCTGAAGCCAGTTTCATCCCTCCTCACTTTTTTTGGTCATTTTGTTAGCTTTTATGAATATTATTTAAAAGCAGAATATTTGTTAGGAGTTTGAAGAAATTTGCAAGCATAGGGACCAGTTTTTGTGCTAGTCAGTAAATATACTGAAAAGAACAATATAAGAAAAATACATTGCAAAATATCAATGGGGAAAAGTGCACTGGGTTTTATGAGTTACCCAAAATTAACATCATCCTTCCTTCCAGGAATGTGAGAGAGCATCATGATGGAGGAAAATGACAGTGATTAATTTGGGGCCATACCAGTTGTGGTACCAGTCCTGTGCAAGGGGTGGGAAGGAGATCCTTTTACTGCAGCCTTGACCAGGATGCGCAGATTTCTATAGCAGTGCTGTATAGCATTTGGGCTACATGCTGAATTATGCCCCTAAATATGAGAAAGTCAAATTGTGGCTGGAATTTTTCTAATGCTAACAAGTGCTGTTTTCCTAGAAGTTCAACATTTTATAATATTTGGTAGTAACAAGTGATTTTTAGCATTGGACTGGTGATACCCTAGGGCAGAAGTTCTCAAACTTTAGTGTACATAAGAACCCCCTGGGGAACTTGTTAAAATTTAGGTCCCTGGGCTCTAGCCCTCAAAGGTTTGAATTACTAGATCTGGGTATTGGCTAAGAATCTGCATTTTAACAACAACCTCACTCTGTTTGGCATCCTGAGTTATCTCTCAAGAAGTTGCAAAATTCTCCTAGGAAAAACAATTGTTCCTCAACTGATTTTTTTTTTTTTTTAAGCAGCTTGAACTCAGGACCCTGAGATCAAGACTGGAGCTGAGATCAAGACTCAGACGCTTAACTTACTGAGCCATCCAGTAAGTGTCCCCTCAACTGAATTTTTAAAATGCTATTTCACTTAGCACAGTAGGCATTATGAACCTTAATCATTGAGCTTCAGAGTTCCAGAGAGGTTAGCAATAACTAGTTTAGATTCCCCAGGTGTAAACTAAGTAAGATATAACATGCAATCAGCAGTATGCATAGACTTAAGTTAGATTTCTTTCAATTAGAAATTATTAGTTACACAATTTCCATTTCCAGGTCATCTGTGCCTGCACAGATGGTATTAGATAGGGGAGGTAGGCCAAGCATAGATACCTAGGGAATTTCACAAGGTTCTTTATAATCATTTATTGCCTACTGTGCCCTTAATGATGTTACTCAGGATCCCATTAAATTAGCTGTGAATATACTAATTGGTCCCTTGACAATAGCTAGGGGGTGTCAAATCCTGTCCCTCCACCCCATTTTGGTCATGTTGGAGACAAGATAGAAATTCTTGCCTGTGTGAGGGTATGTTTTTTTCTTGGGACAAGGCACCTGTGGGCCAAAGGAAATTTTTTAAAATACAGCAGGAATCCTTAGAGAATCCTCCTCTAATTCAGACAGGCACTTATGACCTACTTTTAAAAATAATTTGAAAATCCCATCGAACATAAGCAAACAAACTCCAGATTCTCTACCAGGTATTCTATAGACCTAGCATGGCATCGTTTCCATCTGCTCATACCAACAGTGTAAATATAGTTTGGACAGGGTTTTTCCCTTCCTTTGTTGATACTTAGGTAAAACAGAGCATTTCTAATTTCTGGATTCAAAGCAACTGCACAAATGGTGAATACAATGTGATGTAGATTGGTTCTTTCTGTACATAAGAAGGGAATCAAATTTGCTAACTTTGTATTCAAATTTAGACAAAGTACTGCAGTTTGCAGAATTAAAACACCTAAGCCAGAGCTTATTTCTCCTTCCTTTGAAGCCCTGAGCTTGTGGTTTATAAATGCATCTGGCTTAAATGAAACTTTTTTAAATTTTCAAAGCAAAATTTTGGTAGGGCAAAGAGTTTCAGAGAATCTTCCAGAGTTGGAAGGTACATTAAAGAACATCCAATTCCATCTCTTAACTAATATTTGAATCTCCTCTTGCTTCTGTTTTAACTCTCCCACTAAATTGTTAGCTTCATAAGGAGAAGTTTCCTACTCATATGCATTTTTAATCTCCACGAGATGGTATTAATAATCAGTTTCAGCTTCTTGAGGAAGAAGGTTTCATTTTGCACAGTTGGCCTAAATAAATTTTTGTGTATTTGATCAATAAGTTGGGAGATGGCTTTTTTCATTCCCTATTTTGCTGTTGCACAAGTTTGGTTGCCACATTGGCTCAGTTCAGATCCTTGCCCTGTCTCTTGCCAGGTGTATGACTTTGGGCAAGTTGCTTAACCTCTTTGTGCCTTTGGTTTTTTTGCTGTGAAATGGCACTCAAAAAATGATAGTGTGATCCTGATCACTACTAGCAGAACTTGCTGTCTGAATTTTAATCATTTCAGATTTCTGTCATCTCTTATTTGCACTGGTACCTTTAGCTAACCCTAAAATCAGTCTGAATTTTCTGCATTTATTCATTTCTGGCTATATTTTGTCTTGTAGAATTCTGCAATATGAGGAATTGTATGGCAGTGCTCCAGGCTCTGGGAAGATGGCTTAAAGGGTTGTGAGATTGTGTAACATAACATAGGCTGTGATGCAGCCTGTTGTGATCCTAGATCTGCCACTTATTTCACTTTTCCTCATAAGCCTCAATTCCTTAAAGGTAAAATGGAGATGATAATAGTACACTTGGCATGAGGTGTAGCATTAAATGATTTAACATATGTAAAAGCACTCAGAATGATGACTACATAAAACAGATACCATGCCCACGCTCCATCCTGAGATTCTGATTAAATTGATCTGGGGTGGGGCCCAGGCATCTGTATATTTAAAAACTCTATAGGGACTCTAATGTGCAGTGAGGACTGAGAACTACTGGACTAGATGATTTTCACAGTCTAGCCCAATTAGCAGTGGTACAGGCTTACATGTTTATGTTTCCTGTCCTTTCATTTCATAGTTTAAGTTCTGTCTAGAAAATACTGTGGGAAGACAGAAGTTACTTGAAGGCTGTTGAAAGTGTCACAGATTAAGAGTTTTACAATTATTTAGCATGTACATACTGTATACACTTTATTATGGTAAATTCCTTATGATTCTAAGTCAAGCAGTTTTTCAATAGAAACTGTAATAAGGAGTTTTTAGGCTGCTTCAACTCACTGTCCTACAACAATGTAATATGGAAATCACTGCTTTAAAAAAACACAAACTTCATGATTCAGTTAACAAAGTCAAGATATGTATGCTTATGTAGAGTAGGAGAATAAATTAATTGAGTGTTTAGAGTCTGATATGTTATAATGAATTGGGTTATCAGGTGGTGACTTAATTAGGCTATTGAATGAATTAACACCCCATAAATGTGGGATGTTCACACTCAGCTTTCTCACTTCTGTCACTGAACTGGTGGCAGTCTCCAAAAGATCAAGGTGCATTTCTGAAAAAAAAAAATCCTATTAAAAAATAGTGAGTATCAGAGGCATTGGGGCCCTATCATGTAATGGTGCTAATGTCCCCTATAATATTCACTACAGACAAACTGGGGAAAACATAGAGAAATAGAAAGAAGAAAATTAAAACCACCAGCAAGCCCATACCCTAAAACAACCATTACTAAGATCTTTATATACCATCTTTTCCTAGTCACAATTATATATATTTATAAGATTCAAAGTAGGATTATACTACAGATACAATTTTGAAATTATTCCATTAAATACACTCACTGAGAGCATCTTGCCAGACAAAATAATTTTTAAACTTTGCTTTCTCTTTAGTTATATATGAGCTATACTCAATAATATTATTAGTTCAAGATAAATGATGTAAGTAAAAGGAAGATTGATCCTGCGCAGGGTAGAGAAACAAGACAATGAAGAATAATGTGTTTTACTTCTGAGTATCACTTTTATTCATTAATAAATTATTTATGGAAAAAGTGCTTCAGAGGGAAGTCGTTTAAGTTCACTAGTGATCTTTTAGGGAGTGGCTCAATAAGTAATAATTGTATGAATGAATTAAGGAAGAATTAAATATAAATACAGTCCTTAAAAACTTAAATCGTTTCTCTTTCTCTCTCCCCAAACTTATGCCAAAGCGCCACTTTTTTTTAACTATTCTGCCATTTAGAAATTTTAATTTTTAAAAATATAGGAAGTATTACTCTTGGTCATATCTTCCTTTTTAAAATGTAGAAAACATGGAAGCATACCTGGGTAGTAGTAGGTATAAACACAAAGATTTAGGAGATATATACTTACAAATCTTAGTCTTGGCTTATGTTCCATAGTGGAAAGTCTCCTTTAAAGTGAGAGACAGGCAAAGCTTATATTGCTAAAGGATTTCTGGAGCCATCTTGTAATGAAGACTGCTTTTGGTACCCATTAGAGTTTACCACTGGGCCTGGGCACCATCTGTGCAGGTGCTGGAAGTTCATCTTTTGATTCCCAATGACCTCTGCAACACTGACTACATGCTTTGCTAGGCCTAGTGCAAAGTAAAAATATGGAGCCCCCTGTTCAAAAAGCAAGAAAATTAAAACATAAAGCTTTTTCCTTTCTTCCACTGTCTTTTTCTCTATCTATAATGGTGTTTTCTTTACTATTTAATGTTTCATGTCCTCAGGCGTGGGGACACTTGCCCGGGGAATGCAGATTCTCACAGGGTCCCATTCTGTGACTAAGCACACATACCACCCACTGGCTGCTTGGTTTCCCCTCCCACCAGCTGCTGGACTGGTGCATGTCCTGGCAGGAGGTGGGGAAGTCGTGCCAGGTATCGCCCCTTCCCCTAGGCCTGCCATCTGTGGGAACCCTTGGTGGATGGGGGACCTCTGAGGGTAGTGCAGCCTCCATGCTGGAACGTGCTGGGTACCTGGATTAACAGTAGGTGAGAGGCTGTCTTCTGCCCACCGGTCACCAGTGCACACCCCATGGTGCTGCCAGTCTAGGATGTCTCAGGGAGCAAGGGAGCCCTTTTGTCTGTGCCCAGACTTCTGCTGGGGCTGGGGGTCAGCCACAATTGCTGGATAAGGACATGGAGGGAAAGGATCCCAAAGTGCCAGGGCAGCTGAGAACACATCCCAGCAAGGTAGAGAAGTATGCTAATTGGTAACCTGAGGCTCCATGCTCCCAGAGCATGATCTGTGGTCTCATAGGACTTCACTTACAAAACTCAAAGATAAAATTATTAAGAATATCAAGATAGAGTATTAAACCTCATGTTGGAAGAAGGTCTTCTAAGCCAATACTTATGGAGCTGAACTGGCTACATACCAGTGAAGCAGACCCTGAGCTTCTGGAATAACCTATCTGACACTGAAATGAAGAAACTATTTTTTTAATAGAATGAGAAATACTTGACTATCACTTTTATTTCTTATATAACAGTGCTTCTAAACTTTAATGTGCTTAAGAATCATATATGAGCTTCTTGTTAAAATGTGGATTCTAATTTAGTAGGTCTGGGGCCTGAGATCCTGCATTTCTAACAAGTTCCCAGTGGTTGCCATGGCTGGTCTGAGAACCGCCCTTCCACACCTGCCTCCCTTAAAAGCATTTTATTTGGAAATAATTATAGACTCGCAAGAAGTTTCAAAAATAGTAGACTCCTCTCTTAACTCCCAATGGTGACATCTTATATGTAATGCAAATACAATATATGATATGACTGTAATATACTATCAAAACCAAGAAATTGACATTGGTACTGTCAAATAACAAAAATAATACAATTTAGCAACAAGTTTAATGTCTTTTATTCAAGGGAAGACAATTCATGGATTGGAGGAGTACAGTGCCTCACAAATAGTGGGACATTATTCTGAGATATTTTGGTTAAGAGCAAGTTTTTTAGAATGTTACAAGAGGCAACATGGAAGCAGGGCATGGTTGGCTAGGATGTTGAGCATTTTCTTGTAAGGCAAGCAGGTCCTATTTTCTAGGGTAAGTTCAACTAGCTAAAGCAGAGTTGGAGGATTATCATTAGTGTATGTTAGGTTTTTTGATAGGTGTTTCCTATGAATGTAGGCTGACTTGGGTGTACATTTGTGACATGGGCTGGGCCACTGGGGTGTCCTCCATTTTATGGGTCCTGATATACAGATTAACCTTATCAATACAGTATTGTTATCTAGACTACAGACCTGGTTCCATTTTCATCATTTTTTACTTGGATATATTTGTGTGTGTGTGTCTGTATAGTTATATGTAATTTCATTCCATGTATAGATTTATGTAACTACCACCGCAATCAAGATATGGAACTGTTGTATTACCAAAGAGAATTAATTTGTGTCCCCCAGAGGATGGATATAATATTTTGGGAGTTCTCAATAATTCATACAATAACAGTTTCTATTCTTTTCTCATAGTGAGAATTGTCCCCAGAATCCAGCAAACCATGAGCATGGCAGTTGTACATGCAATGAAGCAATAATGTGAGATGAAGCTTTGGGGGCAAAAATAACATTGGTCATTGGAGGGAAGTGTAACATTGTCCTAGTGCCTTGTGCTCATCCTGGAGTGTACTTTGTATGACCAAAGTCAAATGCAAATTTGGGGGAATCTTTACTTAAAAGAGACATAAGGAAAATAAGAACCAGGTATACACAGTAGATCTCTAGGACTCAGTATGGAAATTGGTAAATATTAATTGATAATGATGAAGTAAGATGTTCATCATCATACTGTTGGGTGGACTTGCTAATTGCTTTATCTGTGCATTAGACAGCCTTTAAACTTCACTCATTTTATGATAATCCTATTTTATAATGCCACTGAAAATAAGACTTCTTAGCTATGACATGCCTTGTAATGGCAAAGTATATCAGATTTGGTAACTATGACTCATAATTATCAACTACTCTTTGTATTTTGGTGTTATAGCATAGTGATTAAACATATTATTCTTATCAGCTATGTGACCTTGGCCAAGTAACTTAACATCTCTATGCCCCAGTTTTCTTATCTGTAAGTTGGAGATGAGTATAAGAACTAACACAGAGGGTTGTTGCATAGATAAATCACATGCAACACTGCCTTGCAGAGTGTAAACTGGATCAGTTAATGGTATCATTAATATTAGGACTAGGCCAGCCTTGGGTGCCTTCTACTAACAATTGCCCCAGGTTTTGCTTCTTTATATCCAAACTATTGACTGCAACAACTTTTTTATATTGAACATTTATAGATGTTTAGGGTTAGAGTTTCTTTTAAATGTAACCATTCATTGCACAGACTAAAGCACATAGGCTCTGGGTTCAAGTTCCAGCCCTTACTAACTGCAGACTAATTGTGGGGCTTGGGCAAGGAAATTCCCTAAATTGTAGTTTCCTTACCTATAAACGGGTATAGTAACAGTATTTACCCCATAAACTTGTAAGGATTAAATAAAACAATTCATGTAAAGCATTTGGCATGTAATTAGCACTTTATTGATATTTGCTGTTATCTTTTTTTTATATAGATTTCTGGTTTTCCCAGTAAGTGTACATAGCTCACAGACTTCCAGGGGTACTTCGGAGAAGTGATGTAAAACCGAATATAAAAGAACATCGCTTCAGCTCAGTGACTGGTCAGTCACGCCTTGAGGTCAGAGAAGTTGGAGCTCCTAACAATGTAGATTCCCCAGTGCCACAGAGAGTACTATCCCTCTATATCCATCTCTTCTTTCTTTTAATAATTGAACCCTGCCCCTTGCCAGTTTTAGGAGGGCACATGGCCAGCTGAGCCAGAAATCACATTTCCCTGGCCTGCATTGTAACTATATGTGGCCATGTTTTCTGCCAGTGAGAGTGTGTACAATTTCTGTACTTCCTTACCGATTACTGCCTACTTCCATGTGTTCCCTTTTCCTCTGCTGAGAGTGTGATAGTCCATGACAAGGTAGAGGACCAGCTTCTACCATGCAAGCAAGGCCGCACCCAGAGTTTGACAGAGCCACAAGGCAACATGAATTTGAGTCCTTGGACCACTTTATGGAGTAAATTGTAATACAGGTCTATTAAATGAGAAAGAAGTCAACTTCTATCTTGTTGGTGCTACTGTATTTTGGAGTCTCTTGGTTACAGCACTTTAGATGTATCTTAACTAATTCATGAGGTCTATCTCTAAAGAAGCTGAATGCTGGAAAAGATGCATTTTAATAAGATCCCCCAGGAACTATGATGCCAGCAATCCAGGGACTATACTTTGAAAAACATAACACTAATGTGCTCCAAAGATGTCTCCTTATCTCTAAGCAAAATAGAAGTTTTGGAAAGGAGTCTAGAATTTAGAAGATAGGAACACCTTTTGTTAAAGTTTTATTGTATTTGAACTGAAATTTGTTCAAAAATTCCGAAATAATTAACATGCCACCTCATTTTACATTAGCACTATGATTACATTTTAAGTTAAAAAAAAAGACATTAAAATGAATGCCTAAGGTGTTCTTTACAATGTTATTTTTTATAATGACCGAAAGAGTGAAAATACTTTGGTCATCAGGCTATTTGTTCACTTCTGTACCATGGAATTACAAGGATGAGGTAATTCTATATATGCTGATTAAGATACCCAAGATGTATTAAGCTAAAAATTAACAAATAAATATTGCAAAAAAAATAAGCCAGACAGAAAAGAATACATTTTGTATGACTCCATTTATTTAAAATCTGAAAACAGTAAAAGTTATAGTGCTTAATGTTATGTGCTTAGGCAGTAAAATTAAAAGAAAAAATAAGGAATTGGTTACTGTGAAAGTCAAGATAGTGGAAACCTTTGAGAAGGAGGGTGAAAAAAGGTAGTAATTAGGAGGAGTCATGAGGAGAGCTTCTAAGGGGCTGGCAATGTTTTACTTTTCAGTCTGGGTAGTGATTGCAAGGAGGCTCACTTTGTTATTTTGCACACTGATCTATGTGTATATTAGATTTCACAATAAAAACCACTGAAAACATATTTCATAACTACATTAGGCATATATATATTCTCTATATCTTCATATATATTTATGTTACACGTGTGTGTGTATTCCTGTGTACTCACAGAAAATTTCACAAAGGATACACACACACGAACACACAAAAGAAGCAGTTGTGGGCCTTTGTTACTACCTTTGGGTAGTGGAAATGTGGGGTAGGGAACATTTTACTTTGCATTTTATAATTTGATTTATTTATAATTTACATTTTCTTATAATAATTTGTTGCTTTATTTTAAAAATAATCCCTCAAATATTGTATGTGAATATAGATAATTTTATTTTATTTATTTATTTTGAAAATATTTGTTTATTTTAGAGAGAGAGAGAGAGGGCGCAAGCAGGGGAGAGGCAGAGGGGGAGAGAGAGAGAGAGATAGAGAGAGAGAGAATTCTAAACAGTCTCCATGCCCAGTGTGGAGCCCAATGCCAGCTCAATCCCAGGACCCTGAGATCATGACCTGAGCCAAAATCAAGAGTTGGACAGTTAATTGACTGAGCCACCCAGGTGCCCCTAGATCATTTTATTTTACATGCTTCTGTATTATTTGAATTTTGTTTATAATCATGCTACTTTAAAACTTCTTTCTCCAAATTTGCATGTGTATACATATGTGTATATTTTATGTACATACTAAGATATACTTGGAGAATTGTGGGATGATTCTTATGAAACTCTTAACAATGGTCATCTCTGAGGGATGAACCTGGGGATAATTAGAGAGGGGAGAACTTTCACTTTTTACTTTATATACTTCTGGTTTGTTTGAATATTTTCTTTTACAATGAACATGTGCTACTTTTAAATTTACAGCATACATAATAGAAAAAATAAAACCTTAAAAAAATAAGGGTGCCTGGCTGGCTCAGTTGGTAGAGTATGTGGCTCTTGATCTTGGGATCATGAATTCAAGCCCCATGGTGCGTGTGGAGACTACTTTAAAAAAATAAATAAAATAATGAAGTGGAAAAATAGCTGGATCAAGAGGATTGTGTTAAAATTTTTTTTTAATTAAAATAAAATGTTAAATGTATAGCACACAACAAAGGTGGTATATAGCATATTCAGCATATTCTGTTTTTTACACAGAATGGACTTAGACAGGTAGAGTCTACTTAAAAATGTGTCCAATTTGGGGAGAAGGAATTCATCTATAGGAAAAGATATGCTAGAATGCAAACCTAAACCCTTGCCCCATCACACATATGCCAAAGCCTCTGATAATAGGCTAATCTGATGTAATCTTCGAAATTAAATCATGAAGATAGGATTCCTTAAAGCCAAGCATGACTCCTGACCTATCAAATGTATTCAATAGTTATTTGTTGAATTTATTTGTGAACAATGCAGTTTTTAAATGATATTTCATCCACTAAACTTTCACTACTTCTTGATACTTCATGTTTTATAACATGTTAGGTTTTTTTTAGTGAGAGAATTGAGAGGTGCAGAACATGATGGATGAGATGCAAATGGGTGGTTTCTGGGAAAAAAATAGTAGTGTTTAGGTCAGCTAGTATTTTAGTCTGCTTTTTAAAAGCATAGGATACTTTTAAAATTGTTAATTAACAGTTTTCAAAATGACGGAGTAGGAGACCTTAGTTTTGTTTGGTCCCAGGAATTCAGCTAGATAGCTGTCAAATCATTCTGAACACCTGTTAACTCACCCTAGCTCTAAGAAAAGAATTGCTACAACTCTACAAATAGAAAAGCGACCACTTTCTGTGAGGTAGGAAGTGCAAAGTGAATTCAAGGCAATATATCAGAAGATAAACCATGGGGGGATATAGCAGTGGAGTGCAAAATCAGAATTTGTAAAAGTCTGCTCCGGAGAAGGACAACCTTGCCTGAAAGGCACTCAGGTGGCGAAGCGGGGCAGAATCCTAGGTGGGACAGTGTGGTCTCAGGATCCCCGGGGTCACAGAAAGAATGGGGGAGCCTGAATGAATGTGGCAGAGTTCCCAGACATCAGAGTGGGTAAGCCAGCTGCAGTCACTGAGCCCCGGAGTGGGCTTTCAGCTCCTTGTTGCCATCAATCATGAACCCTGGCACAGTAGGGTGACCTCTCTCTGAGCAGGGGCCCAGCAAGTGGCAGAACCACCACGAGACCCTCCCTCCCTCCTCGGGGAGGAGCAGGGCAGGTGCGCACCACAGGAGTCTGCACAGTTTGGGGACTTGAAGTGAGGTCATGAGCCTGAGATAGAATCACTCCATCACAGGCTGGGTGAGCACGGAGTGCGGACAGAAACAAGGGAGATAAGAGTGAATGACTACTCTCTGAGGGCGCACTGAGGAATGGGGGGCACAAGCTTTTGGGTCCAGGGCTGGAGATTGGGAGGCTGCCATTTTTATTCTTAACCTCTAAAGCATTTCAGGAAGCCTTCAGGGAACAAAAGCCACATCGACCAATTGGGAGCAGATTACTTATCCTGGCCCTTTGGCAGAGTGCCTCTGCATGGGGCAAAGACACCTGAGAATCAATGTAACAGGCCCTTCCCCCAGGAGATCAGTGGGAACATCCTGCTAAGACCAAATTTCTGGATCACACAGAACTGTAGAACTCCAGTGGTAGGGGAAAATACTATATAGAATGCATGATTTTTTTCTCATGATTCTTTAGTCTTTCAATTTTAATTTTTTTCCTCTTTTTCCTTTTCAACCATTTTCTTATTTTATCAACTCTTTAAGTCTTTTTTAATTTTCAGTTTTACACTTATACTCTATCTGTTCATTGCATTTTATTTTATTTTTGTATATATATATGTTTTTCTTTATTTACAATTTTAGGATTTAGTTTCTTCTAACAAAGAAACCAAAATACACCCAGGATATAGTGTATTGCTCTGTTCTGTTCACCTGTCTGTTTGTATTCTTTTTTTTTTTTTTTTGGTCTTTTAATTTTCACTTTTACAGTTACATTCTTTCCTTTCATTGTGTTTAGTTTTGTACATATATGTTTTTCTTTCTTTACAATTTTGGGATCTTTTCTAACAGACCAAAATACACACAGGATCCAGTGTATTGCTCTGTTCTGTTCAACTGTCTGATTATTCTTTTCTTTTTTAATTTTTTTTTAATGTTTGGGGTCCCTTCTGATTTGTTTAGTATATATTTCTCTGGGGTCACTGTTGCCATTTTAGTATTTTGTTCTCTCATCCATCTATTCTTCTCTGGACAGAATTGACAAGATGGAAAAACTCACCTCAAAAAGGAGAACAAGAGGCAGTACTGAAATCCAGGGAGCTAACCAATATGGATATAAGTAAGATTTGGAAGTAGAGTTCAGAATAACAATTATAAATATACCATCTGGGTAAAAAAAAAAAAAAAAAAGCATACAAGACAGTAGAGAATCCCTTTCTGAGAAATAAAATAACTAAAAACTAATCAAAATCAAAAACAGCTATCAGTACATGTAATAAAAATGGAGGCTCTAACTGCTAGGATAAATGAGGCAGAAGAGATAATCATGATATAAAAGACAAAATGATGGAGAATAAAGAAGCTGAGAAAAAGAGAGACACACAACTAGTGGATCAGGAGGGGAGAATTCGAGAGATAAGTGCTATCATAAAGCCAAATAATACTAGAATAATTGGGATCCTAGAAGAAGAGGAAAATGATAGAGGGGGGCAGAAGGTATTTTGGAGCTAATTATAGTGGAGAACTTTCCTAAGCTGGAGAAGGAAACAGGCATTCAAGTCAAGGAGGCACAGAGAACCCCCCTCAAAATCAATAAAAATAGGTCAACACCTTGACATATAATAGTGAAGCTTGCAAATGTCAGAGACAAAGAGAAAATCCTGAAAGCAGCTCGGGACAAAAGGTTCTTAACCTACAAGAGTAGAAATATTAGACTGGCAGCAGATCTATCCACAGAGACCTGGCAGGCCAGAAAGGACTGGAGTGTTGTATTCAGGGTGCTAGTTGAGAAAAATATGCACCCAAGAATATTTTATCCAGCAATGCTGTCAGTCAAAATAGGAGAGATAAAAAGCTTCCAAGACAAACAGAAACTAGAAGAATTTGTGATCACTAAACCAGCCCTGCAAGAAATATTAAAGGGGATCCTTTAAGCAAAGAGAGAGCCCAAAAGTATCATAGACCAGAAAGGAGAAGAGACAGTATACAGAAACAGTGACTTTACAGGTACTACAATGGCACTAAATTCATATCTTTAGATACTTACTCTGAATGTTAATGGGCTAAATGCCCCAGTCAAAACACACAGGGTATGAGATGGGATAAAAAAGCAAGACCTATCGATATGCTGTCTGCAAGAGACTCATTTTAGACCCAAAGACTCTAGATTGAAAGTGAGTGGGTGGAAAACCTATACATGCTAATGGACATCAAAAGAAGGCTGGGTGACAATCCTTGTATCAGACAAATTAGATTTTAAACCAAAGACTGTAATAAGAGATGAGGAAGGACACTATATTATAATTAAAGGGTCTATCCAACAAGAATATCTAACAATTGTAAATATTTAGGCCCCTACAATGGAAGCAGCCAATTATATAAACCAATTAATAACAAAATTAAAGAAACACATCCATAATAATACAATCATAGTAGGGGACTTTAACACCCCCTCACTGCAATGGACAGATCACCTCAGCAGAAGATCAACAAGAAAACAAGGCCTTTCAAAGACACACTGGACCAGATGGACTTCACAGATATATTCAGAGCATTCCATCCTGAAGCAACAGAATACACAGTCTTCTCTAGTGACATGGAACATTCTCCAGAATAGATCACATCCTGAGTTACAAATCAGGTCTCAGGTGGTACCAAAAGATTGGGATCATTCTTTGCATATTTTCAGATCACAGTGCTTTGAAACTTGAACTCAATCACAAGAGGAAATTTGGAAAGAACTCAAACACGTGGAGACTGAAGAACATCCTACTAAGAATGAATGGGTCAGCCAGGAAATTAAAGAATTACAGAAAATGAAAATGCAACTGTCCAAAAATCTTTGGGATGCAGCAAAGGCAGTTTTAAGAGGGAAATACATAGCCATACCAGCCTTTCTCAAGAAACAAGAAAGTTCTCAAATACACAACCTAAACTGACACCTAAAGGAGCTGGAGAAAGAACAGCAAATAAAGCCTAAACCCAGCAGGAGAAGGGAAATAATAAAGATTAGAGCAGAAATCAATGAAATAGAAACCAAAAGAACAGTAGAATAGATCAACGAAACCAGGAGCTGGTTCTTGGAAAGAATTAATAAGATTGGTAAACCCCTGGCCAGACTTATCAAAAGAAAAGAAAAAGGACCCAAATAAATAAAATCATGAATGAAAGAGGAGAGATCACAACCAACACTGAAGGAATAAAAACAGTTATAAGAACATATTATGAGCAACTATATGCCAACAAATAAGGCAATCTGGAAGAAATGGATGCATTCCCAGAGATGTATAAACTACCAAAACTGAACCAGGAAGAAATAGAAAACCTGAATAGACCCATAGCCAGCAAGGAAATTGAAACAGTAATCAAAAATCTCCCAACAAAAGAATCCAGGGCTGGATGGCTTCCCAGGAGAATTCTACCGAACACTGAAAGAAGAATGAATAACTATTCTGAAGCTGTTTCAAAAAATAGAAAGGGAAGGAAAATTTCCAAACTCTTTCTATGTGGCAAGCATTACCTTGATCCCCATACCTGACAAAGACCCCACCACAAAGGAGAATTAGAGACCAATATCCCTGATGAACCTGGGTGCAAAAATTCTCACCAAGGTACTAGCCAATAGGATCCAACAGTACATTAAAGGGATTATTCACCACGACCAAGTGGGATTTATTCCTGGGCTACAGTGGTAGTTCAACATCCACATATCAAACAATGTGATACACTACATTAATAAAAGAAAGTACAAGAGTCATATGTTCCTCTCAATAGATGCAGAAAAAGCATTTGACAAAGTACACCATCCTTTCTTGATTAAAACTCTTTGCAGTGTAGGGATAGAGGGAACATACCTCAATATCATAAAAGCCATATATGAAAAGCCTACTGAAAATATCATTCTTAATGGGGAAAAACTGAGAGCTTTTCCCCTAGGGTCAGGAACAGGACAGGGATATTGACTCTGACCACTGCTATTCAACATATATTAGAAGTCCTAGCCTCAGCAATCATACAACGAAAAGTAATAAAAGGCATCTGAATTGGCAAAGAAGTCAAACTCTCACTCTTTGCAGATGACATAAGACTCGATGTGGAAAACCCAAAAGACTCCATCCCAAAATTGCTAGAACTCATACAGGAATTCAGTAAAGTGGCACGGTATAAAATCAATGCACAGTTGCATTTCTATACACTAATAATGAGATAGAAGAAAGAGAAATTAAGGAGTCGATCCCATTAACAATTGCACCCAAAACCATAAGATACCTAGGAATAAACCTAACCGAAGAGGCAAAGGGTCTGTACTCAGAAAACTCTAGAACACTCTTGAAAGAAATGGAGGAAGACACAAAGAAATGGGAAAATGTTCCATGTTCATGGATTGGAAAAACAAATATTGTTAAAATGTCTAGGCTACCTAGAGCAATCTGTACATTCAGTGCAATCTGTATCAAAATACCATCCACTTTTTTCACAGAGCTGGAACAAATTATCCTAAAATTTGTATGGAACCAGAAAAGACCCCGAATAGCCAAAGGAATGTTGAAAAAGAAAACCAAAACTGGTGGCACCACAATTCCAGACTTCAAGCTTAATTACAAAGCTGTGATCATCAAGACAGTATGGTACTGGCACAAAAACAGACACACAGATCAATGGAACAGAATAGAGAACCCAGAAATGGACCCTGAACTCTGTGGTCAGCTAATCTTTGACAAAGCAAGAAAGAACATCCAATGGAAAAAAGACAGTCTCTTTAATAAATGGTGCTGGGAAAATTGGACAGCCACATGCAGAAGAATGAAACTGGACCATTTCCTTACACCATAAACAAAAATGACTCAAAATGGATGAAAAACCTAAATGTGAGGCAGGAATCCATCAAAATCCTAGAGGTTCGACCTCGACTGCAGCACCTTCTTGCTAGACATGTCTCCAAAGCAAGGGAAACAAAGGCAAAAATGACCTACTGGGACTTCATCAAGATCAAAAGCTTTTGCACAGCAAAGGAAACAGTCGACAAAACCTAAAGACAACCGACAGAATGGGAGAAGATATTTGCAAATGTCTTATCAGCTAAGGGCTAGTATCCAAAATCTATAGAGAATTTCTCAAATTCAACACCCAAAGAACAAATAGTCCAATCAAGAAATGGGCAGAAGTCATTGAACAGTCCTTTCTTCAAAGAAGACATACAAATGGCCAACAGAATCATGAAAAAATGCTCCACGTCACTCAGCATCAGGGAAGTTCAAATCCAAATCTCAATGAGATACCACCTCACACCAGTCAGAGTGGCTAAAATTAACCATTCAGGATATGACAGATGTTGGTGAGGATGTGGAGAAAGGGGAACTCTCTTACACTGTTGATGCGAATGCAAGCTGGTGAGCCACTCTGGATAACAGTATGGAAGTTCCTCAAAAAGTTGAAAATATAGAGCTACCCTATGACCCAGCAATTGCACTACTGGGAATTTACCCTAAAGAAACAAATGTAGTGATCTGAAGGGGCACCTGCACCCCAGAGTTTATAGCAGCAATGTCCACAATAGTCGAAGTATGGAAAGACCTGAGATGTCCATGGACAGATGAACGGATAAAGAAGATGTGGTATATATGTAGATATATGTACCTATCTATCTATATACACACAATGGAATACTACTCAGTCATAAAAAAATGAAATATTGCCATTTGCAACGACATAGATGGAACTCTGGGGTATTATGCTAAGTGAAATAAATCAATCAGAAAAAGACAGTTACCATATGATGTCACTCATGTGAGATTCTTAAATGTGGAATTTAAGAAACAAAACGGGGGAAGGGAGGGGAAAATAAAACAAGATGAAATCAGAGAGCGAGACAAATCATAAGAGACTCTTAAGCAGAGGAAACAAACTGAGGGTTGCTGGAGGGGAGGGAGGTGGGGGGATGGGGTAACTGGGTGATGGACATTGAGGAGGGCACGTGATGTAATGAGCACTGGGTGTGATACAAGAATGATGAATCACTGACCTCTACCTCTGAAAATAATAATATACTATATGTTACTTTATTGAATTTAAATATAAAAAATGTTAATTAATAGTGATATTATATCCTAATTGTTATGAAGCCCAGGGTAAGTGTCTAAAATTTAGTAGAATGACTCGGCCAGAGAAGAAAAATTCACTAAAAGACTGGAGGTATTATAGAGAAACAGCACTGATATTAATCAAAACTCTGATAGTGAACCTAGTGAGTGATCTAAGTAGATTCAACAATTTGTTACTGATAATTGGGTATTGCCACAAATGGTAATCAATAATAATGTTTTGTTGGTAACAGAGGCAATCAAAAGAGAGATGCAGAAGTGAGTTACTCACTGAAATAGAGCTTTTTTGGAATGATGTCCCAACACTGGTATAAAACTGTGCTGCCCAAGACAGTAGCAACTAATTAACATGTGGTTTGAGCCCTGGAAATGTGGATAGTCTCAGTTAAGATGTCTGTGTCAAATACATACCAGATTTGAAGACAACTGTTAATAATAATATTAAAATATTGATAATGTTTTAATATTGATTACCTGTTGAAATGTTAATAACTTGGATATATTAGGGTAAATAAAAAGTATTAAAATTAGTTTTACCTGTTTCTTATTTTTTAATGTAGTCATTAAAAATTTTTAAATTATCAGTGTGGCTCACTGATAGCTCACCTTATAGCTTACCTGTGTTAGAAAGTGCTGGTATAGATGGTTTGAATTAGAAGTGCACCAACAGTCAACATTTTCAATTCCAGACAGGGAAAACAATTCCATAGAGGAAAGTGCTTTCCTCAACGGCACAAACATAGTTGGGAAGAAGTGAGGAGTAGAACTTCCATCTTTTGATTCTCTGTATCCTTACACTACTGGCTCCTGATGGAAACTTGGAAGCCAAACAAACTTCTTCAGGACACTTACACCTGGGGCATCATGTTTCTTTAACATTTTAAGAGCTAGACAATGATTAAAAAACAAACAAACAAGACAAAACCAGTTCTAGGGATTTGGAATATGATTGAGAACAGACATAGGTTAGAAGACTGTAATGTTTAGTTATAAACGCCTTTGTGTGGTTTTTTAAAACTTGGGCATGTATTACTATTAAGAAAGAAAGAAAGAAAAAAAAAAGGCTGGGATGGTGGGTGAAGCAGACAGATAAGGTTCAAATGAAACCAAGGTTTGAAATTCAAGTTTAGAGATACTTGAAGTGGCTTTTTCCACCGTAATCTTTCACATCTCTAGATGCCCTTGGTTAATTATTTCTACTCTCTTTGGGTGGTTTACTTTTTACATTACTAAAGCAAAATCAACTGGTACAAACTAATTTTTGAATCTGCAGCTGTAGCTTGAGAAACCTATGTTTTCCCTACTTTTATAAGCAGTAGGTTGGTAAGAATGATTGGTGATTTTGTTTCTGGAGAATTCAAGTCCTCCCTTCTAAAGGGAAATAACAACAGACTAGATGTTTCTGTTTGAAGCCATTTGCTACAATCATCCTTGAGATTTTTGCTCATGACATTCAGAGCTATTACCTCTAAAGAGATTCTTAGAACACAAGTTCGTTTAGCTTCAGAACATACATAGCCTACTTATTGGAGCAGCTGTGCTGAGTTTCTGAATGGAGAGATGATTTCCACAGTGTATTTTATAGCCACACACCATTCCTGAGCATAGTCTCAAACACAGATTATTTTTATTTTTACTCCTTTACTGTAGGAGAGAAAGACATACTTGGCTAGTCTGAGGGGTAATGTTTACAGCAGCGTTTTCTATTTTTGTGGCAGTTTCCTTCAGGCCCTTGCTTTGTTGACTTTCTCACCCCAGAACCTGATTTAGTGGTCTCCTAGACCAAGCAAGGGTAAATGCAGGTCGCCTGTGCTTAACAGGACTGTTGGAGTATGTATGGATATGGCATAAATTCCTGTTTAACTTTTTGTCAATATTCTCATTTCCTCTTCTTATTTCATTCCTTTCAGCCTTTTAGCCTCTGAAACAAAAAATAATCCTGTCTTGGAGACTGATGTCATCTTCTCTACCCACTTTTCTGAGGCAAGTGCAAAGGTTTTGAAGGAACTTGTTTTTAACTGTCGAAAAAGGTCCTTATTGGTGACCCATCTTTTTTGATAATTATATTGATTAATTATTTTAATTGTATTTGATATTATTTTATTTCAGATGTCTTTTTATATTGGACTCTGAATTTCTTTTTTTTTTTTTTAAAGATTTTATTTTTATTTATTTGAGAGAGAGAGAATGAGAGACAGAGAGCATGAGAGGGAGGAGGGTCAGAGGGAGAAGCCGACTCCCCGCTGAGCGGGGAGCCCGATGTGGGACTCGATCCCGGGACTCCAGGATCATGACCTGAGCCGAAGGCAGTTGCTTAACCAACTGAGCCACCCAGGCGCCCTGAATTTCTTTTTTTTTAAATAAAAAAATTATTTTTATTAATATTTTTGAGTATAGTTGACACACATTGTTACATTAGTTTCAGGTGTACAACATAGTGATTCAACATCTCTATATGTTATGTTAGGTTCACCACTAGTGTAGCTGCCACCTGTCACCATACAACGCTATTACAGTATCATGGACTATATTCCCTATGCTGTGCCTTTTATTCCTGTGACTTATTCATTCCATAACTGAAAGCTTGTATCTCCCACTCCTCCTCACCCATTTTGCCCGTCCCCCCACCCCCTTGTTCTCTGGTAACTGTCAGTTTGAAGGGACTTTTTGATTTGATTTTTAGGAAGTTATTTACCAAACACATACTCAGATATCTGAACCCATCTAGAAGCTGATTAGTCCCAGCCTCTTGAATTCCAAAATCTGCATTCATTCATTTCACAGTTACAATTTTAGGTACATACTGTATGACAAAGTAGGGTTATATCTGTTAGAAATAACCTTGGGAGAGTGAAAAATACTGCACAGAGGCCCTTGGACCACTCCTCAGGACCTCTGGTGTGGCAAAAAGGGGGTGGAGAGGACAAAGTTGACAAGCCTGGGATTGCTGAACGTTCCCACCTCTAAAAACAGTCACATAGCCCCTGCAGCCTCTTGTGTGCCTTCCAGCCTCTGGGTTGCTGCATGGGGCTTTAAATCCCTGGGCTGGGCTTTCTTAACCTTTGCTCATTTGGGGTCTCCACAGCTCCAGAAGCTGGAGCATTTACCAGGGCCCTGGTCTCAGCTCTATCAACTAGCTACGTGACCTCATCCTAGCTAGGAGTTGCTGCTCTTGGTCATTTACTGTGATGCAAAAAGGAGAGGGACTCTTTAGTATTAAGTGTTAACCATGCTTAAGAGAAGAAGTAGAGGTAGAACTTCTTTGTAGCTCCCTTTTGGAAATAGCTGTCCAATAACAGGGGGCCCCCAGTCACACCAGTTGTTAAACAGTGGCAGTTTCAGTGATATGTATGTATCTGGGCCCTGCCCCTGACCAATTAAATAAATTATGGGAGTGGAACTTGAGAGTAAGTATTTTTGAAAAGCTTGCCATCTAATATTCTGCCGGTATTAAATACCACTGGTAATGAAAGTATCAGGCCTTGAGAGGGACAGATGTAGGTGTAAAAACCAGAATTTACCACTTAATAGTTGTAAATCCATGAGCCTCTCTGTGCCTTAGTTTACTTACCTGTAAAATGGGGACAAAATTTTACCTTCTTCAAAGGTAGCTATGTAGCACATAGTAGATCCTCAATGAATAGTAGTTATTGAGATAAGGCTATGGGTATTCTGTCTGCTATGATAGGCATTAGCCATATGTGAGTATTTAAATTAAAATTAGATAAAGTTAAAAATGTGTCCCTAAGTCCCACTAGCCATATTTCAGGTGTTCAACATCCACATATGACTGGTAGCTACCATATTGGGGAGGAAAATGTCAAACATTTTCTTCATTGCAGAAAGTTCTGTAGACAGGAAAACACTCATTTGTAGGATCTGCTTCAGTAAGACCTAACGTTATGCAGAGAAATGTCCATTTAAACTGTCATGGAAAACCTTCTATATTTGTTTCTGTTAGATAAATAGCAGGGCTTTTGGCTTGAGCAGAGAAGTGAAGGAAATCTGGGAACCATCTCTTCTTTGGAGACTTTTCTCATGTTCCTATATACCTGTAAATGAGTTTACCTCAAGTAAACAAACAAGTGGGAACATCCAGTCGATTGTTCAAATAATGATGTCTCCTCCCCTACTTACCCCCGCCAGTTCTGAGGCCACACTTAAGCATTTAGTCCACTTTTGAAGTAGAATATTAACTTTTTCCTGCCCTATTTTTTAGTACCACAGGCACTATCAGCAAAGCTGCTGGTGTGTGTGTGTGTGTGTGTGTGTGTGTGTGTATGTGTGTGTGTGTGTGTGTGTGTGTGTGTGTTTGCTGGAAGGTGGAAGAAGAAGGGGCAGTAGCAGGGAAGAAAGAGCTGACATTGGTAAGGGAATATCTGTCAGTGGGAAAACAAAGGCCACAGATAGGAGGTTTTTATGACTTTATTATCAGGAATGTTTATTTCAGGTATTTTGATATCTCTTCTAAAAATTCTTTAGTGTCATTTTTATTTATCCACAGTAGGTAAGAGCACAGGCTCTGAAATCAGACCTCTTCTCTGTTCAAACCGTATTCCAGCATGAACTAGCTGAGTGACCTTGGACAGATTACTTAATCTAAGGCTGTTTTTCCATCTGCAAAATGAAGATAAATGTTAGTATTTACACCTCATAGTATTATCACAAGGACTCAATGAGAGAATGTACGTAAAGTCCTTAGTATAGAGCATAACACCAGATAAATGATCAATGAATTTAAAAAAATTAGAGAAAAGAAAGAATATATTATTTTATTTTCAGTAAACAAGTGATGTGATACTTTTAATTACAATAAGTATAAGCTAAGTACATTCTTCTCAGGGGTTTTAAATCTGTTTTAAAATTTAATGTTCTTATCCCTTTGTCATATCTTTTAGAATGAGTAGAACATTTATAGTTTCTGTGTTACATAAATGTTCCACTTGTGCTGCTGTACTTGTTTGGTTAAGCATAGGCCTAGCAGCTTGGGAAGTGTCAAAGTCTGAAAAGCAAATGTATTGTTGATTTGAGCTACCATGTGTTAAAAATTGCTAATACAACTAAACAGTCTTAAAAACAAGGAAAGTCATGGTTCTTGATGAAAAGGACCACAACCTACCTCTTAAACTCACTTTATATTTGTTTTGTCTTCCTGCAATGATGTTTTTGTTGGCAAAGTTACTTTATTATTTTTTTAAATCCAAAAACATGGCATGTCTTTTGGGTATTTTATTATTTAGATGTTTCACACTCTTTTGTTTTGTTATGCAGTGTGACAGTGTGACATACCTAAAAACTCACTCCCCAGTGAGTGGAAAGTGCTATCATTTATTTTTAGTAAGGAAGCTGTATTGGTTCATATAGCTGCTTTCCCAGCTGAAATAACATAGCAGATTGGTGCTGTTTGAACACTGTTAATTGTTGAAAGTTCTTAAACTAGTAAATAGGCCTGATTAGCTGGAATCCAAACAGTAACCCAAACAGACCAGACCACTTTTGATAAGATAAACACTCTACTAACCTTTAACATTACCTCTAGATTATCTTCCCGCGGTATGAAATGTTAAACTAAAAACTTTTTTTTTTCTATTTAGAGAGACATCAGGAAAAATTGTTTAGGATATTTAAAACCAAGTTAAAAGTCATTATGTTCAGTGTCTGATTTAGTAGATAATTAATCAGCAATGCTAGTACTCTATCATTAGCTCTTGAGAGTTGAACAGTAAAGATGGACTGGTTATAATAGAAAGTCCTGATGCAGAAGATCACATTGTACTTTGTCATTTCTGTTTGGGCAACTACAAACAAACATTAGTAACTGTAATAACGGAACAAAGAGCTTTTTAACTAGGCATCTTAAATCTCATATCTGGAAAGGTTTTTAGAATAAAACTCTACTTTTATTCAGCATTCATTGGAAACACAACTCTAAAATTCGTTTTCCAGGTTCTAGAGCATTCATATCAAAATTAAGCTTGTTTGAGGCTAATAATTTATATTGCTGATGTGACCCATGCCTATTTCCTTAGCCTTAGAAATAATATAAATTTCCTTACCATTGAAGTACAGAGGGTGAACCAGTTTTCTAAATTTTCCAGCTCAGAAATTCAAAAATAAGGTAAATTTTTATAAGATTAAAAAAGATCTTATTGTTTTCTTGGCTCACTTTTGAAAAAATAGCAAGCAGGCAGAAGAAAAAGAAAATATCTATAGTTCCACTAGCCATCATTAAGAATATGGTATATTAATTTCTAGGCTTTTCTTCTATACTTAAAAAAATATTAGAGTTGAGCTCACACAGCACGTACGTTTGCTTAATATTATAGGATTATTAAAGCTTGTGGCTGTGTGAATATAAGAATTTCTTATTGGACATTTAAGTAGTATCAGTTTTTTTCATATTATAAATAACACTTTGGTGGAAATCTTTGTGCATAAGGGTCACTCTTCCCTCTGACTCTACTTAGCATTATTTCCATAGGGCAGAGTCTCAGAAGTGGGATTACTCGGTTGAAGTTATGAATAATTTTAAGGCTCATTTGCATTTGCTTTCCAAAAGAGTTAGTTGAAACTATATTACCATTAAAAATATATTAATTACTCTATTAGAATTATGCCCATTTTACAACATCGTGGATAACACTGAATAATTTCATTAAGATTTTAATATGATTCTCTTGTGTTTGATCTCTTAGAGTTTGGAATTTTAATTAAGTATGAGGTCATAATTTCACATCGTCAAATTCATTTGACACAGAGAAAAGCTCTCTTTCATTATCATAGACTGTAGGTCTGCTAATTGGTGGTGAACTTTAAGATTGCAGATTGGTTTAACACAGATTGTGATTAAGTTTCTAGTCTAAGGGTATTTGAAGGATAACAATATAAATTATTTTTCCCTTTATACCTTAAAAAAGCATCTGAGGCAATGTTAGATTTTGCTTTCCGTGGCTGAGTTAGATCTTACTGAGCTGACATTTTCCAGGTTATAACTATAGACTCTGGAATATGTAAATAATAATAACAATAAAAAGCAGCTACTTGAAGGTCTAGGAGAGTGGACAGATCCTGGTGAGAAATTCATGCCTGGAGGAAGCGAGGGAGATTAAAGACTTATTTAAATAAGTAGAGAGATAAACCATATTTACGGATTGGAAAACTAAGTTATTAAGATGGCAATTCTTTTGAATTGATATATAGAGTCATTACGATCCCAGTGAAAATACTAGCTGGCTTTTAAAAAAGAAAATTGACTTCACAGTTAACCTTATTAGTGATGCCATGTGGATAACAGATATCTCCTGACATTATGTGATGAGAAGTATAGCGAACCTCTGTGGCATTCTTTCTGAAAACCCATGAATACAGTCTAATCATGAGAAAAATATCACATAAACCAAATTATGGGACATTTTACAAAATACCTGACTAATATTCCTCAAGACCATTAAAGTCATGCATGAAAAAGAAGGAAAGTTTGAAAACTGTCACAGACTAGAGAAGAGAGGGAAAATATGATGATTAAATGCAATGTGGTATTCTAGGTTGTATCCTGGAACAGAAAAAGGACATTCATTTAAAAACTGGGGAAATCCAAATTAGGCTGTCAGTTAATAACAATGTACCAATGTTGGTCTCCTAGTTTTGACAGATGTAGCACAGTAATGTAAGATGGTAACATTGGGAAACAGAAACTGGGTGAGCAGTATATGGGAACTCTCCATACTATCTTTGCACATTTTCTGCAAATCTAAAATTATTCCAAGGCGCCTGGGTGGCTCAGATGGTTGTGCGTCTGCCTTTGGCTCATGTCATGATCCTGGAGTCCTGGGATCGAGTCCCGCATCGGGCTCCCTGCTCCTTGGGAGCCTGCTTCTCCCTCTGCCTCTCTCTCTCTCTCTCTCTCTCTCTGTCTCTCATGAATAAATAAATAAAATCTTAAAAAAAAGTCTAAAATTATTCCAAAATAAAAAGTTTATTAAAGAAAATAAGAAACCGACAAGCTTATTTTAAAGATTTTATTTATTTGAGCAAGAGAGAGAGAAAGAAAGAAAGTGAGGATAAGTGGGGGGGATGAGTAGAGGGAGAGGGAGAAGTAGGCTCCTTGCTGAGTGGGGAGCCTGATGTGGGACTTGATCCCAGGACCCTGGGATCATGACCTGAGCCAAAGGCAGATGTTTAACCAAATGAGCCACCCAGGTGCCCCAAGATTAATTGATTTTCCTTCCCCCTCTCATGCTCTCTCTCTCAAATAAATAAATAAAATCTTTTTTAAAAAAAGGAACTTCTATTTCATAGTTATTTCTATGAATCCTCTGTCTCTTCCGTCAAACTGTTAGCATCCTGAGGGCAAGGCAACTGAACTGAATAAGCACTTCATAAAAATATGAATGAGCTGCTTGCAAAGGGCCCATGTTTTCCTGCTGTGAATGGAAGGGCTGGGACAAATATGCTAAAATGTACTAAGGGCTTTTGGGAGAGTTTTTGTTGGAGATTAGAGGAGGGGAGGAAGGTAAGAATCTTAAAAATAGGGGAGTAGAGGGACGCCTGGGTGGCTCAGTCTGTTATGCGTCTGCCTTGCGCTCAGGTCATCATCCCAGGGTCCTGGGATCCAGTCCCACATTGGGCTCCCTGCTCGGCGGGGAGTCTGTTCCTCCCTCTGCCTGCCGTTCCCCCTGCTTGTGCTCTCTCTCTGACAGATAAACAAAATAAAATCTTTCAATTAAAAAAAAAAATAGGGGAGTAGAAAACTTCTGGAAATTGGTGGTGTATCCATTTAATGGAATACTAAACAACAATGGAGAGAAGGATCTTTGCAAGGGGTATAAATGAGACAATGACTCGTTCACTTTTCCTTTTTAAAAACAACTTTGTGAGATGTATTTTACATATCATTAAATCCATCCATTTCAAGTCTACAAGTCAATGATTATTAGTAACTTTACTGAGTGGTGCAACCATCACCATAAGTTAGTTTTAGAGCATTTTCATTTCAATGAGATGCCTTATGGCCATTTATAGTTATTCCCGTTAATACTCCCAGGCCCAGGCAACCACCAATCTGTTTTATGTCTATATATTTGCCTTTTTTGGATACTTCATATAAATAGAAGCATGTAATATGTGGTCTCTTGTGTCTGGCTTCTTTCTCTTTGCATAATGTTTTTGAGGTTTATGTGTGATGTATCATGTGTTGGTAGTTCTTCCTTTTTATTGTCAAACTAGTATTCCATTATATGGATGTATCATACTTAGTATATCCATTTACTGATTGATTGACATTCAAGTTGTTTCCAGTTTGGGACTATTATCAACATTTCTCTATTCTGCAATGAAAATTTCCATACCAGTCATGGTTTAGACATATGTTTAAATTTTTCTTATGTCTATATCTAGGAGTGGAATTGCTGGGTCATTTGGTAGTTTTATGTTTAGTTTTTTGAGAAACTTCCAAACTGTTTTTCAAAGTGTCTGCAGCATTTTATATTGTCACTAGCAATGTGTGAGGGATCCCATTTCTCCACATCCTCACCAACATTTGTTACTATCTGCCTTATTTATTACAACCATTCTAATGGGTATGAAATGGTATCTCATTCTTAGTTTACATTTCCCTAATCACTACAGATGTTGAACATCTTTTCATGACTTTATTAGCCATTAACCATTTGTATATGTTCTTTCTAGTGAAATATCAACTCATATATCTTACCCATTTTTAAATTGGGCTGTCTTTTGGGGCTTCTTGGTAGCTCAGTTGGTTAAGTGTCCGACTCCTGGTTTCGGCTCAGGCCATGATCTAGAGGTCATCAGATTGAGCCCTGCTTAAGGCTCCATGATGAGAGTGGAGCCTGCTGGGAAATTCTCTCTCCCCTCTCCCTCTGCTCCTCCCCCACCACACTCATGTGCACACACTCTTTCTCTCAAAAAAATTTGGGTTGTCTTTTTATTATTGAGTTGTAAGAGTTATTTGTATATTTCTGGATATAAATTCTGCATTAGATACGTGTTTTGTAAAAATTTTCTCATAGTCTGTTCCTTGTCATTTTTATTTTCTTAAAGATGTCTTTTGGAGTGCAGAAGTTTTAAAGTTTGTTAAGGTCCAATTTATTAATTTTTTCTTTTATGGAATATGCTTTTGGTGTCATTAAAAAACTTTTCCCTTACTTAAGGTCTCAGAGATTTCCTCCTATATTTTTTCTATGTAGCTCTTACATTTAAGTCTGTGATCCATTTGAGTTAATTTTTGTATATGATATGAGGTAAGGGTCTAAGTTCATCATTGGGCATGTGGATATCTAGTTGTCCTTACTTGTCTTATAAACTGACCTCTATTGAGTGCTTGGCTTTAGGGTAAACATTGGTGATACAAGAATGAATAATATGATTTCCAATTCCAAGTATAATCTAGGGAGGAATATAATATAACCAAGGAGTATAGAACAGAGGAAAACATCAATTCAAGATCTGGGGACTTCAAGAAAAATGACTCTGAGGTAAAATCAAGGAGGTGGCTTCGGTGTTCTCGGGGAAAACACCTGTACATATTAGCCCAGTCTAGTGTAATGATTTCAGCTTCTTTGGTCTCTTAACACACTAGTTTGTTACTATCTATTTTAAGGTATATCTCCAAAAATTTATGATTAATGAAGAGTTCAAATACACATGTGTTTGCTAATTATTTTTTTTAAAAAGCACTTGATATTCCTAGAGTGGGGGCAATAGGGAGTGATATCTTAGAATTCATCACATCTCAGGTTATATTCTGAGAACATGTTTCCCATGTGGACATTATTTTAAAAAATGTTCAAAAATTTCAGTTTAGTGGATGAACATTAGATTAGGAATCAAGAGAGTTACTCTGGGACTAACACTAATGGCTTTGCGTTATTGGATCATCACTTAACTTCTGAGACCTTCAGTTTTCTCCCAGTTTAAAGTAGTAGTTCATTCTCAAGCTCTTTACCTTGGAATGTTCTATTTGTTCATTTAATTAACGTTTATTGAGTACTCACTTTGTGCCAGGCATAGGTAGACGAAGGTAAGGTAAGATGAAGAAGCCGGATGCTTTTATAGAGAGAAATGAGAAAACAAATTATTAGAAAATAATGCTGCACATTTTATGTTACTTTTATGATTTCCCTCGTCTAGAAATGCATATCTCTTCTGATCTGTGAGTTAACTGGGGAAGATAAAACAAGAAGGAAAATGACTCCAAAGATCAGCTTACAGAATGTGCCCTGTAGGAGAGAATTTACATGTTAGACATGTGACAGAGGAGTTCCAATTGCAACCTACCTTTGGACAATGATATTTCTTCACATTGTGGTAAAAAAGTGTATTTATTTCACTAAGAGAAGTAAAAGGGAAAGGTATATAACACCCGGGACTATATAAAGAACTTGGTAGATATCGGGTATACAATTCTTTTTATTGTATTGAAGATTATAATGGATATTTCTTATATTTCAGGTGTTCCTAAAAAGCAAACCTATAGTATGAGACATGTTGTTAAGAAGTATTTTAATGTAGTACAAGAACATGATTGTGATATAAATGAAATTCATGCCCCTGTTTTCAAGACTTGTCTTTGAGCTTCTGAGTTACATTCTTCAGTACATTTTCTGAACTTCCTTTTATAACTACAGTACCTTCAGACTTGAACCTAAATTATCTAATAGTGTAATGCACAAACATGAAACCTCTCACTTTTGAAAAGTTTTTCAGATTAGGGATGTCTATGCTCCTTTGGCTTGAGTTTATCATCCTATTCTCCCCTGTTTACCACCACACACATGTATGTTTTCTCTTTTTGACAGTAGATAGTCTGGGGCCACTTGTATGTGAATAGTGGAACTATTTGCAAAATTATAAAAAAAAATAAGCCTATGTTCCATTCCATTCATATAACTTTATAATCTTTACCTGGCAGATATACCATTTAGGGACAACCATAGTTCAAGTGTACTTAGATATGCCTTAACTATGCATTGTGTTTTGAAAAGACCTTGCCTTTGTCTATCGGTCAGGATGCTTGGTTCGTTGCAACAGAAAGAAATTCAACTCAAACTAACTCAAGCAAAAAGAGAGTTTATTAGCTCTTTTAACTAGAAAATCCCAGTGTGGAAGTGGCCTTAGCACAGCTGAATCCAGGGACTCAACAGATTTCTGGGCTCTCTGGACTTCTGTCACTCAATTCAATATTCCTCAGGGTATTGACATCATTCTCTAGCAGATTTTCTGTGTGTGGTAGGCAGTGATGGTCACTGACACTGGCACCTCCAGACTCCTCTGGTCTTTTATAAGTCAAGGTCAGAGGAAGAGAGACTCTTTGGGGTCCATATACTGCCTCTCATCAGGGGACTCTGATTGGTTCTGCTTGGGTCATATGTTCATCCCCATGTACCAGTCTGTGAACAGCAGAATGTATAAAGATTGACTAGCCCAGGAGCTGTCCCAGCTCATGAAGTCAGGTCAGAGTAAGGCCCTCTGATTGAAAAATTCTCCAGAGCCACCTGGGGTAAAAGAAGAGCAAGTCCCTAGTGGATGCCAGGAAGACACAAACAACAGATGTCCACTACATTTGGTAAAGTGTTACTAAACACTTTAAGTGCAAGGAGCACTGGGTTTCATTTGCGCAAAAACCCAAAGCTGCTACTAATCTTGTTGCAATATGTATTTATCTTTGAAACCATCTCAAATACTTTAGAGATCTATTTAACTCAGAGAGAACTTGATCTTACTTACAGTAATAAAATACCTTTATACTGGCTTGATATTCAGTGTCAATTCTTAAAATTAATTTTCAAATCAAATTTTTGTAAATATTCTCATTGTGATTACTTGCACAAACTATGTTTATTTCACAATAAAAATCACAGGCATTTTATTTGAGAGAGATTATTTAAAAGGTAGTTCTTAGATAATTTGGGTGTGTTGATGGTGTTTGGTTACTTGGAGTTTAAAAAAAAATTTGGGTGGAATTTATTTCAAATCTTTACTTAAAGACTAGAAAAGAGTTTTTAAGGGACCACAGTTATAAGCTTCCAGTAAACCACATTTCCTTTCCTTTTAATTCTCAGATCTTGACCCTGATAAGCTTTCTGATAGGGGAAAATTCCAAAACACACATGAAGGAGAGAATTACATTGAGGTGTTTTAAATAGCAAGTCCAAATACAGTAGTCTTTTCTTTTTCATACTCACAAATTAGGACAGCTCCAGCTTTTAAAATAGAGTAAGAAGGGGTGGCACACATACAGAGCAAACCAACATTTAAATATAGCACATTAGAATTCTTTGCATATCAAAGATGAGTTATAAAATGTAAGTTGATTTTGGTTTTAGAGAACGTTCTGCATGTTGGCCATGTTGCCATGCTCTAGAGCTTTATGGGGTCTGCATCACAGGATGAAAGAAGATTACCAAAAGGCCCTGCTGTATTGTTATCATTAAACCTTTTCAGACTATGTCCAATGTAGATATATTATATACAGAATTTCTATGTATATGCTTAATTTAAGCAAGAACATATCTTGTTTTCAATCTACTGCTCATAAAATTAGAAGCATTATGTAAATGACTTGTTCCTAGGAAATACACACTGAAATATTTAGTGGTAAAGGGAATAATGTCTCCCACTTATTCTCAAATGGTTTAGAACAACAATAATCACATGATGTTCTATTATATAAATATTTTATTATTTATTCAGTCAGTCCTATCTTGGTAATTGTATGTGGAGGAGAAAACTGGATAACTTCAACTCAGGCAATTGGGTTTTCTTTAAGTAGTTTTATTATTTGGCCTGAAATGCTATACATTCCAAAGTTTTAGACCATGTTCCAAAGTCAATATACATGACATTAGAATTAATAATTGAGTTGACTATACATTTAAAATATTACTTCAAAGGATTTCTGGTAAAATGTGGGAATGGAGTTATGAGTAGATTAGAGATTCAACACCATTTTAGCAGATAGAAAGCAAAGACTAAGATGCTAGAACATGAGTCTCCAGTTTGAAAGGTCCTACTGAGTGCCTAGCACAATGAATGAAAAGGGACACTTGTAAAGCAAGTCTTCATAAAATTTCAGCACCGTAGGATTAAAGAGGAAATGCTGGGAGACCATGTCACGTACAATAGCTAATAGAATGGCATAATACATCTCAGCAGAAATTTTGGAAGGTAGAAAACAACAAAGTAATGCCACTAAAATTCTGAGAAAAACTGCTTTTCAACCTAGAATTCTATATTCAGCCAATCAATCAACTGTGATGGTAAAACAGAGGAAGTTTTGATAAGCCAAGTTTTAAAAAAATTACCTCCTTGGAGTCTTTTCTTAGGAAGTGACTGGAAGATCTATTCCAACAAATTAAGTATGCAACCCAAGGAAGACAAAAAAGTCCCAAGGCCCAAGAAACAGGGTATCCAACTTAGGCGATTGGCGAAGGAAGCTTCAGTTTTACATTGAGCCTAGGGAGCTACCAGCTGCAGACTGTAGCAAGAGGATGCAAGTTCCATAATGGAAATAGGGGAAGAAATGAAACGGATGGATTATTGGATTACAGGATTACACTAGACTGCTCAGCAGTTAATTTTGATGGGTCTGTGATCGATATGATGGAGCATTTGGAAAAAAATTGTCAAAATTTCTAATATTGATAATTTAAGGAATTTAGGTATAAATATTTAGAAACACAGAAGTTAAATAACTAGAAGAAATAGTTACAGGGATAAAAGTGGTTATTGATGGGGAAGAATGTAACTAGACCTGATGAAATTGATTATCAGCTTTTTAGTACTATTTGATCATATTATCGAGTATATCAGTTATGTTGATTAAAGATAAGAATCAAGTGGAAATAAAAGTAGTTCAAACTAAAATAAACCATGTACAGCTGTTAATAATAGGGGAAACTGGGTGTATGGCATATGGGAACTCTTCTTCACAATTTTTCTATGAATCTAAAACTGTTATTCTAAAAGATAGTCTTAAAAATTGAACTGCAGAAACATGAAAGATGAAGGAAAGAAAAGAGTACACTATAATGCATAATATATCATATATTAAGTATAGTACGATAAAATTAATGAACATCAAAATATACAAAAAATAAAATTTATTTCATTACTAATTTTCAAAACAAGTTATGAAAAATACAATGTTGCATTATTGTTAATAAATCTTGTCTATACATATTTGTCTTACATTTTGAATTATTCAGTATTACCAATTTATTCTTTTTCATGGAAACTTGTGATTTTTTTATATAGTGATTGAATATCTCTGTTTAAGAGTAAGTGGTTGAGGGGCACCTGGGTGCCTCAGTCGGTTAAGTGTCTGCCGTTGGCTCAGGTCATGATCCCAGGGTCCTGGGATGGAGCCCCACATCGGGCTCCCGGCTCTGCGGGGAGCCTCCTTCTCCCTCTCCCACTACCCAGCTTGTGTTCCCTCTCTTGCTATGTCTCTGTCAAATAAATAAAATCTTAAAAAAAAAGATTAAGTGGTTGACATATTTTTTCAATCCATGGACTAATTAGTTTTGGATTATGATTATTCAAGTTAACCTCTTCACCCCCACTTAAGCATCCCAAACCAGTAAGAGCAGACCACATTAGAAGTTGTGCAGGACTAGTTGGGGTTCGTGTAATGAAAGAGCATATCTGACTTGGCCACTTCTTCAAAATGATGCACTATCTATTGTCAGGCATTATTGCTCCCTTTTTCCTCTCCATCAGTTTGGCTAAATGGTAGTTCAGTTTCATAGGGATTAAATATTTATCTGCTGATCTAGTGGTAGACTGAGTCTTAGAAATCAAGCCCTCTGTTGCCAGGGGAAGGGGTATAACTATCCTGGGGCACCAAAGATAGTGGTATCTCCTATTGCTGTCATCATAATAGGCACCTAGACTTGAAAGTGTAAAGTCCAGGATGGTGATATTGACCCTGAAGCAAAACCAAGATGGGCATATAGTGCTTGGACTGAGGTTGGTAGCATGTTTTAGGTCAGGTTTACTAATTTACTTATTACTTTCTATACTTTTAAAATCCCTTTTTATATTCCAAGAACTAGACATTGTAGGAAACTCCTCGTACCTTGTTTTCTCTCAGTAGATCCAGCAAATGAAAATGACAGCCCTGCAATAGCTAAATATCTAAGCTAAAACATATTTTAAAAGCTCTAATTGGTATAATAGCCTGTAATTTTCTTTTCTTTTTTGGCATCACACATTTTGTATCTTACATTTCCAGTTTCCCTCAATCACATAATTATCTGATATTCTTGTGGATTTTAAGAGGTGGTTTTGGTGTCATATTCTTCAATTAATTGACCAGTTTGCTTGCATTAAGTGTAATCTCTTGTGCTTTGACTTCCTGCCTATGGGACATTTGAGTTTAGTAGAACCTTTGGAGGCTTTTTTCCTGATTTGTTGAATTTAATACTAGTTCCTGGTCCAAGTGAGAAATGCTAGAGGCAGTACAAAGAATATTCTGTGTACTTGCAGCTTAAGCTTCCCTAAAAGTAATGCTATTTCTGAGTGCAAGATTGGATTGACTACCTTGGTTATGTTTATTTTCATTGTGTGAATAATGGCTAGATAAACTTATTTTCTTTGGCCATTCCGTTAACTTTTGAACTTGATTACAGCTCTTTTGTGGACTGTTTAAGACTGAATGTGACCTGTCAAGATTCTTACGTTGAAGTGCTACCCCCTCCCCACCAATGTGATTGTATTTGGAGGTGGGGCTTTTGGTGATAAGTGTGGTACTCCCATGATGGAATTAATACCCTTATAAAAAGAGAAAAAGACATGAGAGCTATCTCTCTCTCCATGAGCACACAGTAAGGAAAGGCCATTGTGGGCACACTTCTCAGGCTGCTGTCTACAAGCCAGGAGGAGATCACTCAGCAAGAATCAACTCTGCTGGCACCTTGATCTTGGACTTCCCAGTTTCCAGAACTGTGAGAAATAAATATCTGTTGTTTAAGCCACAGATCAGTTTATGGCATTTTGTTAATAGCAGCAGCCTGGCTGTCTAAGACATAGGCCTTTTCCAGGTTTTGGATTCAATACAAATAGAAGAGGGCAATTAAAACTTAACCAGTATTGAGCATATGGAGGTGATAATAATTCTACTTCCTTTAGACCTAACAATGCCCACTTAATTCTCCTGGAATCATACTTTAAAATCAAATATAAAAATAGATGATTTTTGGAGATAATATCTTTATGTTTGTAAGCATTTTATTTATCCTTTCATTTGGCCATGTCCAGCATTTTTTTTTTGTCAGCAATCTAGATAAGTACTGTAATGTAAATATCTTATTTTTCCTTTCTACAGTGTCCATCCCCCTACAACCTGATTATAGTGCCTTGTTTTCCCTGGGAAATCACCTTTCCCCATTTTCACTCCCTAGTCCATGGGATTGAAGGGAGGCTTACTTCATCCATGGCTCCAGGAGTGAATGTGATATTCAGGTGAGGAAAATCAGAGAACTACATCTCCTGACCACACTGATTGGTTCTGATATGGACATATGACTCATTTCAAGCCAATGAGAGATAGGTTTAAGTCTTTTGCTGAAACACTGGGACAAAGGCTGAAGTCCATAAAGAAGAAAATGATATTGAGAGAGGAAGAGTACCCAGGTGTTATCATTTGATTACCTGGACTCTATTGTATCAGAATCTACCCTGGACTTTTTGATCGTGTAAGCCAATACATTTCCTCTTTGGCTTAGTCAGTTTTAATTGAATCTTTACTAATTATAACCAAAAGAGTGCTAAATAACATGATTACCAAATTCACAGACAGTAAGAACCATGAAGAAATAGAGAATATATTAGATTATATTACAGAGTGAAAATCCAGAAAAATCTTAGCTAAAAAGAAGAGTAGCAACTAGTAAGATACAATGTAGTAGTGATAAATATAAAGTCCTATATTTGCTCCAGATCATCAGCTGAGCAGAATGAGGATGAGGCTGACATGGATAAATACGAAAAAAGATTTAGTCATTTTAGTGAATTGTCAGCTCAGTCACCATTATTAGTATGAGAAAACCATCAAGAATATGTGTGTTCTATTCCATTAATCTATTTACCTATCCTTTTTATTTTTTTTTAAAGATTCTGTTTATTTATTTGACAGAGAGAGGCAGCGAGAGAGGGAACAGAAGCAGGGGGAGTGGGAGAGGGAGAAGCAGGCTTCCCGCTGAGCAGGGAGCCTGATGCGCGGCTCCACCCCAGGACCCTGGGATCATGACCTGAGCCGAAGGCAGACACCTAACGACTGAGCCACCAGGTGCCCCCTATTCACCTATCCTTATGCCCATGCCACAGTGTACCCTATTGTCTTAATGGCTATAGCTTTACTGTAAGTCTCAAAAATTAGGTAGTGTGACTCTGCCAACTTTGTTCTTCTAGACTGTTGGCTATTCTATGTCCTTTGCATTTCTATATAAATAAAATATTGTTAGTTTCCCCAAATTAAAAAAATTAGTTAAGAATTGTATAATTTTCCAAGCTAGTAGGACTCGTGATTTATAAATCGTTTTTAATGCCATTGTCACTTGAACTCGTTAAAAAAGTAATATTATACTTTAACAGTCCTCTGGGAAAATAGATATTGAATTATGCCAGGCCTTCAGAAATACATACTTAAGATGAAAATGCTGTGTATTTTTATCTTTATAAACATAGTAAATTTATGGAGAAATACATAAGAAACTAACAGTATTTTGCTCCAGGGGGGCAGGTGGATTGGGTATATGGTAAAGAACAGAGATTTTTTTTGTATACCCTTGAAATCGTTTAAGTTAAAAAAGCTAATAAAATTTTTCAAAATAAAAATGTAGTATACACTTTTATTATTCATGTATGTTTGATATCTATCTCTAAATCATAATTCCCTTGTATGCATGAAATCTGTTCTGATTTATGATTGTGGGTTCTGTTTGTAGTTAATGTCACTGCAGTTTTCCCTCTTTATTTCCTGGCTCAGCCCAGCATGTGGACTCTAAGGAGCTTTAATCAATCTAGTAGATTCTGCATTTAACAAATTCTTTGATGTGTCTCTTAAGATTTTTATGATTGTTCTTTACCCCCAAATAAATAATAATTATATGTTAGGGCTTATAGTTCTTTTTTAGTGCTTCTTGTTTTTACTCAACTTAATTTACAGTTTCTTGTGTATCCTGACTGTACTTAATTTATCCAGGCCTCAGTTGCTTAATCTGTAAAATGTGTTGGCTAAAGTGTGGTCCAAAGTCTCTTCTGGTCCTGTGAGTTCATAAGTTTGTCTTCCATTTCATTTCATTTGATTCCATTCATGATCCAGATGAACGGGGATGACATAATCGTCGAGACAAGATATGACATTCATAGAGTATTCAAGCTTCAGGAAAGTTATGCCTGCTTTTTGCTACTCCTTAGACCTGTGATTCACAGATCTAGTTTTAGAATATTCAGGATGTCTGTAGTTACTAACAGGTGTGATAGATTGAATCACGGACCCCTCCCTGCATCTGTACTCCTGCCTCAGCTTCCTTGTGGGCATAGGGTACTTCCTCAATTCTTCATTTGCTCTGGCTAATGACATATGAGCAGCAATTGTGTCATTTTTCAGCCTAAGACTTAAGAGGGCTTGTATGCTTCCTCTAGTCATCTTGTGCTTCTGTTTCTGCTGGCTCAAGGAGAATGAGGGACATGGGTAGCAGACCTACAGATCTGAATTAGAAGCAGAGCCTGTCCATAGAGCCCAGCTTGGATCAGCTGCCTCAGCTGACTTGTGGATCTTCAAGAATAAATAATTATTAAGTCTTGGTGTTGTCTGTGACACAGCATTTTTGTGATACAATACGTACAACTGACTTTTATCAAAATGTATTTTTAAACAGGAAACACATTCACATGGTTCAAAAAAAAATATAAAAAGGCATATAGTGAAATGTTTTGCTCCATGCCCTGTTACTTGTTCACCTGGTTCCTATCCAATGTCCTACCACCACAAGGTACCCACTTGAGGGATGCCTGGATGGCTCAGTTGGTTAACCATCTGCCTTCAGCTCAGGTTATGATCCTGGGGTTCCTGGGATGGAGCCTCATGTCAGGCTTCCTGCTCACTGGGGAGCCTGCTTCTCCCTCTCCCTCCCATCCCCCTCCCCCAGCTTGTGCTCTCTCTCTTTCACTCTGACAGATAAATAAATTAAATATTTAATTTAAAAAAAAGGTGCCTACTTGATTGGTTTCTTTTGTATCCTTCTAGAGTTTCTTATGTAAATGCAAACAGACAAGAATATAATCTTGGCTCCCATTTCCACCATTTTACACAGTTTTATTCTTTGCTTTTTCATCTGCTATCTTAGATATATTTGTGTATCACTATATAGAAAGCTTCTTTATTCCTTTTTACAGCTGTATTTCAACCATAATAAAAGAGAATACAGTCTCTCTTCCTGCAGATCCGGTCCTGAGTACGAGCAATGGCGCCCTTCAGGGTTAAGACCCAGCCCGGATCCCACAGCCCAGGAGCCAGCAAGAAGTGTTCCCTTTCCAGGAGTTGGCTCCTTATGCACACTCAGCAGTCCTGGTGTAAGTTTAAGCACTTTCTGAAGCCATCAGTGCTTCACATAGAGGCACGTCTGCTGGAAAAGATTTTTGGTCCAAGCAGAGTCCTCCTTCCGGGATTTGAACGGGAGTTCAAAGTCCTGCTCCAAATGAGAAAGCGCAACTCCGAGGGCAAGGCTGAAATCTTCATCATGGGGAGACGCCGGTACCGCAAGCGTGCCAAAAGGCTGATACGCTTTTTGGCCGTGAAGCCGCGAAGGAAGCCGTGCGAAGGCACATTGATGCTCAGCCTGGAAACCATGAAGTCTCTTGAAAAAGAGAATGTTCATTCCAGTGCTTTCCTCTCCACCACAGTGATGAGCAGCCTGGATGAAGCCATGCAGTCACTGGAAATAAGTCAGGAGACTGTCCAGGAACCTGTTACTAAAACAGTGTGATTTTTGTGATTAGAATCTTAGTGCAAGGGGTTCAGTCTGGGTCAGGAGCCTTACCCTTAGAGCCCATTCTGTACTCTGCCTTTGTTCCTGTGGCTAAGGGGAAATAAGTATTGTTAGTGGTCTACACACCTTTTTCCTTCCTAAACAGACAGTTGTTTAAAGATTCAAACGTGAGTTATAATAAAAAATAAACTTTAAAAAACATATATAGATAGAGGTTAGTATTGTCAAGAAAGGCAATCTTGCTTTGCATGCTCCAAGAAGAGAAAGAGCTAAGAATTAACAAATGGTTGGTTCTGCTTTTTCACAGTGTTTTGTACTAGGTGGGTATAGCTAGGACCTTTAATGTTCCAGGGAGCTTTTGTAGATAAGGAAGAACTTTACTGTTTATTCTTTCATTAATGCTAATTTTGAAAAAAAAAATGTTACATTGATATTAAACAAGCTTTATAACCTCCCCCCCAAAAAAGAGAATACAGTCTCCTATTGATGGTCCCTTGTTTTCTAACTTTTACTGCAATATAAGTATATCTGTGGGATACATTCTCAAGAAAAAGAAGATGTGTACAGATGGAATAGCTACTGCCAAAGTGTCTTTCATAGGGGAACACATGAGTTTTAACTGGTAAGAGATACTGTAAATATCTAACAGCATTTTCCTTTAATCTGCAGGACCAGTGTAATATTTCACACAGGAAGCCATCCTACTGACATTCCAGGAGGACATGAAGTGATATTTTCAGAGACCTGACGCCTCTATACCAGGAAGTTCCCAGCGCTTTATAGGTATCAGCTTCTTAAATCCTCACAACATCCTGTGAGGTACTGTTACTATCCTCATCTTAAAGATGAGGAGATTGATGTGGAGGGAAGCTGAATGACTTGCCTGATTTCATTCAGCTAGAAAGCGGTGGAGCTGGGATTCTAACTTAAGTAGACTTACTCCAGGCTAAGACCACTAAACCATAACTTCTCTAAAATTACTTTTAAAATATAGCTATAATTAAACTAATATTAGTATAATATCCTAAAATATTTTTCCTGACATGCCCTGTCTTGATAGCTTTCATAAAAAATAATCTATAAATTGTGTGTGGTGGGTGGGGTGGGGGGGTGGGTGGGGTGGGGGGGTGGGTGTGTATTTGGCTGTACGTATGGGAATCTGGTGAATTTCCACTTATCAACCTGAAGATGAATTAAGATATATAAGAAACTGGGACACCTGGGTGGCTCAGTCAGTTAAGCATCTGCTTTTGGCTCAGGTCGTGATCTCAGGGTCCTGCTTAGCAGGGAGCCTGCTTCTCCTTCTCCCTCTGCTCCTCCCCCCCACTCCCCTGCTTGTGCTGTCTCTCAAATAAATAAAAAATCCTTTTAAAAAAAGATATATAAGAAACCATTATGAACTTGACTCACTTTCAAACTTCTGTGAAAGCTGGGCTCTATGGACAGGTTATAACTGTTGGTTGAATTTTTAGAAAATGGGTTTTGGAAAATATGTATAAGTATCTATAATTTGCTAAGCAGATAATATATCTTTGGCACAATTAAAGATATCACCTCTAATATATATTCATTTAATATTCATATCACTCCTGTAAATTACAGGTATTAATATTCTGATATTACAGATGAGGAAACTGAAGCTCAGAGAAAGGGGTTGACTTGCTCAATATCACCCAGATAGTAAGGATGATGATGATAATGAGTAATATTTACTGAGTACTTATTATATACCAGACACCATTGGTAGGCCCCCTTTATATGGACCTATTTAATCTTCACAACAATTCTATGAGCATTTGCTCTTATAGCTTTACAGATGATAAAATAGGATTTAAAGAAATTTAGAAACTTTCTTAAGGCCATATAGCTAGGAAGTGACAGTGTTGGGCACTTAAACCAGGTTTGTTATGATGGTAATTTTGATGTGTCGACTTGGGTAGGCTTCAGGTCCCACTGTAACATTCAGTGAAACACTAGTCTAGGTGTTGTTGTGAAGGCATTTTAAAGTTGTGATTAAAGTCCCTAATCAGATGACTTTAAGTAAGGGAGATTATTCTAGATAATCTACATGGACCTAACTCAGTCATTTGAAAGGCCCGAAGGGCAGAGCTGAAGCTTTCCTGAGGAAGAAATTCTGCCTGAGGACTGCAGCTTCAGCTGCCTGAGAGTTGCAGCCTGCTCTTCCTGATTGTCTGTCCTATGGATTTCAGACATGCCTAGCTATCCCTCACAATCACACAAACCAGTTCTTTGCAATAAGTCTCTTAATATAAATCTCCTACTAACTCTCTTTCTCTGGTTGAACCCTGATATATTTGTCTAAATCCAAAGCTGAAGCACTTGCCAGAATGCTATACTCATTCTTTGTATACAGCAAATTAGAAATTTGAAACCAAGTCCAGAGCTCTGTGCTGCATATGCATCGGAACCACACGTTACACTTAATTATTAACTGCCTCAGTGTAATGAAGTAATGAGCTTTTATATTTTGTACCCTCCAACTTGATAAGCATTTTGAAGGCAGACACCAGATTTAACTTATCTTATTTTTCCTGTACTGTATATCATGCACACAGGATGCACAGCTCTATTGTCAAAATGATTTCTGTCACACTTGCACACAGGCACGTGGCATTTGCCTTCTTGCTTTTGTACTCTCTCAATTTGGAGGCCATCGTTATTTTTTTTTCCCTAACTTTTCTGTTTTAATTCTTAACTTACAAGCTTTTAGGAGCTTAGAATTTTAGTCAGTGTTGCTGTCCCCTGTCTTATCAATTATTAGGGTTTGTCCTGAGTATGTAAAACCTTAGTGGAAGAAAGAGGTGACCGTCTGTCAGAGTATTGGGTGATGATTTGGCTTAGCTGTTTAACCTGTGCTGCAGTTCTTCCCACGCTGGACCTCTGACAGATATTGACAAGAAAAATTTAAAAAATTTTCAGTTCCCCAATGAGTATAGTTGGAATAGAAGGAACTTATTCCTTACTATAGATAAGCCCTAAATCTAAGGTCAAAATGTTATAGAAGAGCAGATCCTAAGACTTAAGTGATTGATCCCAAAAGATAATTTTATCCTTCTCTATTTGTATTCTGTTTATTTTTTTAAATTTAAATTCAATTAATTAACATATAATGTCTTATTTGTTTCAGGGTACAGGTCTGTGATTCATCAATCTGATATAATACCAGTGCTCATTACAACACATACCCTCCCCAATGTCCATCACCTACTTACCCCATCCCTCCACCCCACTCCCCTCCAGCAACCCTTAATTTGTTTCCTAGAGTTAAGAGTCTCTTATGGTTTGTCTCCCTCTCTGATTTCATCTTATTTCATTTTTTCCTCTCTTCCCCTATGATCCTCTGCCTTGTTTCTTAAATTCCACTTCTCAGTGAGATCATATGGTAATTGTCTTTCTCTGACTGACTTATTTCACATAGCATAATACCCTCTAGTACCATCCATGTTGTTACAAATGGCAATATTTCATTTTTTGACGGCTGAGTGGTATTCCTTTGTATATGTATATATACCACATCTTCTTTATCCATTCATCTGTCCATGGACATCTGGGCTCTTTCCATAGTTTAGCTATTGTGGACATTGCTGCTATAAACTCTGGGGTGCAGGTACCCCTTCAGATCACTACATTTGTTTCTTTGGGGTAAATTCCCAGTAGTGCAATTGCTGGGTCATAGGGTAGCTCTATATTTTCAGCTTTTTGAGGAACTTCCATACTGTTATCCAGAGTGGCTCACCAGCTTGCATTCGCATCAACAGTGTAAGAGAGTTCCCCTTTCTCCACATCCTCACCAACATCTGTCATATCCTGAATGGTTAATTTTAGCCACTCTGACTGGTGTGAGGTGGTATCTCATTGTGATTTGGATTTGAACTTCCCTGATGCCGAGTGATGTGGAGCATTTTTTCATGATTCTGTTGTCCATTTGTATGTCTTCTTTGAAGAAAGGACTGTTCAATGACTTCTGCCCATTTCTTGATTGGATTATTTGTTCTTTGGGTGTTGAATTTGAGAAATTCTCTATAGATTTTGGATACTAGCCCTTAGCTGATAAGACATTTGCAAATATCTTCTCCCATTCTGTCGGTTGTCTTTAGGTTTTGTCGACTGTTTCCTTTGCTGTGCAAAAGCTTTTGATCTTGATGAAGTCCCAGTAGGTCATTTTTGCCTTTGTTTCCCTTGCTTTGGAGACATGTCTAGCAAGAAGGTGCTGCAGTCGAGGTCGAACCTCTAGGATTTTGATGGATTCCTGTCTCACATTTAGGTTTTTCATCCATTTTGAGTCATTTTTGTTTATGGTGTAAGGAAATGGTCCAGTTTCATTCTTCTGCATGTGGCTGTCCAATTTTCCCAGCACCATTTGTTAAAGAGACTGTCTTTTTTCCATTGGATGTTCTTTCTTGCTTTGTCAAAGATTAGCTGACCACAGAGTTCAGGGTCCATTTCTGGGTTCTCTATTCTGTTCCACTGATCTGTGTGTCTGTTTTTGTGCCAGTACCATACTGTCTTGATCACAGCTTTGTAATTAAGCTTGAAGTCTGGAATTGTGGTGCCACCAGTTTTGGTTTTCTTTTTCAACATTCCTTTGGCTATTCGGGGTCTTTTCTGGTTCCATACAAACTTTAGGATAATTTGTTCCAGCTCTGTGAAAAAAGTGGATGGTATTTTGATACAGATTGCACTGAATGTACAGATTGCTCTAGGTAGCCTAGACATTTTAACAATATTTGTTTTTCCAATCCATGAGCATGGAATATTTTCCCATTTCTTTGTGTCTTCCTCAATTTCCTTCATGAGTGTTCTAGAGTTTTCTGAGTACAGACCCTTTGCCTCTTTGGTTAGGTTTATTCCTAGGTATCTTATGGTTTTGGGTGTAATTGTTAATGGGATCGACTCCTTAATTTCTCTTTCTTCTGTCTCATTGTTGGTGTATAGAAATGCAACTGATTTCTGTGCATTGATTTTATATCCTGCCACTTTACTGAATTCCTGTATGAGTTCTAACAATTTTGGGGTGTAGTCTTTTGGGTTTTCCATATAGAATATAGTGTCATCTGCAAAGAGTGAGAATTTGACTTCTTCTTTGCCGATTCAGATGCCTTTTATTTCTTTTTGTTGTCTGATTGCTGAAGCTAGAACTTCTAGTACTGTGCTGAACAGCAGTGGTAATAATGGACATCCCTTCCATGTTCCTGACCCTAGGGGAAAAGCTCTCAGTTTTTCCCCATTAAGAATGATATTTGCTGTGGGCTTTTCATAGATGGCTTTTATGATATTGTTTTATGAATTATGATTATGGTCTTTCTTCTTATTGATATGGCTTTTCGTAGATGGCTTTTATGATATTCACACTATGAAGAGTTTTAATCAAGAAAGGATGGTGTACTTTGTCAAATGCTTTTTCTCCATCTATTGAGAGGATCATATGGCTCTTGTACTTTCTTTTATTAATGTAGTGTATGACATTTTTGATTTGCAGATGTTGAACCACCTTTGCAGCCCAGGAATAAATCCCACTTGGTCATGGTGAATAATCTTTTTAATGTACTGTTGGATCCTATTGGCTAGTACCTTGGTGAGAATTTTTGCACCCAGGTTCATCAGGGATATTGGTCTCTAATTCTCCTTTGTGGTGGGGTCTTTGTCAGGTATGGGGATCAAGGTAATGCTCGCCTAATAAAAAGAATTTGGAAGTTTTCCTTCCCTTTCTATTTTTTGAAACAGCTTCAGAAGAATAGTTATTCATTTTTCTTTCAATGTTTGGTAGAATTCCCCTGGGAAGCCATCGGGCCCTAGGGTCTTGTTTGTTGGGAGATTTTTGATTATTGCTTCAATTTCCTTGCTGGCTATGGGTCTGTTCTGGTTTTCTATTTCTTCCTGGTTCAATTTTGGTAGTTTATACATCTCTGGGAATGCATCCATTTCTTCCAGATTGCCTTATTTGTTGGCATATAGTTGCTCATAATATGTTCTTATAACTGTTTTTATTTCTTCAGTGTTGGTTGTGATCTCTCCTCTTTCATTCATGATTTTATTTATTTGGGTCCTTTTTCTTTTCTTTTGATAAGTCTGGCCAGGGGTTTATCAATCTTATTAATTCTTTCCAAGAACCAGCTCCTGGTTTTGTTGATCTGTTCTTCTGGGTTTTTTTTGGTTTCTATTTCATTGATTTCTGCTCTAATCTTTATTATTTCCCTTCTCCTGCTGGGTTTAGGCTTTATTTGCTGTTCTTTCTCCAGCTCCTTTAGTTGTAAGGTTAGGTTGTGTGTTTGAGACCTTTCTTGTTTCTTGATAAAGGCTAGTATTGCTATGTATTTCCCTCTTAAGACTGCCTTTGCTGCATCCCAAAGATTTTGAACATTTGTGTTTTTATTTTCATTTGTTTCCATGAATTTTTTTAATTCTTCTTTAATTTCCTGGTTGACCCATCCATTCTTTAGTAGGATGCTCTTTAGTCTCCATGTATTTGAGTTCTTTCCAACTTTCCTCTTGTGATTGAGTTTAAGTTTCAAAGCATTGTGGTCTGAAAATATGCAGGGAGTGATCCCAATCTTTTGGTACTGGCTGAGACCTGATTTTTACCCAGTATGTGATCTATTCTGGAGAATGTTCCAGGTGCACTAGAGAAGAATGTGTATTCTGTTGCTTTGAGATTGAATGTTCTGAATATATCTGTGAAGTCCATCTGGTCCAGTGTATCATTCAAAGCCCTTATTTCCTTGTTGATCTTCTGCTGAGATGATCTGTCCATTGCAGTGAGGGGCTGTTAAAGTCCCCTACTATGATTGTATTATTATGGATGTGTTTCTTATTAATTGGCTTATTTAATTGGCTGCTCCCATGTTAGGGGCCTAAATATTTATAATTGTTAGATCTGCTTGTTGGATAGACCCTTTAATTATGATATAGTGTCCTTCCTCATCTTTTACTGCAGTCTTTGGTTTAGAAATCTAATTTTTCTGATATAAGGATTGCCACTCCAGCAATGTCCATTAGTATGATAAATGGTTTTCCACCCCCTCACTTTCAATCTGGAGGTGTCTTTGGGTCTAAAATGAGTCTCTTGCAGACAGCATATGGATGGATGGGTCTTGCTTTTTTATCAAATCTGATACCCTGTGTGTTTCTATTGGAGCATTTAGCCCATTTACATTCAGAGTAACTATTTAAAGATATGAATTTAGTGCCATTGTATTGCCTGTAAAGTGACTGTTGCTGTATATTTGTATTTTGTTTCTTTTTTTTTAAGGATTTTATTATTTATTTGAGAGAGAGCGAGCAGGAGGGAGTGAGAGAGATTGGGGTGAAGGGCAGAGAGAGAAGCAGACTCCCCACTGAGCAGGGAGCCTGATGTGGGACTCGATCCTGGGACTCCCAGACCATGACCTGAGCCAAAGACAGACACTTAATTGACTGAGCACCCAGGTGTCCTGTATTTTGTTTCTTAAGTAAGATTTCTCTTTAGCATTTTCTCATCTCATGTCAGTTAGGCTCAAAGTACATCATACATCCCTTGCTCAGAGAATAAGAGGTTCTCCTCAGACTTTCTTATAACTTAGCAGGCCCATTTTCAGTTGTAGTAAATTCCAGCTTAACTTTTATGTACTATGATAACATTTCTTTCATAGTTCTTAAATATGTGACTCATATTTAAGACAGTAACAATTAGTGGTTATATAATATTTGGTATTAGTATCATAAATCTTTTAGTATCATAAGTCTTTGAATTGGGCCACCAGTGTATGCCTGTTGCCATTGTAAAGACTAAGAAAACAAGATGTAAAAATAGTGGGCCCCCTTTAAGCATTTACTTCAGTCACAATCAGAATTAAGACTAGAACTTAAATTTTTTGACTCTGGTTGGAGATTGAGAAATTTTATTTAGATGGGTCATAGAGTATGTGAGCTAAGCCACAAAATGTGGAATGTGTCTCACTTTCCTAAGGTTACAAAAATTTATATTAAGGTTTATATGGGATATGTTTATTTTATATGGAAAGTAAAACCACATGCATCTTATTTGAAAAATTGTAAGGCTAATATAAAAGCTAAGATAGTTATTTAAATTTACTCCAGGTGATTTAGCTGCTGGTACTGTGTTGTGTTGCTTACTTTGTCCATTGAAAATAATCCCCTTGTTATTCCTTCTTCCTTCTTCTCTTCTGCAAGAATTTTGTCAGGAATAATTCCCTACATTGAAGACATGCAGAAAATATGTAAACATCCAACACACTTTTGCAAACCTGTAAAGTATAAAGTTGAGAACATTCAATATTTCCCAATTCAGGCTACCAAGGAAAATGTGCAGAAATACTATTTTGAGATATAAACCAGTAAAGTCCAATGCAAACTATCAAAAGAACAAAGTAGGAATCAGCCTTTATTTGTTTACTTCCAGGTACAAATTACTTGATAAGGAGGCTTGCTTAGATTAAGTAAGCATAGATATGTGCCAGAGATGTCAGTGGTTATTACTGTTGCACATACAATTCTGGTCTTAAAGTTCTATTTGTCTTATCCCTGGACAATGCAAAAGGGTCATTTGACCCCTGGAAAGTAAATAAAAATGACTATTCTGCGTTGCTCCCATTGGTATTTTTTTTTTTTTTAAGATTTTATTATTTGAGAGTGAGAGTGAATGAGAGAGAGAGCCCAAGCCGGGGGAGGGGCAGAGGGAGAGGGAGGAACAGACTCCCCTATGAGCAGGGAGCCCAATGTAGGACTTGATCCCAGGGCTCTGGGATCATGACCTGAGCTGAAGGCGGATGCTTAATTGACTGAGTCACCCAGGCACCCGCTTCCATTGGTATTAAACATATCCGTTAATCTCATGACTTGAACAAAGGGTAAGTTTGCCTTGAAACTGTATTTTCCCAAACATGACAACACTTAAGCAAGATCTGTAAAAGAACACTTTTGCAAGGAGAGAAAAAACTCTCTAAAGGATGTCTCCCCCTAATCACTGTCCTTGGTAGGTACACATAACTTAGAGACCACTCTAGTCTCTACTCTAAACTCATTGTTTTTAGGATGCCTGAGTTTGAACTCTCCTCCTCTACTTTCTAGTTATGGGATTCTGCCTAACAGTCATTAGGGCTGTTCACCATTAGGGCTGTTCACTGTTTCTCTCTGTCAAATAAATAAATAAAATCTTTAAAAATATTTAAAAAATTCCCCAAGTTTACCCCCCCTTTTTTTTTTTTAAGATTTCATTTATTTATTTGACAGAGAGAGACACAGCGAGAGAGGGAACACAAGCAGGGGATGTGGGAGAGGGAGAAGCAGGCTTCCCACGGAGCAGGGAACCTGATGCGGGGCTCAATCCCAGGACCCTGGGACCATGACCTGAGCTGAAGGCAGACACTTAATGACTGAGCCACCCAGGCACCCCAAGTTTACCCCCTTTATATCCAACCTTTTTCAAAGCATTTTTTTTCTTGCACATCTTTCTAAAATGTATCATATCCTTTTTACCTTAAATAGAATTCTTAAGGACTTAGGGTCATTATTATAATGTCAGTTATTATACTGTAATGTAATATAGTTCAGGAGGACACTTTGAAGTGTGCAGGGCATCTGCTCTGATTTTCAGTGTATTTTTATAGCAGTTTTTGTTCTTTGTCACTTCTTTGCTGTTCTCAGTGTACCTTTGACAATTTTTTTTTTTTTTAAATAATCTCATTGAGGGGTGCCTGGGTGGCTGAGATGGTTAAGCGTCTATCTTCGGCTCAGGTCATGATCTCCAGGTCCTGGAATGGAGCCCCATATCAGGCTCCCGGCTCAGCGGGGAGTCTGCTTCTCCCTCTCCCTCTGCCTCTCCCCTGGTCATGCTCTCTCTCTCTCTGTATCTCTCTGTCTCAAATGAATAAATAAAATCTTTAAAAAAATAATAATCTCATTGACCTAATATACTACTTTCATTCTGCTGCAAGTTTTGGGAAGATGTTAACCAGTTTTTTAAGAATTATACATAAGTTAAAAGAAATTAGCCTGAAGTAAATCTCCATTTCGTAAGGATACATTGCTGTAATCACTTGTAGTAGCCTACTGATGTTTTTTCAAAGAAGAAAGAATTCCATCTAATCATCTGTTGCTACTGGAAAAGTTTCCACTTCACTGTAATTGAGAAGTTAAGCAGAGTCTAAATTGGATAGCATTTGTATTCCATCACTTTTACTGTCCATCAGAAGTATAAAGTAGATTAGCATCACTAGTATACTCCAGTGTCAACAGATAAACTTGGGTGCCTGTGGAGGTTCAGGGTGCCTCTCACTCATTATTCCTTACCTCAAAATCCCATCTTGTGACTATTTTAGTACTGGAAGATACTGCTACCATTCCTGCCACTCTCAGAAACCAAAGTGGCAAAGACCAGGAAAGGTGGAAAGAGGGGGTAAGGAAGGAGAGCAGATTTTCCCTATGCACTCCTAATGTACCCAAGTGGAAATGGAAATTTCTCATTACCACTTACAGGTGATGTCAGCTTATTTGGGAGTATTGCATGGTTACTCACAATCCTAAATTCTCTATTATTATTGTGTGTGTGTGTGTGTGTGTGTATTTGGAGCATTAAAGAAATAACATAGTTCCTGACCATTGTAATTTATCCAATATATGGGATTATGGTGAGTTATCAGGGCATATGATTTCTGAAGAACAATAAAAGACAATACCTCTGTACATATAGGGTATCTGTTTTCTCATTCTCATTGGTTTCTCCTTCCTCTGTAACAGCCTTTGGACTTTGCCTTGGAGGGCAAAGCACAGGTGAGACTATAGCTAGAGAACTACTTTTTCTCAACAGATCTAGACCAATTAGATGTTATCTCTTGGAATTTGAATCTTGAGTGACAAAATGACTGAAACAATTGGGTGGAATCATTGTAGGAGCAAAATCCTGAAGAGGGGGTAAAGTCATTAGCTTCTGCTATTTAGACCCCTAGAAATGCCTGACTCCTGATCTTTTTCAAGGCTTCTGGGGCTATCTCATACCCAGAAATTCATTTTCTCCTTTTAGTCCATTTCTGTTGCTTATCACTAAAAAACTACACAATAAACTTTTGTGTTTTATGTTTCACAGTGAGCATTAATGTAAAAAGACATTTTAAATGCTAGTTATTTTTAAATATATTGAACAAGAAGATACATTTTTTAAGAATAGAATTTTAATGATTTTGAGTAAAGGCAATTTCTAAAATAGGATATTATGTACCATTTATAGAGCATGTGCTACTTGTCAACTGTCATGCCAAGTGCCTGTGTGTGTGTGTACAGTTATTTAAAAATATATATGTATAAAACTTTGTCATTACATTGACTTAGTGATTAAGCTTATTATCCCTGTTTTATATATGGAGAAACTGAAGCCTAGAATGGTTAATTTGGCAGTCACACAGCTGGAAAGTTGTGGAGGTAGGATTTATAACCAGATCTGGTTGACTTAACCACTATGATATATTGTTTCCCATATCAGGAATAATGTTATTTTTTGGATTCAGTTATAAGCTAGTACCTGCTTGGAGATTAGGTATGTCCTCTTTTTTACTGGGGTTCTGAGAACATAGTAGAATGAGTGTTAATAAAAATAAGCAGCAGATTTATAACACATCTCCAAAGTGAAAATTGTTGTAAATATCAGTCCTCTAGTCCAGTACCATCACTACATTTGTTTCAAATTCTGTTTTCAAAAGAGAGATATTTAGGGTGCCTGGGTGGCTCAGTTGGTTGTCTGCCTTCCACTCAGGTCATGATCCCAGGGTCCTGGGATCGAGTCCTGTTTTGGGTTCCCTGCTCAGCGGGGACTCGGCTTCTCCCTCTCCCTCTGCTGTGGGTGTGCACGCACTCTCTCTCTGTCAAATAAATAAATAAATAAATAAATAAAATCTTAAAAAAAAAAGAGAGAGATTTAATTCAATTACCGTAGATAATACTAAGCTTAGTCAGAAGTTTATATTTAAAAATTTGTGATATAGATTTTAATTGAATTAGAAATATATTGCCTATTTTGTTATAATCTAGTATTTTTTCCTGTTTTTTTAAAAAATATAAACTAATCCAAATCTAGAAAGTGTGTAATCTATAGAGCAGGGAAGTGAGATTTTTCAACTAAGAATCATTATTAACTTTAGTCTCATAGAATGAATGGAGAGAGCTTGATCAGTATAACTGTATGCTTTCTGAAATTTCTAAACACTCTATGATGAAAAATTAGTTGACATGATGGAACTTTTTCTACACAAAAGAATAATTTAAAAAATTATAGATGCCTCTCAGTATTTAGGATTCTAAAAGCATGCCACAAGAAACCAGCTTTGTGCCTAAAAAGCCCTCTTGTTCAGTTGTTTCAAGCTAGTATTATTTACAAGGTCCTTGTTGGTCAACATTTTCCATTTCTCACAATTCAAAAGTTTTTAAAGTTTGTGCACAATTTTCTAGGAAATGTTTTCTTCATCTTAAAAGAATTACTGATTTTCAATTACCTTGAGTGGTCTAATTAAGTATGATTATATCAATACATCCAAACCTAAACTGTTGAAACAAAATGCCTAAGTGCCAAGATTTTATTGTCAAAGATTATGGATTCATAAAACAAAAAATCTTATACCATAAATATATATTTGTGAAAACATTGAGGTAGAGTTGTGAGAACTTGCCTGGAGTACAAATACAATTACATATTTAAAATGAGGCAAAAAAAAGGTATAGAAATGGCATCTAGTGCAGTGGTCCCCATGTATACATGGCCAAACATGGGAGACAGCTATGTTCTGGTTTTCTCCAGGAATCCTCCCAAGTTTAAGGGTAGTTCTTAGAACTGTACTTCTCCAACATGAACAGGTGTATCTATTCATAACTCCTCCTCTTAATTCATTATATATAATTTCATTAGAAAGGAGCAGGAATGGAATTAGGCTCTGCAAAGAAACAGAACCAGTATGTATAATAACTAACTAACTAACTAAATTTGTTTTCAGGCATTGCCTTATGAGATTGTGGGGACTGACAAGTGTGAAATCTGTGGGGCAGGCATATCTGCAGGCTGGATACTCAGGAGCTGAAATACCTTCCTCTCCAGGAAACCTGTTTTTGCTCTTAAGTCCTTCAGTTGATTGATGAGGCCCATTCACCTTTATTGAGGGTAATCTCCTTTACTTAAAGTCAACTGATTGTAGATATTAAGCACATTTACAAAAATACTTTCACAGCAACACCTAGATCAGTGTTTGATTAAATAACTGGGTACTATAGCATAGCCAAGTTGACACACACACTAATCATCCCTCAGTCTCTATGTGGCAGCCATGCTGGTGGAAGGAAGTCTCTGAAAAATTTTCAGACATAGCCCAACCTCAGCTCAAGGGTGGCTGGGAAAAGGAGGTAGAACAGGTGTCACCTCTTTCCCCTTCTTCCCTCAAGACATTACCCACACCACTTTCCCGGTGATGGTACAGTCATGATGGTGGAGCAGAAGGGTTGCTTTATTCTAGATAAGCTAGGAAATGATGGTTTCATCATTTCTGGGAAACCTGGGTGTAAGAGGTCAAGATGTAGGTGATTTTAGGATGGCTTTTGACAAATAACTCTTGTGGGGTTAGGGTGAAGGGCATCATATCTTGGTGAAAATGATAGTCTTGGTTTCACTTTGCTGATGAGAGTCTAAATAAGATTTTACTTTGAAATGCCACTTATGGAAGCTGTTTGGGCCTCTCTTCTATCTTGGCACAAAATTGTAATATTCGATAATAAATTAATACTGTTAGACGAGCAGCTAGGCTCAAGACTAGTGAGGGATTCGAGGTTTCCAAATCTCTCCTGCTTTCAGAACCTCTGAAATACGTTTTCTTCTTATGGCTGCTTTATGCTAAAAAACCTGTGAACTGGGACACACAGAACAGGAACAGTAATGGAAAGACTGGATCCTGGATACGCATAAAATCATTCACTATTTAAAAGTCTTGAAGGTATAATCCAAAATATGGGTCATGGAAAATTTTAGGACATAGCAATGTTATGAGACATTCTTAAATAGTCCTGTTTTGTATAACAGGCCAGTTAAATAATGAAGGGTAGAAATAAAAAGACTTATGCAATATGATAAGGGGATGAAATTCTGATTCCAACTTTACCTTTGGAAACATGGATAGCTAATAAAATCCTGTAGAAATTACATCTGAGCAATGAGAAAATGTAACTTATAACCTACTAATGAAATAGTTACAAAATAAACAGACTTTCCTTTATTTCAGAGTAATTTCAGCCAAGAAATGAAATAGCTAACAAAAGCCACAGAGTTATTATCATCCATTGTAGGCAAAGCATTTACTAAAACCATAATCCCTCAAATTGATACAAACTGAAAATTGTGCAGAAATATTGTGCAGTATTTGCCCCAAGTGACTTTTTAGCAGTCTCTACCTCTAGAACATCATCCAAGTTTATTTTATTATTGTGAAGGAAAAGATTCTGATTTACTCATATTGTGTCAGGAGCAGCACTTAGCAAGTTCTGTCATTTTTAAAATTTACCTATGGTTAAAAAGTAACTGAAAAACAAACAATCCAAAGGTGGGAGTGGGGGGAAGAAAGAAAAGCTTACTTACATGATGCTTTGTAAAGGCAAAAAGTTAAAACATGTCTGCACTGGAAAATAATTGAAAAATTGTAATAATGTTTCACTTCCCAGTTGAGGCTGAGAGGAAGCAGGGTGGCAGTACTGTTTAGAATCCGGAGGGATTGGACAAACCTTCAGTAGGACTCCTTGTTTGGCTCCTGTCAACCACAAAGAAAAGTGCTTTGTCTGTTCCAAAGAGAATTTACACAGAATCTCAGCAGAAACATCTGCTGTTTTACAGCAGATAAAACTCCTGAGGTATGTCTTTTACAGCTAGAAGCAAAATAATAGACATTTATTAGGACCTCACTTCCATTTTATTACCTGATAAAAACAGATGAATTAGGCTCTCTACTTATAACATATTACCTTGATTAAAAACAGATTAATGCTATTTTGTGTAAGTAAAGACCTCAAAGCAATTTTAACATTGTTTTCATACGAGTAGAAAAAATATATATATTTTCCCCATCTGTTTCTAAGTCCACAGAGTCAGGGTGTCCAGTGCTCACTTTCTCAGAACTTGATGGTACACTTTTTTTGCCAGCATATTCTCATTGATTCCAAATAGAGGCTGGGCCTTTTGGCATGGTTAAATGTCATATTCCAGGTTATATTTTTGCTAATCTCTTAACACATTAAAAATTATTTTTTCTGCTTCTGAATCTCACTTAGTAAAGCTTCTCTGGTGGATTGAGCCAAAGAACTAGTGTTTGATCATTTGAGTTTGAGTGTAATTAGTCTGATGCTTTTTTACATTTCCCCCAACTGAGTTTAATAAAATCCTTCTCTGCTCGTGGGACATTTAGGTATAAAGTTCAGTTGTTTGAGACAGAGCCAGCCAGTACCCCCAGGCCACATGGACCCTCAGTAACTCATGAGAATGAGGTGCCCTGTTTGACTGTCTGCAACTTGACTCGCCACTTCCAATTAAGTATGCCATTTCTTAAAATAGATGAAGACTCAAATGAGAGAAAAAAAAATTATCTACTGAAAAACTTTCACTGCTGATTCAACTTAACAACAGTTATTTTGTGGGTTGTGATGTCAATGTCTATTATAGTCCAATTTTGCTGTCTTTTATTTTAAAATACAAGGAAAATTGTGCAAAGAGGCAGAGACCAGATACCTTGCAAATGTGTATGGGAAAGCTCAAGAGGCAGGAAGCGAAATTAAAGTTTGGTCCGTGTCCACCAGATATTGAGGGTAATGGGAAAATGTAGAGAGACACTTTATCGTCATTTGTTGGTTCTTCCAGTTTTTCAAGTTCTCAGCAGAACCAGGATGAAAGTCATTCTATAATAAACAAAGGATTTCATGGTAATGGAGTTAAAACTTACAAAAAAGGAGTCAAGAAACTTTCCAGAAATATTTGTTTGTGTTTCCGCAGCTGCTTAGTGTCCAGGTAAATCTGAATGCTAAGGATAAATCCTGAACTACTTCAAAATAATGTGATCATATTAGAAAATGTACTTCCCATTCCCATGTCAGTGTTTAAAGAATTGATTTTGAGAAAATACACATATTGCCAAAATGGATCATGCTCTGTGGCCACACTTAGATTTTGCTAAGCTAGTGGAAATATTTCTAAGATTGCTGTAATGTAAAGCATTATTTGTGAGGAAAGTCTTTGAAGACAGTCTTTTCAATATACTGTTTTCCATGAAGACAGTCTTTTCAATATACTGTTTTCCACAACTTTGGGGAGAATTCACTGGAGCATGGGTGCTCAGGTATAAACACATGATCTGAAATCACATTAGGAGGCCAAATGAAGTTTTCAATTTTTTCAAACATAAAAAAAAGTAGGGGACTTGAATTTGTCAGAGATGTCTGAGAAAGCTTTCCTAACAAGACACTATTAAGCTGAGATCTAAAAGGCAAATAGATTTTCTTTAGTCACATGCTTTGATGAAGGCCTAAAAGCAAGGAAGAAAACAGTGTAAGATACAGCTGACTGGCTCCCAATTAATTAAATCTTGAGTGTCTTCTTTGTGCAAAACATAGCCTAAGCTCTGGGGATATAATCGTGAATCAAGACACACTCAGTCACAGTCCTCATGTTAGTTCCTCTCTATGGAGGGAGACAAACACTAGTCAAATTGCAGAAATAAATATAACATCATCACTCTGTTAAATAGACCAAGATGCTAGGGGAACATATACAAAGGAAATGTGAACTAATTGTGGCTGCCAAGGAAGGCTTTTCTATGGAAGTTACAACTGAGCAGAGATCTAAATAAGAGTTAAATAGCTGAAGAGAGGAGAGCACAGTGTTTCAGGCAGAGGGAGCAGCATGTACAAAAGTTTGCTCATCCTTACTATAGGGACTTCTGTTTTCCTCACAAATAATGCTTTACAACATGTGAAAGTCTGAACTCTTTCTGTTCAAATTCTAAATAAACTCAGAGTGGCTGAAAGAATAAATTAATCAGGGTCTTAAACTGGGCTATGGGGGGGGTAGGGAGTTTTGATGTACACTGAGGCAGTGGACTAAGAAAGGAATAGAGGAAATATGGAATGATGAGCTCATACCATACTTATATCTCAGAAAAAGAGGCTCTGGGCTCTGTGCTTCAGAGGGCTCTCAAATCCGAATATATACAACATATAAACAATAAATTATTTAAAAACCATAGGCTCTTTCACTAAACATTCATGCTTGTGGACTAACACCCATCAGGTTACAGCGAAATGCTTTCCCACATCTTTTAACTACCTCCTAGGAATAAAAAACAATTACACCTGAATGCTGTGACATATTGTGGGTTATGCTACCTCCAACATGAGAAAAGGAGAATGCTTCAGAGTCCAGGGAGGATTTGAATGGCAGAAACACTTAAATAAGAGAAAAGACAAACTAATTAACTTGTCACATCCTTCTTCGCACAGCGTGAATACATTAGGTATATGCATAATGAAGTTTTATTTCCCACTAGTGCTGAGCATCCATTTTCTTGCTTCCCTCCATATAAAGCAATTTATGATTCTGGACTTACTCCAGATATCCTCAGTATTTGCAATTATTGTAAATGATGGCTGAAGAGTATTTTGCAATATTAAACAATTAATATTCATATTGCTCTCTTATATTTGTGTGCATCTATGTCTAGATGTAATATGCTTAAAGTGTGATAACCAACTCTTAAACATTAGCAACTAGATGGACATTGAATGCTAGAAATGCAAGTAGTTTTATTAAATGTTTAATGACAGTATTTAAATTTTCAAAAAATTAAAATGAAAATTCAGCATTTAGTCTTGCTTTATAATTTGATATTCATTCTAGTTTATATTTTATCTTTTAATTTTAATAATTTTGTATATTTTAGAAGAAGAGCTATTAACACATGAAGAGTTATCATTTTTCTGCATTTTAAATTTACATTTCTGATTAAAATATATTTTAATTTTTATACCCTTTATACAACTACATTTTACTTTTTAATCTTTTAGATCCTTGAGAATGAGGGCCAGCGAAAAATAAAGAATTTTGATAGAAATGGGGAATTCAGAAGTACAGATTAGAAAAGGAAAAAGCTATAAAGAAAAAAGAAATACAGAATTTTCAGAGTGAAGGTCTACTTAAGTTAAAAATAAAAATATGGGAATAATGAAAGTGAGCAGACTTCTACTGAGCATGGCCCTAAAAGAGTTTGCAAAGAAGAGATTACAAATTCTTTTTAATGGAAATGTAACCACTGATCAAAACAATGCAAATTAAGAAGAACATTATTCTCATTAATCTACAACTTAAATGAGTCAAATAAAAACCTCTCTCAACTTTACATTCTTTATGAAATGAAGATTTAATTATTAATTAAAACAATGAGAATGAAAAAGAGGATCAATTTTATATCAGTTTCATAATCCAGAAAAAACAAAAGCAATTCTGGCCTGCCAATTAGAAGATGGAGAAATGGATGGTCTTGATATTAGCAAATAGAGGAAGAATACTCCAGAGCATCTGACCTGATGATGATCTTAGAAATGGCAATGCCAGGGGCACCTGGGTGGCTCAGTTGGTTAAGTGACTGCCTTTGGCTCAGGTCATGGATCCAGGGTCTGGGGATCGAGCCCTGCATGGAGCTCCCCGCTCAGTGGGAAGCCTGCTTCTCCCTCGCCCACTCCCCCTGCTTGTGTTCCCTCTCTCGCTGTCTCTCTCTCTGTCTGTCAATTAAATAAATAAATAAAATCTTTAAAAAAAAAATGGCAATGCCATGTCCTTCTGACAATATTCCTAGTAAAACACATTCAGGTTCAAATTAATGATTAGAATTTTCCATTGCATGAACATGGCAGAATTTTTAATATTTAATTTTATTCCAAAATTCTTTCAGATAGGAGATTGTAGAAACTGGCTTTTATATTCTCTACTTAGAAACTACTTTGTTATCATTTGTTAATATGTTTCACAACCAATCTTCATGATTGGCTTCAGCCAGTGAATGTATTTGTGATAAGAAACACTTAAATTCTCAATTAAAATGCCGTGAAATGTCATTTGCACACAGAAAGGCTCAGATGTAATTACTAGAACTGAAAAAAAAAGTGCCAAATAACAGCAAACAACCAATAATATTCCAGAAATAAAAATATATGTTAAGCTAGTACATGGGCATAATGTTCTTTACAGAATAATGTATATTCAATATTCATCTAAGCTTAATGATACCTTTCATGGCACAACAGCACAATATTTATAGAACTTAATGGCAGATATCTAGGATTGGTAGAAATGATCTTGAAATTTGAAGAAAGAATGAAAAGTTTAAGATGGATAAAAAATACTGAAACAAATGATGACTCTCTGGTATGGTGAATTAGAAAACAAATGAATTAAAAAAAAAAAAAAAAGCAGAAACAGACCTGTAAATAAAGAGAACAAACTGAGGGGAGAGCGGTCGGGGAATGAGCAAAATGGATGAAGGGGAGTGGGAGATACAGGCTTCCATTTATGGGATGAATAAATTATGGGAATAAAGGGCACAGCATAGGGAATTCAGTCAATGATATTGTAATAGTGTATGGTGACAGATGGTAGCTACACTTGGGAGCATAGCATAATGAATAGAGAAGCTGAATTGCTATGTTGCACACCTGAAACTAATGTAACATTGTGTGTCAGCTCTACTCAAAAATAAAAAAAGGAATCTTATCAGAGACTAATAAAAACATTACATTAAAAAAATAAAAGATTGTTGAGGACAAAACTGTGATAGTGGTGCTAACATGGTAGATAACAACAAAGGTGATTTTGGTGAAAAATTCAGAACAATTCTTTATGCAATTTATGGTACAAGTTTGAACTTATTCCTGAGAGAGATTGCCTCAGTGTTGCTGATGTTGTTGACATATTTTGGAACAGCTTAAACATTGGATAGAGTGTTTTCAGGATCTGTCCAAAGGTGGAACATCTTGAGATAAACATCAAATTTGACCCTAATACATATGGATTAGCAATGTTTACTAGCTATTAATATTAGCAAAAGCTTAGAAAAAAGCAGATCTAAGTTTGGCTACTTTTAAAAAGTTTAAAAAAACACTTAAAATTTAAAGAAAGTAGTTTTTAATAAATAGAAACTGCAAGTGCAATATGCAACAAAAGTGAAAATTTGGAAAAAAAAAGTAAAATTAAAATGAAATAAAAATGGTCAAATAACTACAAAGGAGAAGATTCACATACTCACACAAAAAATTCCCAAACTAATTTCTATAAAGGCTATTTTCTGGCTCTTAGAGACCAAAAAACAATTTGAACCAGTTGAGCAACATCCTGCTGCTTTTGATTTTTTTAATATTCCAGAATTAAAATTAATGTAAAAGCAGAAGAATTAGGAAAACCTGTATGAATCTAGATACTGTTTTAAGAGATCCTGAAAAATCATGATGTGATAGCAATGTACAGGATGAAATTTAAATACTTGGTAATATTGTTTTGCAATAACAATGTATCATGTGCAAATCCACTATGTTTGAGCATATGTGAAATAAATATTCACTTCTGAACTGAGTATCATTTTAAAAATGTTATTGACAATTCCATTTGTAAATATCTCAGCAGAGCTAAGTTTTTCCAAATGGAATTAATAAAAACTATGTAATTTGACCCAAGAAATGTTGTTCAGTTTGGCATTTCCTGTGAGTAGAACTCAAATTATGTGAACATCTTGATTTAACAACATCATTAGTAATCTTGGTGAACCAAAGGCAAAAAAACATATATTTTACAGAATAAATACATAATATTTTATGAATAATGGACATCTTGATTGCTCATCCAAATATTAGACAGTTGCAGTAATAATTGAGTTCAATAGTCTGTTATTTTGCTGACTTTTAGTGGTATAAAAGCCATAGCTTTGCACATATTTAAAAAATTTTGTTGTTATGAAGTTGTCAAGATAGGAAGAAAAGACATATTGTAGCTAACAATTTTGTTAGCCTGATGTATAACTTTTAAGTATGGGCCTTCATTTGTATTCTTGCCCTGATCCTACAAATGTTAGAAGTATAACTGGATGAACTGCTTTTCTCACATGTATAAGATTTTCTAGATAGAAGGCAATGCACCTGCCTGTTGGACAGTAGCCTGGAGGCCCATGTTTGGTCAGCCTTCTTTGGTTAATCATTGGTAGGATGGGATTTTGAACAGCTTAGAGGTAGGCCATATGGATAGACAATAAGCAATACTAATTGCTATCCCATGAAAGATTTAGAGCAGGATGGAAAGAGCTTAAGAATCCCAGATGCCTGGGGATGAGGGTAAGGGGAAGGAGGTTACTTTTAAGTAGTACTCTTTACCAATTATTCTCCCCTTCATCCTCCACCCCACTTCTGGGATTTGCTACACTAAATGCAAGTCTCCAGGGTCTAGGTGATATTACCTGAGCTTATTTCTAATGCTTACAAAAACCTCTTGTGCATGTAATCTAGCCTGTCCGAGTTTCCTCATTTAATAATTTTGAGTTAGAGTATTAACTTATTATACCATATTGCTTTGATGGTTAGGAGGTAAAAATAATTATAAAATACTTGGCAAAAATAAAGCCAAAATGAGTGTGCCATGATAATATATGCCATCCCTATAATACATTGAAAACTTATTTATCATGTTGTTATAGCTCATTTGCTATATTTTTGCTTAGTTGTTAATTACTTGCTTGGCAATATTTTTATATGAATGATAAAAAATTATCAGAGATTAAATGAAATTTCTTCAGACCTAATTACAGTTATAGGCTTCTTTTCCCAGAGCATGACCAAAAAGAAAACAAAAACAAAAGAAAGGAAAAAGAAAAGGGAAGGGAAGGGAAGGAAAGGAAAGGGAAAAGAAAAAAAAATCTATCTTGGACAGAGGAAAATTCAGTTCCATGTATTTTCAGAGTCTGGCACAGCACTGAGCTAGATTTACAAAATAACATCTCCTACCCACTTGGTAAATTATTTGATTTTTCAGTCATACTGATTCAAACATCAAGTTCATGTAGATACTTTCCCTTACTTTTTAGTTGAAGTGACCTTGCCTTGATAGTTTTGTTCTAATCTCACTACCAGTCCTTGATAAAACAAAGTAAAAAAATTAAAAATGTTTGGAAGGTGTAACAAAAATCTTGATATGTCTATATATCTATATATATCTTAAAGTGATTTTATTTATTTAATTTTTTAAATTGAAACATAAATCTTGCTTTTTTTTCTTCCCTCAGATGACTATGGTATATACCAATGTAGATCACAACAGAGGCAAATATCTACTATGTTTTGTTATTTCTGTCCATATAATAGAAACCTGTGCTGGTTATATACTGATGCGTAATAGATTACTACAACAGTTAGTTGGTTAAAACAACAAACATGTATTATCTCACAGTTTCTGTGAGTCAGGAATTTGGAAGCAGATTAGCTGGGGGGCTCTGACTCAGGGTGTCTCATGAAATTTCGATCAAGAAATCAGTTAGAACTGCAGTCATCTGAAGGCTTGCCTGGTGCTAAAGGAACTGCTCCTGAAATGGCCATTCCCATGACTGTTGGCAATTATCACTACATAGGTCTCTCCATAGGGCTGTTTAAGTATCCTCATCACATGGTAGCTAGATTCTCCCAGAGTGAGTGGCTTAGTTTCGAAAGTCACACATCATTATGTCCACTGTATTTCATTGGTCATACAGACCAATCCTGATACAATGTGGAAGGAAGATTATCAGAGCACGAATACCAAGAGGCAGGGTCACTGGGGACCAGCTTGGAGACTGGCTACTACAAACAGGGTTGTATTCAGAGCACTCAGCACTCAAGGTTGTGTTTAGTTGAAGCCAAAATGCATCCTGGAAAAGTTTTGTCATTTGAGTCCTGCTTGAATATTACTAAATTTTTGAGATAATGTATTGGCTACCTTTTAAGGCAATGGTAAAAAAAAAAAAAAAAAAAAAATGTTGGATGTGGCAGCCAGAAATGTCAGTTCAAATTCTAGCTCTTGATTCTACCTTTGGAAGAAGTTTGATATAAATCTGTCTCAGTTTGTTTTTCTTTGAAATGGAGGAATTAATACACATCTGTCTATGCTTAGTAGATCATGTGCAAGATAAAAGCCTTAGTTCTAAGTATAGCATTAGGCGTATAAGAGCTAAACAAATGCTAGTTTCCTTTCTCCTTCCCTTCAAGATACTCTAAAGCAGAATTTCTCAAGCACTGTGTTATGAACTATCACTTTTTACCTTGCCATCCTTCCAAAGTCCCTGGGTTTGTTGCCTCTTGTTGACAGTGGCCTCCTCCAGTGTGCTGAATATGTATTAATATTTTATATGTTTATCATTGTGAAAAACTTGGGGAAGCACTTCTCTAAGGATTTCTTTAAAATAGCTATTAGAAAGGACATCTCATAAGGTACTGAGGATCTAATTATAATGACTGATCCCAAAAAGAACTGTTTCAACACAGGCATGAGAAAGTATTTAGCAACATCTTATAACAGTATACCTAAACTTTGCTGATCCTAAAGGAGAGATTCAGACCTAGATGTGAATGTCCAAGGAATGGGGCTGGGAATCTGAAGTTTTAACAAGAACTCTTAAAATTCTTGAGATTACACAAGTCTAGGAAATGCTTTATCTGGTGAATTCACCTCTGGAAAGTGTAAGGGAGTTGGGGTGGAAGGGTTTGAGCACCTAGAGGAAAGGGAAAGAAATTGTGAGATTTTCTCACATAGGAAATCTGACATTGTCACTGATTTAGCATTTTCAGGTCTCTGTGTGTGTGTGTGTGTATGTGTAAGGTGTGGAGTGGGACAGCTAAACATCTGTGGATGCTGTATTTGCAATTCATTCAGTGTAACTAGTATGTAGGTTGTGTCCACTATGTGTAAGATACTTACACGCTTAACCAACTGAGCCACCCAGGCGCCCCTATATACCATCAAAAAAATTTTTTTGAACCAAATGAATTTATTACCCTTTTTAACAAAAGAAAACAAAATATAACATATACAGGCTATACCAGATAAGACTGTGGACTAAATTTGGGCCATGAATTGCCATTTGGAAACTCCATATTAAACCAATCCCTAAACTTAAATCACTGAAGTCTAAATCATTGACTCATTCATTCAGCAAACATTTGTTGAATGCCTCCTAAAGTCCAGTCTTCATGTTCAGGGGCCAGAGCCCTATCTCTAACCTCAAGAGTTATGTGGTGGCTTCCCCATCCCTGCTCAGCTTCTTTGGTGTGATAAAGCAGGAGAAAACGTGTCTGTTCCCACTCTACTTCTGATATTATTACTCTAGCTATAACTCAAATGCCTACCGTGGCTGGGCATTAAAAGCAATGAGTGAAACTAACTAGTTTATAATGATAGAAAAAGATCTCCAAGTGTAATTTCTGTGAAAAAGGCACGATAAAAAGCAGTGCGTATAATTCTACCTTTGTGTGTAAAAGGGAATAATAAGACTATCTGCACATATTTTCTTATAATTTGTCTAAAGAGACTCTAGAAGCATACACAAAAAACTAATAAAAGAGATTACCTTGAGAGAAGTTGGGGTTACGTGGTTAGATAAGACACAGAGGTGGGACTGAGAGTTTTCACTATATACCATTTTTAAAGAGGTTTTATTTATTTGAGAGAGCGCACATGAGTAGGGGGAGGGGTAGAGGGAGAGGGAGAAGCAGACTCCCTGCTGAGCAAGGAGTCCAACATGGGGCTCATTCCCAGGACCCTGAGATTATGACCTGAGCCAAAGGCAGACACTCAACCAACTGAGCCACCCAGGCACCCCACACTATATACCATTTTTATTTTTTAAAAACATTTTATTTATTTATTTGAGAGAGAGAGAGCACAAACGGGGAGTGGCAGAGGGCAATGGAGAAGTAGGCTCCCCGCAGAGCAGAGAGCCTGATGTGAGCCTCGATCTGAAGACCTAGGATCATGACCTGAGACGAAGGTGGACACTTAACCAATTGAGCCACCTGGGCACCCCTATATACCATTTAAAAAAAATTTTGAACCAAATGAATTTACTACCCTTTTTAACAGAAAACAAAATATAACATATACAAGCTATACCAGATTAGACTGTGGACTAAATTTGGCCCATGAATTGCCATTTGGAAACTCCATATTAAACCAATCCCTAAACTTAAATCACTGAAGTCTAAATCATTGACTCATTCATTCAGCAAACATTTATTGAATGCCTCCTAAAGTCCAGTCTTCATGTTCAGGGGCCAGAACCCTATCTCTAACCTCAAGGAACCTTCTATCTCTAGACTCTAGTGGCCCCTCTTGGTGAATATTTAAAAAAAATTCTTTGTTTTGTTTTGACAACTTAAACTAATTAATAAATGTTTCCAAGTTGAATCTCCAGTAAATAGGTAAGACTTGCTTGCAGACTAGCAATTACATGTTCATATACCCACAGTTAATGTTTAAGACCATAAAAGTATTTTGACCTTAACTATTTTGAAATAAATTTTCTTACCCTTTTTTATTCTATTAATTTACTAGGCAAATATCTCAAGATAAACTTAAACTCAAGCCAAGTAAATTATTTCAAATTCTAGATAAAATGAATATGTATTAATGAAACTTAAATCTATTTGCAAATAAAATTTCTGGGAGCAAACTCTCAGTGAGAGACAAGAAATATGAAGAAGGAAACAAGGGGGAACCAGGAGTAAAATAGAAGTGCAATCTATCTTCCTTTGTAGAAAAAAAAATAGATGTGACTCCCTGAATCTTTTAATCTAATCTTGATGCTAATAATCTTATCTCTTCTGGAGGTGTGTTTTGGCTTTTTTCCCCACCTCACCCTCCCCACCCCTATAAACTCTTGGAAATGTGCAGTTTATGTAGAAAAGCAACATGTTTGCCTTCTGGTAGAATGGAGTCTTACATTCCCCAAGCTCTTGTAAAAAGGCAATAAAAGTTTAGATTGGCTCAAATGTAGAAATCTATTTCACATCATGACAGTGGAAGACATTTCAGATTCCTGGATTCTTAAAGATTCTGCTGCCTGAAAGTCCTATTCAGAAGCTTACTTTGTTATGACTGATTGTTAGGCAGACAGAAGAGTTACTCACGACAAATATTACTGGCTTTGAACTGACATTAATGTCTTTAGAAAGCCTAACTATCTGTATGGAGCAATGTTTCTGATCACAGTGTTACCTTGAGATCCCCAGAGGTTAAATGACTTTATTTGAGAAGAAAAAGATTCATTAACATTTTGTCATGTAAATAATTTGATTTGAATAAATTATTTCTTCTGGGTAATAAAACAAGAAAGCCATCACAATATGTGATTTAATAAAATTTATTCTAGTTTGAGAGTTAATACCATACCAGACTTTTGCACCCCAAAATTTAGTGGCTTAAAGAGCAACTCATTGCAATCACTCATGGTTCTGTAGGTTGACTGGGCTCAGTTGAGCCCAATCTTGTTTGGGGCCTCTCATATGGTTGCAGTGAGATGGTGGCTGAGGCTAGAATAATCTGAAGGCTTGACTGGGCTGGACATCTAAGATGGCTCCTTGACTCACATATTTGGTGTCTCAGTTAGAATGGCTGAAAGAGTTAGAAGCTGGTATTTATCTTTCTCTTTTCACATGGCTAGTTTGAAATTCCTCACAGCATTACAGTCTTAGGGTTAGAGTTCTTACATGGAGGCTGTTTCCCCCAGAGTAAGGGTTCAAGAGACCCTGGCAGGAGCCAGTATATGTGAGGTGGGAGCTGCTGACTCTTATCTTGCTGTCAGGAGGGGAGAACTTGAAGGTACCAGATACCATCTACAGTCTGAGCAAGAGACAAACAGAATAGGGGTAGCTGGTAGGGGATAGACTCAAAGATGGGAAAAAACAAGCTATAGGACATTATGGAGACTAGAAGCCATCCCTGCTCTGGGGAGCTCTGTTTCTGGATATCTCAGTTACTCAAGGCATTAGTCTCTTTTTGGCTTAAGTCAGTTTGATTTGGGATTTTTTTTTTTTTTTTTTTTTGGTTCATTACAATGGATGAGGTTCCCAAATGATACAATGAAACAATTAATTCTTCTCCAATTTATTTCTATGTTAAATGTAATCAAAATATTACTTGATTTTTAAGACTGCTGCTTTTTTTGAGGCTGCTTTGTTTATTCCTAAATAATTTATGATTTATCTGAACAGTAATGTGGTTAATATTTTTAACCAAGAGTAAATTATTTAATTTTCTTAAAACATTTATAACGATTGTATAGCACACAGAAAGTGACCAAAAATGTTAAATGTTACTTATATATTGTTATTTTTGCTTACATTAAAGGGCTAAACCTTTGTATGAAACCTCTTATCTGGCCTTAAATGTACATGTAGTTATCATAGTAAAAATTAGAGTGGTCATATGGCAAAGTGGCTAGGAATGTGTTTTATAATCTGTTAGGTCTGGGTTCAAATTCCAGCCCTGCTCCTAACTTGCTGTGTGACCTGCAAGTTACTTACCCTCTCTGAGTTTCATTTTATCCTCCTAAAAATTAGACTAAAAGTAGCTCATAGGAATAAAATTAAATAATGCTTGCAAAGGCCCAGATTCAATGTTTAACACAAGATAGGTGTTCCATCAAGTGTGATTATATTATTTTATGCTGTGTGGTAATTCAATTAGCCCATAAAAGACTGGTCAAATAAATCAAGAATCCATTTAAATTACAATGTATTTTGTATCAATGTATGTATTCCTATCCAAAAATTAAAATTAAGAAAACAAAATTGCTCTAAAAATTTATGAAATATGTCTTTTATAGAAGACATGATTACTTGTATATTTACTTATATGTATACTTTTTCTAAGGTCCAAGATTAAAACACTAACTCAAAATATATTATGACATCCTTTAGTTAGCAGATCATATTTGTTCAAAGTCAACTATGTTCTTCTAAAATTACAAACCAACAAATTGCCCAATGCTGAGCAGTAAAAGAGATGCCTATTTGTTAGAAGATCAGTGTCATAAAATTAACCTCAAAGTCAATAAAGGGCATCAAATTGATATAATTTAAAATAAAGTAAAGGAACTGAGAAATAGTGTTATATGAATCCATTTAAATATAGTAGATTTTAAAGAATAAGCCAATGCTAATGTTTTAATTATTATAATGAGATCCTTTGGTTGCAAGAGAGAAAATCCAAATAAAATAATTTTCTTATTTAACAGGTCCAGAGGTAGGGTGGCTGGTGGCTTCATGCTATTGCTTTTCATCTTTCATCCAGCTCCCTCCCTGGTCAAAAGATGGCTGCAGCAGTTCCAGCTATCATGATCTCACACCAATGTCCAGAGATAAGAAAAGATGACCTCTTTCTTGTATTTCTGTAGAAAAGCTAAGAAACCTTTTCAGAAGCAACATCCCCACTGTTCCATCCTACTCAGACTTCTCTTCAAGTTTTGTTGGCCATAATAGGGTCATAATGGAAGTGAAAGTACCATGATAGGCGTGGATGACATAGATGTCACTTCTGGGGGGTGGGGCTAGAGCACTTGGCCAATTGGATGAACACAGGTAATTGTCAGGAAGGAAAAAGAGGGGAATGGGTGTTGAGAAGACGAAGACCCTATTACACTGACAAGCACCATTCCAAAAAAATTGGAAAAAAGAGTTCAACTGAGGAAAGCATGTTATTAAATACTATGCAGTGGTTAGAGGGAATATGTGTACAACAATATATGTAGATCATAAAAGCATAGTATTCAGTGAAAACATTGGGAAAGAGAACAAAATCTATCGTACAAAATATAGTGCTTCAAAATACATGAACACTGAAACTTTCACATATTGCTGTCAGGGGCATAAACTGATATAGCCACTTGGGAAAACTGTCAGGCAGGATCTACTAATGGTAAACAAAAGCATGCCCTACTTTCCAGTAAATTGGTCTTCTAGCTGTATACATGTGCGTGTCTATGTGCACCAGATATGTCTGGAAATATTCAGAGCAGCACCATTCATAGTCACAAACTGGAAACCAGCCATCCAAGTGTCCATGAACCAGAGAATGGATAAATCCATGGTGGTGTAATTCCACACTGGAATACTGTAATGGAATACAGTATTCATTGGAGTACTATACAGTGATGAGAGTGGATGAACTACCATTACATACCACAACTAGTGAAATGAGTCAGTATGATTCCACTTACATATATTTCAAAAATAGGTAAAATTAATCTATAACAATAGGAGTCAAGATAGTGATTACCTCTTTGGGGAGGGTCATAGCTATTGGGAGGGAACTCCTGGTGGGCTGATAATATTTTATTTCTTAATGTGTGTGATGATCTCATGGATTTATTTGTGAAAATTCACTGAGCTGTACAGTTAGGATGGGCATTTTTCTATATGTATGCTATACTTAAAATTTTTTCCTTAAAAACTCATGCACATACAAAATAGCAGTCATTTGGGGCACCTGGGTGGCACAGTTGGTTGAATGTCTGGCTCTTGTTCTCAGCTCAGGTCATGATCTCAGGGTCGTGGGATTGAGCCCCATGTCGGGCTGTGCACTTAGTACCAAATCTCAAGATTCTCTCTCCCTCTGCATCTCCTCCCACCAAGCACGCACTCTCTCTCTCCCTCTCAAATAAATAAATAAGTCTTAAAAAAAAAAAGCAAAAAGATCTCAAAATAGCATCCAATTAATATTCAGTGACTTTTGCTAGGCACTGTCTGGGCACTGAGAATACAAAGAGAACTCCGTCACTGCCTTCATGGAGTTTAATCCTAATAATAAAAATAAATGTAATGACAACAGCAGATAATACTTAAATAGTATAGATTATTTGCTGGATAAAATTGTGACGGTTTGAGGTAGATACTGTCATCATCCCCATTTTAGAGCTGAGGAAACTGAGGCACAAAGCTACGTGCTGAAGATCACAGAGTGAGTGGTAGAGTGAAAATGCAAGCCTAATAACTCAGACTCTGGAGTCTGTCTTTTAACCAGGATGCCATATTGCCTCTCATTCTAGTGAGGGGAGATAGACAAAAAACAAAAGTAGATATGAAAAGAATCACAGGTGGCAAATACTGCAACTGAGAAAAACCACGGTATAGTGCAGAAAGTGACAAGGGGATTACTGTTTTAAATAGGATGATTAGGGAAGGTTTTTAAAAATAAAGTGACATTTGAAAACAGACATGAACAAAAGTGAGCCACCGGATAGCTGAGCAGTAAGTGTTTCAGGCAGAAGAAACAGCAAGGCCCTGAGGTGTGCTTAGTAAGTTCAAGAAATAGCCAGGAGGCCATGATGGCTAAAGTAGAATGAGAGGGATAGAAGTGGGAAGGGATGATCTAATGGGCACCAGATCATGCATGGCCTTGTAAGCCAGGGCTTGTTCCTTATAAGGATATATACATATTCAGTGACAGATACAGTACACTTATTAGAGTGAATGCTCACCATAGGGAATGGGTGAGGGGATCTTGAATAAAAGAGTTAGTACCAACCTATTAGGCTAGACTGTCATTAGTATTATTAACTCAGTTTTATTTTTTTATTTTTATTTTTTAGATCTTTCTTTTTAACACAGCATTATATTAGTTTCAGGTATACAATATAATGATTCAACAATTCCATACATCATCCGATGCTCATCACAACACCCCCTATTTCTCCTGTCCCCCCCATCCACCTCCCCTCTGGTAAACCATTGGTTTGTTCCCTATAATTAAGAGTCTGTTTCTTGATTTCTCTCTCACCCTCTCTCTCTACCTTTGCTCATTTATTTTGTTTCTTAAATTTCACATATAAGTAAAATCATATGGTATTTGCTTTCTCTGACTTATTTCACTTAGCATTATACTCTCTAGCTCTATCCATGTCATTGCAAATGGCAAGATTTCATTCTTTTTTATGACTGAATAATGTTCATTGTATATATATATATATATATATATATATACCACATCTTTATATACCACATCTTTATCCATTGACTTAGGCTACTTTCATAATTTGGCTACTATAAATACTGCTGCTTTAAACAAGGGGTGCATGTATCCCTTTGAATTAGTAACTTTGTATTCTTTGGATAAATACCCTGTAGTGTCATTGCTTGATTGTAGGGTAGTTCTGTTTTTAACTTTTAGAGGAACCCCCATACTATATATCAGAATTGTGGCATAGAGGTGGAGACAACTATGGCATAGTCTTTAACCAAAGAAGACTCTATACTCCATCTCCACACTACAATAAATTATCCAAAAATTAAAATGATTGCATCAAATTTCCATTTCACAGAAGAAAGGTATGCCCTATGTGTGTTAGGACTTCTTTATTACTCACATGGTGGCAGTATCTACAGTGGATGGCACTGCCTCTGGCCTGCAGTATGGCAAGAATCCTCTTTTCATTTTAACAAAGAATCTTACCAAAATAGTGACAAGACATACTTTTTAAAAAAATTAAAATCAATCCTTTAAAAAGTATATAACTTATGGTTTGGTTTTTTTTCTGGGAATGTCTGGCAGGTTGACCAACTACATGCACTGATGTTTAAAACAGTGATTTCTTCAAAACATCCTGCATGTATACCAATATACCCCAAGAAGCATCAAGCCTTATTATTTGTATTTAAAATTAGTTTAGTTTTTGCCAGAGAAAAAGTATGCACTTTATTGGTAGTATGAGATCTCGCTTTAGGTTAGAAAGCTTTTGATTTTATTCAGGGCTTATTATTGCAAATTCTGTCTCCTTCTTTAGTTTTGGGTTTTCAAAATCCAGACAAGTATCTTCTAAAGAAGGACAATTGTCCTGTAACAGTTCAGATAAGATAGTATTTAAAAGCATTGTGTTTTAGTAGTTCAGAAATTATGCTTTAGACTTCATCAAGAACTTTCAAAGAAAAAAGAAGAGTAGAAAGAGAACCATCTTGTATGATTTGACTCTCAAATGAACTTCTAGGTCTCAGGCCCCTATTAAAATGGAAATGTAAAAAGATAGGCACTCAGTGTATTAATTTATAATGCATTTCTTAGTCTGCTCACTATTTATTGAATGTCTCCTGAATGTCAAACCCTGTGCTAAGTACCTGAGATATATTGATGAGGGAAAAGAGACACAGTCCTGCCTTCACAGTGCTACAGGCTAACAGGGCAAAGGACATCACTAATTGCACAAGCATATAAAACTCTAAGTGTGACAAGCACTGTGGAGAAGAGGCTCATGATACAGTGAGAGCCTGTAAGGAAGACTTTAGACTATTGATGTTGGTTAGAGAAAGCTGTTCTGGAAACATGATAATTATATTCTGATCTGAAGAAAGAAGGTAGGAATTAACTTGTTGAAGGAAGAAGGTACAAAACGGAGGGAAAAGCTAAGTAATTAGAGGGAATGTAGAACTGAAAGAAAGTCAAGAGGGCTAGAATTCTCAGAGAAAGGAGTAGGGATGAAAGTTATACTCATTTATTCATGTAATCCAAATTTATTATGTGCTTACTGTGTGCCAAATCTTGTTGTAGGTGTTGAAAACATTAGTGTTGACTTTGTCACAAAAGCAAAGACAGGACATTAAAAAGTTTTAACCATGCAGGGATGAGGGTGGGATGTTGGTATGATCATATTTGTGTTTTCCAAGATAACTAGCTCCAATATGGAGAATGGGTGAGAAGAGGCCAGAGTGGATTGTGTGGACCAGTGAAGGGGCTGTTATAGTAGTCTAGCTGGGAGGCAGTAACAGCTTGGATGAGGAGAGTGATGCTGGAGATGCATAAAAATGGGTGGCTTCAAGAGATAATTTAGGAAGCAAAATAGGACATTGTATGTAGTAGGTTGAGGGGCAGGGAAGAAAAGGTCAAGGATGTGTCTGAGGATTCTAGCTTGCACAGCTGGATGGGTTAGCTAAAATAATGACAGTGATAATATCATCAGCGACTTTGACCTGAGTTTTGGAGTGGTGAGGGACTGTGTGTGAGAATTACTGAGTTAGAGTCTTTAATCAGAGTAGAGTCCTTCCTCCAAATCATTGTAAATAACCAAAATGATTATCTCAAATCTCTACTTTTTTGGTGTTGTTTTTGATTATTTTTGGACAGAGTAGACATGTTCTATGTATGTTAGAACTTCACTCGTTCTGATGCTCCATGTGAACAGTGAAGCCTTTCAAGAACTATACTACTTTGGCCATGCATGTTGCCAAGAGCCTCTTTTTTGCTTTAGACACAGCATCTTCTGAAAGGAGCATTAAGACCGTGTTCCCTAAGGGCAAAGTGAGAATGTGATGGAGGAGGTAGATCAAGGAGGGGAGGACAACACCCCAGATTCTCAGTTGGGAGCCTGGTAAGATCAAAGCCCAGAGCTGGGAGATACAGTTTGTGAGGCTAGAGCATGGGGTGGCCCTTCTGTCCTGGTGGGAGATGAGGGTGAAGGAGTGGGCTGAGATGACTTCCCAGAGGGCTCTCTGTGCTTTGCTAAGGTTTGACTTCACCTGAAGGGCGGTGGGGGGTGGACTTTGAAAAGGTTAGGAAAATGTCAGGAACAAGGTTACATGGTGACTTTATAATAATTTAAACTGCTCTTATTGTATGTTCTTTTTCTGAATATGTGCTGTTTATATAATAAAATAATTTTTTTAAAAAAGAAAGCTGATTTTGTCTGTGGTGTAGATTGGATAAGACTTGGAATGTGAGTTGAGATGCAGGGAGACCAATTAGGAAGCTATTGCAATAGGAGGTTGCTAAAATGGAGGAAAGAATGTAACCTTTGGAGCCAGGAAGACTTAAATTTGGATGGACCCTGGCTTTGCGACGTCTGGATTGTGTGATCTTGGACAACTATTTTTCTTCTCTAGGTCTTAGTTTTTTCATCTGTAAAAATATAGGGAACAATACCTCCTTACATTATTCTCTTTTGTGAGAATTATGCATGTTAAGTTCTAGCATATAGTACTGTCAGTAAATGTAGTTCTAATTTTAAGAGTGTGAAGAGTATGAATTAAGACACAAGCAATGGGAATGGAGAAGGGGGAATAGATGGCAGTGATGTTAAGGAGGTAGATTGTACAAGCCTCAGGGACTGATGGAATGATGTTGGGGAGCTGCTGTACTTCCTGGGAACCCCACTTGGATGGGATTAGGCAAATGGTGATTCCATTTACTTAGAGAAAATAGGAAGAAGGTCAGGGTTATTGGTTGAAGGGGTGGGGCAAGGTTGGGAATGAGGGGAATTACGAACTCAGTGTGGGACTTGTTACCCTTGAGATGCTCTGAAGTCAGTTGGCTCTTTGGGTCTATAGCTCTCTGTGAGCTTGGAGAGTTGGGGCTCCATGATGGATATTGGGGAGCTGGTACTTTCTAATGAAAATGTGCTCAGAGTAATGAGTAGAGTAGGCCTTAGGGAGCATGAGTGTTTTAAGAGGAAGGCAACAGAACAGGAGGCAAAAAGAGCAGGGGAGGGTATGAGAAAAGAAAATGGTCATATATGTTAAGAAGGGAAATGGGAGTTTATAAACCAAGAGAGAATAACATTGAAGAGGGAGGTAGTGATTAATATTGTCAACTGGCACAGAGAGTCAGCTAAGGTTGACACTGACAAAAATGCATTGGATTTAGCAACTGGGGGTGGGGGCTGAGGCTGGTGTCACAGTTTTGCTAGAGATTCTTGTATAGAGTGCTAGGGCTGCAATCCAGATTGCAGTCTGTGGATGAGTGGACAGGAGGTAAGAAGTGGGCATGGGGTGGAACTGTCCTCTGTTCTTTCTATGAGGGGAAGGAGAAAAATAGGGATGGTGGTGTTTTGTTCATTGGTTTTAAGAAGTGAATGCTTGGGTGTGTGAAGCAGCCAAACTAGGGAGAGAATAAGAGTGATTCTGAATTATGTGGGAGGAGGTGGAATTTGTCAGCACAGGTGAAGGAGTTAGCCAGAAACCAGAAAAGGGAGATTACTTCCTCTAGGATGAGGGGAAAGCGGGCATCAATGGGTATAGATAGAAATAGATAAAAGCGTGGGTTGGGGAGGTGTGAGATATTGAGAAAGTTCATGCTGATGATCTCAATAGTGTTTGTGAAGAGATATGTGGAGAGAATGGCACCAGTCACAAGGCATGACGATTAGGAAGAAAGACGGTTTTATTAAGCTGTTTGGGGGGCCAGTAACAGTTGCTCACACGTGGGCTCTGGAAGGATTTGTTGAGTAGTGCTCTAGAATCCGTTGGAGCTGAAAGTAGTTCACTGGCTGGGCATCCTCCACCAGTGTTCCGCATTGTACCAGCAAGACTCAGGAAGGGGCTGAACGAAGCAACGGGGCAGTACTCAGTGTATGGAGGTGCTGACTGGGAGGTGAGAGTTGAAGGGGGCTCCTGGATCCCGAGGATGTAGGCTGTGGTAGATAGTCAGACTGGTGAATGTGTGTTTAGGAATAGAGAGGTCCAGTGGCCTCTCTTCCTCCTCCTCCTAAACACCTGTAATCTGAATAGAAAAGCACAGGGTGGGGCACTGGGTTATCTACAAGGCTAATTTTAGCTGGTCCCTAGTTGGTGGTTCTTGTTTTCTCTTTCTTGGGAGGAGGCAGCAACTTTTTAAAAAACGAATTTACAGGAAACAATTTATGTAATTTGAAGTCTTGAGACAATGGGAACACAGCAAAATTTCAAACACTGGCGAGACAAAAGCAGTATTTACAGAGGAATTACAAATAACTACAAACCCTATTCTTAATTAAGTGAAAAAAAATCATTACAAGTCAATGCATGGGGGATGCCTGGGTTGCTCAGTCAGTTGAGTGTCTGCCTTGGCTCAGGGCATGATTCCAGGGTTCTGGGATCTAGCCCCACATTTGGTCTCCCTGCTCAGCGGGGAGTCTGCTTCTCCCTCTGCCTGCCATTCCCCTGCTTGTGCTCTCTCTGTCTCTGACAAATAATAAAATCTTTAAAAAAAAAAAAGACAGTGCATGGATTATTTTTCTTCCTTCCTTCCTCCCTCCCTCCCCCCTTCTTCCTTTCCTTCCTTCTCTCTCTCTCTCTCTCTTTCTCTCACTCTTTCTTTCTTTCTTTCTTTCTTTCTTTCTTTCTTTCTTTCATTCTTTCTTTCTTTCTTTTCTTTCTTTCTTTCTTTCTTTCTTTCTTTCATTCTTTCTTTCTTTCTTTTCTTTCTTTCTTTCTTTCTTTCTTTCTTTCTTTCTTTCTTTCTTTCTCTTTCTTTCTTTCTTTCTTTCTTTCTTTCTTTCTTTCTTTCTTTCTTTCTTTCTTTCTTTCTTTCTTTCTTTCTTTCTTTCTTTCTTTCTTTCTTTCTTTCTTTCTTTCTTTCTCTTTTTCTTCCTTCCTTCCTTCCTTCCTTCCTTCCTTCCTTCCTTCCTTTTCTTTCTTCTTTCTTTCTTTCTTGTCCTAAATCTTTTATGTCTTAACCTTAGTAAGAGGAAATAAAATGGGTTATAAGTAGCTGTTGATACTGCATTCTTCATTCAGGCCCGTGTGTGTGTGTGTGTGTGTGTGTGTGTGTGTGTGTGTGTGTGTGTGTGTGAAGGAGTCCTCTTTGCATTTTGTGTTATTAGATGTCAAGTATGAGTGCTAAACAAGAATACCTGTGGGAGTTATTATCAGTAGCTAAAATTCTCTTTGCAGTTAATTTTTTTAAATGATAGGAATAAAGTATTGAAATCAAACTGTTCAAGAATTTGTCTTTCAAGTAAAAGTATCTAAAATTTTGGCAGGAAATGGGCAAGGAAGCTGTCAGTCTGGGTTTGGAGATAGCAAGATAGTTCTGAAAGGGGCCAGTTATGCCAATAAATGCTTGCTCCCAAGTGCTGCCTTTTTAAAGGCGTGCTTGCCCTTTTTATAAGTTCCCTCCCTACATTGCCTTGAATTAGTCTGGTTGGGGGAGGTAGTGAGGAGAGAAATTAAACCTTGTAGGGGAGCCCATCGATGACTCTTGTGGGTGACGGAGTTAGTGTGAATGGCAGCCAGACTTCCTGACAGAAGTCACCCTGGTACTATGAAAATGTCAGGAAGGTTCATAGTACCACTGTTCTTAATAGCCCCAAAATGGAAACACAAAAATGCTGACCATGGGAGAAAAAGGTAAATAATTATGGCTAATTCTCATGATGGAATATTTACTTGCAATGAGTGAAAGTACAGATAATAGCAAGATGAATCTGTTCACAAAATGCTGAGTGAAAAAGAAAATCCCAGAAAACTATATATAGTACAATACCATTTTTGTAACATTCAAAAACAAGCAAAGGAAAAATAAACACAAAGTTTGGGATAGTGGTTACTCCTGAGGTGGCGAGGGTGGAGGGCAGACAGAGGACGGCATGGGGAAAGCATATAAATAGATATAAGTTATTGTTAATATCATTGTTTGGGTTAAATGGTCTATTCATAGGTGTTTATATATCATTTGAAATAAGATAAAGAGAGCCATAAATGGATTAATGGAAATAGTGCATGAGAAACCAAATAAGTATACATTTCAAGCAGCATGACATTGTGAGCAGAAAATATGTCCATAACATGGGCCCTGTTGGCAAGCACAGCCCTTTTCACCTGGTAAGCAAGACTCAAGAGACTCTTCCCACATGAGTTTACCTTCTAGTCTTGATGGGCAGCAAATTAAGGATTTCAGAAAGTTGTTAAGTACCATGAAAACAAAAACATAGCAATATCTCTTTGAGTTGGTATATATAGGTATGTCTCTAGGATAGGTACCCAGAAATAGGTTAATTGAATGGAAGAGTATGTACATTTAAATTTTTGATAGATACTGCCAAATTTTTCTCCAAAAAATGTGCTAATTTACATTACCACAACCTTTTTTTTTTTTTTTTAATCTTTGCCAATGATGGCAATTATTGATGATTCTCAATCTTCTGGCTTAGCCAACTGGAAAAATATGATATCTCATTTTTGTCTCAAACAACTAATTTTTAGGTGAGCTTTTGGTGTGGGTGTTATTAGT